>NC_085051.1:10009395-10317336 GCF_963662255.1 Cinclus cinclus | reverse complement strand
TTTCTGAAAGAGACCATCCACAACAAACTTCTTTGAGGCACAGGAAATAGCTCCTAAGCCCTAAAAACTGTGGATAAATTCTGCAGAGGTGTGTGACCAGAGTGATTTAGGGTGCTGCACATACATTTCCAGCCATGCCCAGGTCCTTTACCTATGCACAAAGAGATAACTGGCAGATGTCTGGACGTGCGAACAGGCACGCTCGGCCTTGGACAGGTCCCAGGTTTGGCATCACTGCAAATATGTAGGCAGAGGGTATCAGGTGTGTGTGTTTGTGTGTGTCACTGGAGGCAACAGGGGTGCCTCTGAGAATGCCATAGGCTGGGAAAACTTATGGTCTCCTTAGGCTTTGGGAGTGAGCAGAAGAAGTGGCCCAGGGCCAGAGGCTGTGAGTTCCAGGTTTCCTTCCTAACTGGACCAAATCTGATAAGCTCTGTCCACCCATCCTGGCAGCGTGGGGCTTGGGAAGCCAGTCGTGCCTTAACCCCTTGATGAACTCCTCTTCCAGAGTTCATGCAGAGCCTGCTGAGCCAGCCCACCCTGCTTTCAGCACTCCGGGTTGTTGGATCCAGGCCAGCGTGTTGCTCCCTTCCCACCCCGGCCACGGCCCTCGCCTCTCTCGGGGTGCGCTGCTGCACACATTTTTCTCTCATACAGGACCTGAAAGATGCAATTACCCAGACTGAACACTATGGACAAGATAGCCCAGCCCTCTCGATGGTGAGCACCACTCTCAGCCATCCACTTGGCTTCCAAGGCCACCTCCAGCAGGACTTAGGCTTTCCCAAGCTGACTCAGTGTGCTGCAAAAAGAGATGAGGATGACATTTCTTTCCCATAACTCTGGCATTTTAGTCTGAAATGTCAGATTTGTAAGTGCAAAGGATTTTTCAGCCCTGCTGTCCTTGTGGGTTTTGCTGCTGAGCAGACAACAAGTCCCTTGTTCCCCAGGAATGTCAGGGCAGTGTGCCGGGCACAGAGAACTTCCTGGGGGCAAGGGCTCTCTGTTCTGTAGCTGCCTCCCTGCTTGTGTGAAGGTGTGTTTGGGGAAGGGAATCACATCCCTGAGTTGAGGGCCTGGATTTGCTAATGGAAGTGGTTCGTTTTCCAGGACAAAAGGGTGGTGAGTGAGAAATGGGGAAGCCCCTGTCCTACAAGCCCTGGATTCGGCATTGGCAGTGAGGAAGAGGAGGAGGAGGAAGCAGATCATATGTTCACATTCAGGATGGGGAAGAGGATGCAGCTGGCTGTTACCATGGACAACAAAGCAAAGGTGAGTGGGGAAGAGGATTGCTCTTACAATGCAGCCTCTTGATTTACAAAGGGTCTTCTGTTCTGCCTCTCATTTGATCCTTCTGTCCAGCATGCCACATTCAAAGGGAATAGTTCCCTTAACTGTTTGTTTCCTCTCATTTCATAGTTCTTCAGCACAACCTCAGAGCTACCACATGCTATATCTTATTGCTCTCTGTGCTCTCTGTATCTTATTCCCAGGAATCAGCCCTCAGGTCTTGCTAACCAACTCAGCAACACCTTCCACCCAGCCATGTGTAGCCAGTTCCCTTTCTGAGGGATCAGTCACGTTATTGCCACTCTGGTGTTAAACTGTGTTTCTGTGCCTGGAAAGATGGACTTGCTTGGTGACACTGGTGTCACTGAATGAGGCACCACCATCCCTCCTGTTACCACTGCAAGGTGCCAGCACCAGAGCTCTTCCTCTGTGCAGAAAACCACTCGCATCCAATCCTCAGTAATCTAAATCACAGTCAAGCAAGACTCCCCAAAGGAAAGCCAGCTGGAAAGCTGCACAAACTGGACAGAAAACCAGGGGTTTCCTTTGTTCCCCTGTCCTTTTTCTTGGCACACCTCGGATGAGTATTTTTAACACTGCCTCTGCAATCTGGGGCATGCCTCAGACATGAGATGGGCAGGTCTCACCTTACAGTGTCTCTGTAAGGGGAGTGGTGTAGTTCTGACTAAGTTAAAAAGCTGGTGCCAGAGTCCCAGATGTCTGTCAGGCAGGGAATGACCCAGGACAAGCCCTGTGGAGGGGAGGAGTTGGCTCTGCCAGGCACTGTGGCTGTGACCCTGCTCTCTGTCCCTGTTGGCTCTGCACGGATGCTCTCCTCATACGACATCTCTCACTCTGGGAGCTGGGGCACCAAGGACCAGGATTTCCCAATGTGGGATGAGCAGGCTGGGAGATCACCCAGACTGTTAAAATAGGAAACAAGGAAAGAAGACACATGTCAGCAGACACATTGAACAGAATGTGCCTGCAGGCAAGGCAGCTTAGCCAGAAGCAAAATGGGGAGGGAGGGAAGGAGGGAAGAAAGGAGAGGAATGGTAAAGGGAGGGAGGGCAAAGGGTATTACACAGAAAATCAGGTGGTCTCCCAGCCTGGATGTGTCTAGCTACCATAGTTCTATTAAATAGCTGTTTCCTGTATTTCCTCTTGAGTTTTCCTTGTCATTGCTCAATAAATGCAGGGTTTAAAGGCTTACATCCAGTGGCCCAGGGATGGTGTCACCTCCCTGTAATCCAGTGATTCTCTTTGAGGCTTCTGTTGTGCTCGAGGTTCTTGGGCACAAGGTTCTTTGTGTTGGGTCTCATGAGGGACTTTCTCAGACAGCAAGTGATGAAGTCACCTTCAAATATCCTCCCAGTGCCAGACCTCCCAGGCAAGAGGTGTCTGTGACCCTGTTATGTGTCTAAAGGATGAGCCATCAACACCTAAACACTGAAGAGGTCTAGGGAACAGCTGTTGACTTAAGATGAATAAATGTTTGATGAACAAGTTGTGGATTAATAGCTTGCTGTTACCTTCTAAACCATCTCTGGTCTTACCTTCTTAATAAAAAATTATGTTAAGTAGAATGTCAAACACCTTGTACCAATGCTCTGGGTAGGGCAGAGCCAGGCCAGTCTCCAGTTCAGGCTCTAACCTCAGCAGTACAGCCTAGAATTACTGAACCCAAAAGCAGAGCTAGAAATCCCCAAGGGAATATATAACAAGGTTCCCACTGTGCCTGTTCCTCTGGGACTGACAGGACAGGCAGAGCAGGGACCACTCCTCTCCCCTGCATCAGGCTGACTCAAGAACTATCTCTGCTGAAACAACAAAATCACACAGATGTGAAAGGTGAATAAACAAGAGACTGAGGTTCTGCTGCTGGAAATACTCCAGTGTCTCCTAAAACATTTATCATGTGCTAGGAAGCTCGATGACTGAGAAGCCATAAAAAAGGTCATGCTGACGGAGGCTGTGCACAGCAAGGCTCCCTCCACACTAACATCTGCATTCCTGGCACAGCCGAGAGAAAATGAGGTTAATGTGAGGCTTCTTGGTATCACATGTCCTGACAAAGGCCCTGATTGCAAGTATTCCCTGCAAAGCAGAGGTCTGGGTGTGCTTTTTGTTTTTAAAAACAATTTCGTAGCAACAAAGAGTTCACAAGTTTCACTGAAGTTTCCTTGGAGATTTTGAGTACCTTTTAAATCAAGATTCCAGTAAATGTGAAAGCCCAAGGTGAAAAACAGAGTAAAATGCACCATCCTTTAAAGAGGGAAGCTGCTGAGCTTCCTTCATCCCTGGTGAAGTTGAGCAGACTTCATATGGATGAAGAGAAGAGAAAAAGATCAGATGGAGATGTCTTATTAAGTCTCTCATTTCCTTATAAGGCAAAAATAAAAAGACACATGACTGACCTGAAAGATGATACTTTTAAATGAGAAAAAATATGTATTTTTGTACAAAATATATGCTCATTTTGTGGAATTGATGGCTGAGGGCACTGGCAGTACATCAGCCAGCAACAAAGATCACTAACAAAATAAGAACCAGATGTAAATCCGTGTAGTGATGTCATGACACTGATACAGACAGCTGTAAATAATATCTGAGAGGGGTAAACTGCCCTTGCTCAAAGAGTTTATATATAATTTTTCTTAAGTATTCCACTGCTGAATAAGTAATTCCAGAAATATGAACACACACTGACTGTGGAATGATAAATTATCAAGTGCTAATACACTTCAGGGGATTAACTACTATATGGACTCAGTTGGAGAGAAAGAACAAAATTCCTCCCTTCTTTTCCATCTTCTAGGCTTATGCTCCAAGATGGCCTCACATTTTACTGGGACATGTTGTGTGGGGCGGGGGCAACCTCACATTTGTTTCAAAGACACAGATGCAAGCTTAAAATAAAACAATCCCTCAGTGTTCATGCTGCAGATTATCCAAGCAGGGCAAATCCCACCATGCCAATGTTGTGCTCAGCTAAACACACCTCTGTAGTATCACAGATCCCTTAGAGTGGGGTGGCAACTTTATAAGACAAGGGGACTGTTCAGCTCATTTTCTGTTCTGCCAGCCCAAAATCCTTTGCAGTTTGGGATGGCCGCTCTCCTAGGAGGGCTAATGGAAGTGTCCTTACCTCAGCCTGTGCCTTCCAGGGCAAGAGGATCGTCAGTGAGAAACGTGCCGAGAGCTTCCCCGGCCCGGGCCGAGTGCCAGACCTGAGCGAGGAGGAGATGGACCATTTGGTGGCTTTCCGACGGGGAAGGAGGATGCAGATTGCCATCACCATGGATAACAAGGAAAAGGTAAGTACAGTGCTAGTGACTGGCCTGTAACCTATCCATGGCATCCACTTCTGCTGGCATGAGGAGGGACCAGCCACAGGATGTTGGGAGGCACTGTGTTATTAGTGCAGCTTATATCCATATCTCTGCCTTCCATCCCTGTGAAAGAAGAAAGCCATGATCTTTTCCCTCCCCTGTGATCCTAGCTAAAGCTAGAAGCCTCCTAAACACAGTGGGTTCACAAACAGATGCTGCTTTGGAAGGGTTGATGAAAACACCGCCAGATATGGGGCATGAATCTCAGCTCCTCTCTCACCAGCTTCTCTTTGGAGCCACACAGCAGACTGAGACAGGAGCAGTGTCCTTCTGACTCACTGCGTGACTTAAACGTTAACAGAGCTGGGCAATATCTGCCTCTGAACCACATCCTGCTGTGCCCAGCCATCACCTGCTGAGTGAGTTGGCTGAGCTTTGTTGATCTTTGAAACATATTTCAAATACTTCTTTACAAATACCTTTCTCTTTACACACACAGAGGCATGTGCTATTTTCCTCTTTGTGAGTTTTCACAGATAAGGAAGAATGCAAGCAGCAAACAGGGTCAGCAAAGGCTGTGTAGGAAAACAACACTTGGAGTAGCTACCAAACATACCCAGGAATGCTGGGAGAAATCTGCAGCCCCTCTCTGAAATTTGGTGCTACTACCCACGCTCATCTTCAGCTTCTCCTCTTCCCCAGGGCTTACCTAGGCTCCAAGAGCCCTGGTGCCCCTTTCTCATGGCTGCCAAGCAGCGTTTTGAATGCCATTAAACCTCAAATGAGCTGCCTGATTGAGCCGCTGGTAACCTCAGAAGTGCCCATGCCATGACAGACATCACTTCTTCAATCCAGGCATCACCAGCACTCCTGGATGTAATGGGAATGACCTAACTGTGCTATTCCTGCCCTTGAGGTTGTCAAATGTATTTCTCTAATGTGTCAGGCAAGTGATTCTTCTGCTCTCTGCTGAGGCTGTTTAAGCACTTGTCTCTGAGGTTGTCAGGGTTGGGGCTGTACTAGGAGAGAGCAGCAGGAGGAGTGCCTGGATGTTGGCTTTAGATCCTGTGCCCTCTTTAAGTGTATGGACTGCCCTGGAAGCTCATCTCTCACCTGCTTTCATTATGGAATAAGAAATTTGAGGCTGAGCATCCATATATGTGTTTTTGGCAGTACCTTGCTCATGCTGGCATCAAAGCATCTGGATTCAGAATGTGTATGAGGGCAGGCCTAAGGCTGCACTGACTAAAGCCACAGAATCATCGAAGCTTAGAATCCCAGACTGGTTCAGCCTTGTTCCCTGAAAGCTCCATTTGATGTTCCTGCATCAGGGAAAGTAGTGAATAGATCATTCTCTGGTCACTTCCCACAGCACAAATGATTTTATTGACCCGTTTCACGTCTCCCTTCAGCTAACTCATGTAACTTAAGAGATTGTCCCTATTTAGACTTGTCTGCTGAGGACTGTTCTTTATTTCTGATCATTCTCATTGTCCCCATTTGTGCTTTTGTTATTTTTACCATATTCTTTCAGTACAAGCAGACCAGAACTGCATGTATTCCAGCTGTGGGCTCTCCAGGATGTACTCAGTGACATAACAATGTTCTGGCTTGTTCTCTATTCTTCTCCCAACAAGTTTGCATTTTTTTTTCCTTTTTTTTTTTCCTAAATAATTGAGCTAACATTTCCAGAGAACTAGTCACAGTAACACCAACATTTCATTCCTGACTGTTAATCATAGCTCAGGACTCATTACTGTATGTGTGTATACAAGAAGGAACATTTTTCTCTATGTGAGTTATTTTGTATTACTGATATTGAATTTCAGCTGTAATTTTATGATGCAGGCATTCAATGTCAAGAGATCTTTCGCAGCTCTTTCCGGGCAAATTACATTCTTTGCCCTGGATGATTTAGTGTCATCAGCAAACTGTCATCCCTCTCTTCAGCTCCTTTTCCAGACCATTTATGAGCATGTTGAACAGCATATGTTCCAGTGGCACACTCCTGCTAATCTTCTGCCATGGAAACCACCATTTTTTTGCCACTTTTTCTCTTCTATCCTTTAATCAGTTGTTAAAAGAGAAACTTCATTTTCATTCCCAAATCAATCAGCTGCTGGAGAGCTTGGTGGGGTGTCAGTGGTGTTGGCTGGGTAGCTGTGTGATAGGACCTGAGCTGGGACCCCCGATCCAAGGATTAACTTTCAGTCTCTCATTAACCCCAGCATGGTTCATCCTTTGGGCCTTTTTACCTTGTGCCCCAACTGGTTCACTGTTCTTTTGTTGTTCCAACAAAGGCCTAGGAGAAAGAATCACATCCATCACTTCCTCTCCAGTAGCCTGGCTGCTGTTAAATTTGCTTCCTCCTTTGTGCACTTGTCAAATTTATCCTATTAGAGTATTTGATGGGTGTCCTTGTTACCACATATTTTCTCTATTTTTATTCATGATGAAATTCAATGAAGAAAAACAAAACAAAACAAAACAAACAAACAAACAAACAAAAAAAAAACCCAAAGAAGAAAGCTACTGTCATTCTTGCTGCCCATGGTGCTTCTGGCTAGCGCCACGCTGTAAGTCCCAGACTGCAGCACAGCTGGGGCAGGAGCTGCCAAAGAGGAAATGCAAGGGAAAAAAGATGCTTTCATGATCTCCTTTTCTGAGACAGCCCTGGTGCCATAAAGTAGAAAGACTCTTTCACTCTCTGTTAGTCCACGGGGCTGGAGGGACCAAATTATCCTGTCTCCTTGCAGAGGCCATTGCTCTACTGGTGCAGCTTCACAACCTCCAGTGCTGCTGCTGGCTTGGAAGTGCCACCTCTGGGACCCATCTCTGCCTGGCTGCCCCTAATCCTGCCTCAGGGCTCTCCTGCATGTAGGGCTGGAGATAATCCTTCATTTTTAGCCCTAAAAAGCCACTCCATTCTTTGGCAGTGTTTCAGGCTCATTAGTACATTAGAGCTGGGAGCCAGCAGCCCAGGACCAGTGGAGCACAATGGTTAATTAACAGGTTACAAATCATCTTTTAAATGGGCAGTTGATAGAGCTTCAGGGCTTTTAAATTGTCCTTTTATTAACAGAGTTGCCCAGGATGGTGTATCAGAAATGACTGTAATCAAGAGACACAAAAGCTGCTTTCAGGGACCAACACAGAGGAGTTGGACTTGGTGCTTGCAGAGGAGAGGAACCAAACCTGTGCCAGGAGAAAAACTTGCTTTTACATTGCAGATGGGAGGGGAAAATAGGCAGAGAGGGTGGCTGAAAAGTCTTTAGCTCCCTTCAGGCAGCACAATTAAGGAGGCAGATTTTTCAAAAGAGTTATAAAAAAAAAATCCTCTCATGTACTAGTTTCAAAAATCCTGCCCAGTGGGGAATCTGAACACTAGAAAAACAGCCATAAGCTCCTGCAAAAATCTCCTCATTTCTTCAAGAAGAAATGCCAGTTGTGGTGCTGACACGTGCCTGGAGAAGTGGGTACCAAAAGGTTTGTTTAATTCATCTGAGAGTCCTTATTTTTTTAAAAAAAGAAGGCATTGAACTAGCCCAGAGATGTGGAAGCCTGTCAAAGCTTCTGGAGAACAGCTAATACAAACCAGTGCTTGGCTGGATAATGGTATCAGTATTGTCACTACTGCACAGCAACATTAGCTGAGAATATGTGTGCCAGGGAGTCAGAAAGACCCAGTGGCAGAAAGCATTTGGGATCCCAGGACTGGTTCGGAGCAGGCTCTGCCTCACCCTGGGCCCCACCCTGGGCCGTTCTGGACTGAGAAATCTTGGCAGAAACCTCAGGATAAACAATCATCATCTTCCTTGACTGCTTCAGGCTTTTGTGTCGTCCTGCTCTACAGGAATAGTTACACTAGGAATGATAATATCCATGTCATTTTTCTTAATTTTGGGGGCAGAGAGGAAGAAAGAAAAGAAAAACATGTTTTGCTCCTTCTTGGCCTGGGTGTGTGGTAACAGGAACCGCATTACTGGGGCAGCAGGACAGCAGGGAATTCTGCTCCTGAAGCCAGTGCAAGAGCCAAGCTGACTGTTCTCTCTCTGCACAGCTCAGACCTGCTGTCCTGATACAAAAGAACTACATTTTTGTGGTCTTCTCCATTTTCCACAGTGCCCTCTAAGAAGCAAAAATAGAAGCAGACTAAGGCAAAAGGCAGCTGACTTGCAATGAGGGTGTAACAGGATGGAGGGTTCTGCAGTGTCTCTGTGACCCAGGTTTGTGGTGGGCATTGATTGAGCGAGCATTCCAAATGGGACAGGCCCTGGGATGCAAAGCTCTGGGAGAGCAAACTTTCCATATTTCTGCTGTTTAATCTCTCTATAAATGCTCAGTTTGGGACTGCAGAGACTCATTCAATCTCTCACTACAGAGTTCTTCAAACAGGGCTGCCAGAGCAGGTGACTTTGTGTCCAGGGGGAGCGTTTTTTAGTCATGTAAGTTTTCACAGCAGCATAAATCCCCAGTGTCATTTTTCACCATATCCCTTTTGCGACAGGTAGGATATGGTGAGGGACAGCTTCTTTGTGCACAGACCCCTCTGCATTTTTCCCAAGTCCTCTCTGAGAAATCCCAGTACAATACAGCTAACATTTTCCTTGTTTCCAAGAATCTGAACAAACCTCCATCTCTGCTGGAGCTACCAGTCAGACCAGTGAAGCTGTCATGCACCAAGTACAGTGACAGTCCATGAGCTGTATTGCCTCACTTCCCACCTGCCTCAGATTTAGCATGTGTGGGCAATCTCCCAAAAAATGTGTCCCCAGCTCATTCTCTGCATGATTCCATGGGGTACATGAGAACAAGCTGCAGCAGCATGAGTTGCCTTAGGAGACTGGGCAGAGCTGCAGGTATCAAGACTGATATACCAAGTTTCCCCTGTAAAACTAAAGCTGTGTCTGGTGAATGCATGAAATAAAAGTCCTCTTTCCAGCCTGGGCTGGACCTTGCCTTGCTGCCGCTTTCTGGAAGGGCTGAGCTGGCAGTTCGTGCTGCCACATTCCTCTTTGTGTTTCAGTTCTGCTTGGCACTGCAAAATGGCAGCAGGACAAGCTCAGCCCCCCACAGGTCCAGCCCTGTAGCTGTCCAACCAGGCAGGAAGCCTTTCCTAAAAGATCTTATGCTCTGCAGACTGTTTTGTTAACACCCACTGCAATCCCACCCTGGCCTCTGACATGGCTCTGTCTCTGTTATTCATTCCATATGGGGACAGAGAACCCCTGGCTTGGCCCATGTTTGGTGTCCGTAGCTCACTAAGAAACAGATGCTGATTGTCACCTCATACCAGGCAGGGGAATATCAACACCAGAGCAGAGCTTGCTAGTCTGGTGGCAGCATGGATAAACCCCATGGGAGCACGGATGGACCCTGGTAGAAGGATGCTATGTTTGCCAGGGAGTAAAATCACTCCTAGTTTCTCCATGCTGGGTTGTAGCTGCACCTCAGATAGGCTCCCAGATCTTGTACTGTGGAATACTAAAATGACCCAAATCTGTAAAGATACCTGAAACTTGGTCTACCTTGGAAAGAAACAGGACCAGGCAGGACACCACTCTGCTTCCAGCCTGGGAGAAGGAGGGACCTGTGGGAATGCTTTTCTCATACACTCCTTGCTTTCTGACTTCTCTGTCTGCATCAGTTTGATTTGGGGCCCCAGAAATAATCATTCACCTTTTGCTGATCTTTTCTGAGAAGTTCTTACATGTTCTGGTCGGAATAGGTTCAAGTCCTGATTCCCCTGCCAGAAATCCTTGCTTAATCCTTGAAATAATTCCTGCGTGCATTCTCTTGCAGGGAGAAGAGCGGAGAACAGCAGAGAAGAGGAGATCAGACAGTGACAGAGGCCCAGAAACTGAGCACAGCCGGAAGGTAAGTAGGGCCCAGGTCCCTTTGTCTTGGAAGAGGAAACCAGTAGAATGTACCTCCCCACCATAGTCCTAAAGGAAGATGACCTCTGAGGTCTCTTCAGACCCAAACCATCCTGTAATTCTGTAAAGCAGCATTGTGTTCTGACATGACTCCCACTGTTCATTGCTCTTATCATCCAAAGCTTTGCTGAGCAGCTGACACACCTGGAGCAAGCAGGACTGGGAAGGTGACAGGGACCTGCCTCCACACCTTGCTGTGGCTGCTCAAGCCCTTCACACAGCCATGAGGATGTTAGGAAGGGTAACATGCTGACCTCTGTGGCAGCACAGTTTTGGCTGGTTCCTCTCCCAAAACCATTTCCTTGTGCATTGAAAAGCTAAGGCTGTATTAGCTAGAGCTCCTCATTTCAGCAGGAGCTGAGTAGGATGGAGGTAAATTAAAGCACAGGCCTTCCCACTGACTGTTTAATGCAAAGCCTGGAGACATGCTGGCTCCCTCGAGCCTGCAGATGCTTTAATTAATGGAGCACAAATAGAATAACCCCACCTCAGTGTGATTCATTAGGAGGACACAGATGGGCTCTTAAACACTAATTCCAGCTGAGCCCCCCAGAGCAGGAAAGGGGAACACAATAGCCTGTGGTCCAGCTAACCTCAGCTACGCTGTTATTGAGGTGAGGGACCTGCTTCTCCTTCTCCATGGGCCCCCAGCCATTTCTGCCTCTGCCCACAAGAGAGCACGGGCATCAGCCTCAGTCCTTCCCTGGCTGTTGGCTTTATGGATGCATCAGGATCCATCCTGGCAGGACCCACTGTGCCTTACCTTGTGAAGGGAAGCAGTGGGGAGCATTCCCAGGCTGTGCCCCAGCTGAGGGACAGTGCTTGCACTGCTGTGCCTTGCCTTTCTGTGGACTTCATCTCTCCCTCCTTGGGGACACGGTATCAGGTCCCCAGCTCCTGCCAGCTGAGGAAGGAAGGAGCAATTGGTGCCACCCCAGCTCTAGCCCACACAGGTGGGTCACCTTGGTAACAGGGCTTTCAGTCCCTTCTTCCTGCTGCTTCTCTTACCTACAGTGCAAGGCTGAGGAGTTAATTTCTCTTTGGGGAAGGTGTGAGGGTGGCTGGTGTGGAAGGACACATGTATGAGGTGATTAATTATCCACTGCTAATTAGCACCCCAGGACTCAGCTCTGCAGTAAGCTATTCCCTACACACTGTTGCTTGACAACACACCACAGCCTGTCGGCTCCTGCTTCCACCTCATCCATTAACCTGACAGCTGGGCTACTTTCCCCCCACATGCTCCATCAGCTCTGAACTGTCTTTCCATTAAGCTTTAAATTTTTGAGCAGTGTCAGCCCTTAACCAGTCTGTCGTGAGGAGTGATAAACCAAGAGCCTGACAGCAGTGAAGGTAAAGAGCCCCTTTGCTCTGGGAATGCTGCTCTAGGGCATGGGGTTGGCCCCAGCTCTGTGACTGTGGGCTCCTAGGGATGCCTGGTGGTCACAGAAGGCTGGCTTCCTTCCCTGCCTTCTCATTTTGAAGGATTTCACAGGCATAATTTTCATTTATGTATCCCAAAGTCTTAAGGTTGGGGGACTCATCATTCAAACCCTGTTGAGAGATGTTGCAAGCACTCCAGGAACTGACTCTAAGTGAACATAAGTAAACCTTAGCAAAGGTTCCTCAGTTTTCCCTTCTGTAGAGCCAAACAGCCCCAGTGTATTTAGGCTTTGGGTAAAGCAGAGTCCTGGTGTGCACACATCTCTTCAGAGAAAGGAGTTGACCTTGTCCCAAGTTGTTTTCAAATATTCCTGAGCACTTGTGGTGGTGACAGTACAAAGTACCCTGAATGCAGCTGTTTCAGACAGCTTTAGTAACCAGAAGCTCTTCTCCCTCCACCAGGATAGTGGGAAGCCAGTCCAGAAGAGCCCTGGAGACCTGAGTTTCCCCATGACTGGTCGGGAGCGCTCGGAGTACATCCGCTGGAAGAGGGAGCGAGACCAGATTGACCTGGAGCGTCTGGCACGTCACAAGAATGCCAAGGGCGAGTGGCGACGGGCTTGGGATGTGGAGAAGTCAGAGTACATGTAGGTCCTTCCCTGTCCCAGGGTATTTTGCCTGCAACCTAAAGCCAGTGGTGGGATCTTGTGCAGATACTTATCAATCCCATGCTGTCATGTGCCTGACCAAATCCACACTGCTGCCTCTTCCTCCCCAGACCATGCCCATAAGTGGGATCTGGTATCAGAATGATTCTCATATTTTCTTCCTGATATGAGCTCTCCTGAGAGGGGATACCATGTGCTGACAAAGACTGCCTGCCTTTGGTCCACCCAGGATATGGACTGCAGGAGGGAGGGGAGCATGAACCAAGGCTCAGTGTGCACCTGGAGGATCCTCTCCATTTCCACATGAATAAATCCAGTGGCAGGAGGGTACAGTTGCTCTTCCAGAAACATGGATGGACGAACTTGCATTGCTAGTCCACAGGTTCCCTCACTGCCCCTGTTTGTTTGTGCTTTTCAAGCACAGTAGAACCCAACATGCCTAAATCCTCCCCCCCCCATAAACTGAGCCTGTTTGGGCACTGCAGGGCAAGGGGGTCACTTCAAAAGGCACCTATGTCATACAGGGACAATGCTGAGAACAGCAATGTGGGACAGCTGGGAATGGGGCTGGACACGTCCCTGCCTTAATCAGTGTCCCTCTGACTGTGTTGGTTCAGCTGGGTCACACCAGCTAGAGAGCTTTGGAGGATGACTTGGCACATGTAGCTGGATAAACTTCTGGTAGGGTGTACAGATAGGGGCTGTTATAAAGGTTTGGTGATGAAACAGTTTGTACAGGACAGGTAGGTGGGACAACCCTTTGGCTGAGGAATGGAACCAAACACATCAAATTTCAGTTGCTGAGACCCCAATAATTAGGGGTGAATTGACTTAATGTTTAATGTTGATGTCTAGACAGTCCTGAGCCCTACTGTTTTTTCCAAAATCCATTTTTAAGAGGAAATCCATACTATAAAACCAGCAGGACTAGAAGCAAACCAAACGGCCTCATTTTAGGTGACAAGTCCTGAAGCTGCTTCAGATTGTGTTCAGAAGCTTGAGAAGCTGCATGAGTGTAGTACAGATACACTACATCTATAGGATGTTCTTAAAATTTAATGTATACATATGGGTACTGATGTAAAGGTTTTAGAGGTTCTTGTTTGAGGTAGAACAGCCTCACAGCCTCAGTTAGCATATGCAGCTTCAGCTGCTGCTGAGAAACCTGCATAGGTTTGCCTGTGGGCAGGTGCAGAAGGGCCAAAGGCTGGAGCTTGCGTTGTGCCAAGGGCTCCTGCCCACGCTTTGCACACTGGAGGAGGATGGTCAGGTCTGACAATGCCTGTTTTTAACCTGCAGGTTTGAAGAGGACTTTGTTAAGGATGGGGAGCCAGCCTTGGATAATCCCAGCAATAAGAAAGGTTGGCAAGGGACACCTAGACTCTGTCCTGACGCTAGCGAACGCTGATTGTGCACATCCCAGTGCCGCAGCAGCTGCTGTGGCTGTCAGCTGCGAAGCTCTGCTTTCCTGGGCAAACACCTCTGAGCTGGGGGCTCAGCCCTCCCTGCTGGGCAGAGGGCTCGGGGGATGGGATTTGAGCAGTTGGGTGCTAGAGCTTTGGACCTTCCCAGCGAGAGCAGTGGCTTCTGGTACAACACAGTGTGGAGGCTCAGCCCTGCCTCCTTTCCCACACACTCGTTTAAGAGGCAATCCTATTCCAGAGCACATCATCTCTGATCCCTATGGCACATGCTGGCTTCTTTACTAGCATAAGTCCATCCTGACTCCTGTTTCTCAGGAGATGGACTGGCAAAACAAACCTTTCCCTCATGATGCCCTATTTGAACATCAGGCTTTTTGCTGCCTGTCCATTACAGACACGTACTGACTTTGGTGCATCCTTTCTTGTGTCCTTGCAGGGGGAAGGAATTCAAGGAAATTCCAGCACAGGTCCTTTCCTGCAGATGGGAGAGGTGAGTAAACCACAGGATTGTGTTATGTCATCCCACTAAATGGCAGCACCTCTGATAATCCCTCAGGGACAGTGTTCTCTCCAGACGCTTGCTGATTTGGAGAGCCTTTTGGAACACATCACATGGCTGCTCTCATAGCTGTGTGCAGGGGAGAGGTCTTCCAAAAACAGCACAAGTGATACTGTATCCAAGGAATAAGATTCAAAGTTAGAATTGGAATAAAAAAAAACACACACAAGAAACACCCTCAATTATTGATTTGTCTTTATTACTTTAGAAAATACATGTGCAGTATGCACACAGCTTCAAAGGCTTCCCACCTCACAGGTCCTTTCTAAGGATAAAAGGGTGTTGGCCTGTTCAGTGGTCCATCAGCTGCTTCTGCCAGCTTTTGCATGGAATTTCCAATCTGTTTCTAGGTGGAGGACATCATGGAGTGCATGTGAGCGACCCTGGTCCGAAAGGAGTGCCTGCTGTGAGCAGCCGAGCCAAGGGGAAGGACAGACTGACAGGCAGAGCCAGAAGGTGAGGAGCTGGCAGCACTGCCATGGTGTGCATGTCCGTGTCTTACTCCCTGCCTAATTACAGAGAGGCAACCTGTGCCAGGGCTTCACCACCCTCACATGGAAGTATATCCCACCTAACGCTGCCCTTTGTCAGTGGGAAGCCGTTGGCCCTTGTCCCATCACTGCAGGCCTTTGTAAATAGTCTCTCTGACTTCCAAGCTACTTCAAAGTAATTTTAGCCTTCAGTATCTGCCTCTGTGTCTGCTGTTGTGGAGACCTGGGACACTTGGGCACTGTCAGGCAAGCAGGACCAGACTGTGACAGGCATCAGCACAAGCAAACTCTATCTTCTTAGCCTGACTCAACTGTCTGTTCTGGTAATTGGAGTTTATGTGTTCATTACAATTAGAATTACAACAACCAGTTCATTAAGATTTAGTGGTCTCAAATGAATGTCTCTGGATAGGCCTGAACAAGGGGCTCAGACAAGGAATACATGGCCCTGGAAGGAATCCCCATATGGTATCCCTATATGACACCTATATGGGTGTCAGGCAAGGGACACTGTCTTTGTAAGATCTTCAAGTCCTAAATACTGATTACTTTTTCTTGACAGATGGGATGCAAAAGAAGGCGAGGACATGTCTCTTCTGAAGGATGACCTTGATGGCCAGGTGAGTTCCTGGGTTGCAGGCTGGAAGCTGAGTCTTCTCAACATGTGCAGTATCAGGAAAATTGGAACTGAAGCCATTTCAGAGCTGGGAGACCACTGTTTTTGGGTAACTGTCCTCATCACTGTCCTCCTCAACATGGCCTGGTGTGACAGCAGCTTCACTGCTTACACTGACCCTCTATCAGCACAACCACCTCACCTGTTCTGGTCCCTGAACACTTCTCCCCCCACATCCTTTTCCCTCAGGTTTCCAGAGCCATCACAGACAAGAAATACAATATACTGGTATTCTTATGGGCTGAACTTAATACTTCCTTTGTTTCTCAGAAGAGCCTTGGTGTGGACAGGCGGAAGAGCAGAGGTGATGAGGGGGTGGAAGACAACTGCACAGCTGAGCTGGAGGAAAAGGGGAAACAGCCAAGCCTCCAGGATCACGGGGCCTCCTCCTCACAGCGGCTGCGAAGTGGGAAGGTCCAGCCTGCCCAGAATGGCCAGAAGGAGGAGCAGAGGGGAGCGATGGGCTGCAGCACAGAGGTGTCTGTGGCCAACACCGGGGACTCAGAGCCAGGGCCCAAGCCAAGCAAGGAAAGTGGTGGGGAAGATGCCAACGGGAAGCCTGGCACTGCTGACATCTCCCAGGAAGAGGGCACTGTCAGCACTGCTTCAAAGAGCAGCCTTCAGAGCACTGTGCAAGGCACTGGGCCTGGCAGTGAGGAGACCTTGTCACTGCCTGTGGGAGCAAATGGAGATGGAGCTGGATTGGAGATACAGGCAGCTTCGGAACAGGAGTCCTCTGAAAACGCTTCCAACAGCCACGGAGGAAAGCTCGAGGAAGGAGCAGGAGACAGACTGGATGCAGATCAAGGACAGCTGGTGAGCAAAGGAGGGGAAGAAGTGACCCAAACCACTGCTCTTGAGGGACAGGCACTTGCACTGAAAGGAAGTCAAGATGCTGAAGGCACTGAACACCCTGAGCCTTCACCCCCAGGGAAAGCCAGCTCTGACAAGACTGTTTTGCCTGAGCAGGACACGGCAAAATCCCAGTCTGGGGAAGGGGACCAGCCTGAGGACTGCAAGGACAAGGACAGTGGGGACACTCACAACTAGCAGATTGCACCGGCTTGCCTGAGATGTAAGGTGAGTCATCTTATTATTGCTCTCAGCCATAGTACAGGGCCACAACTCCATTTTCTGTGGTACAATGGCATCATACCAGATAACTGTTCAGAAATGTTCATTAGCAGTGCTATGGATCTCTAAGGTAATTAAATCTGTGGATCCCAAAGGCCTGTCCTGGAGTGGGCAGGGAAGGAATGGAAAGTCAGACAGAAAAATTTAAACAGAAAATTGGGCTGCTGAAGTTGGTTGATGACACACATTAGTTACAGCACATACTGATCTATTCCTGGGAAACTGTGACCTTAGAAAGGATGGGAGGAATAACCTCAGTGGGATGAGTTTATTTCTGCCTCTGGGGTGATCACAACTTGAGGTCAGTGTGGTCCTTCCCCAAAACACTTGCAAAGCCACAGGGGCCCGCCTCGTGGGCAGAGCTTGGGAGAAGTTTGATTGTATGTGGGATTCTCTTCCCAGTAGAAGGTCTGTGAGTGCTACACTTTGAATTACAGATGGTAACACTGATGTGCTGGGCAGTATATAAATACACAAGGTGAGATGATTCCTGGTGCAAAGGCCCATGAACCAAACAGAAGGGAGGGAGAACAGAGCCGATTATGGAGCAATGCTCCATGTTTTACACAAACAATTTTCTTCCATCAAGGCAAATGCAAAGCCAGGACAAGGTACAAAGGATAACAAGCACAAAGTTAAGGTAGAAATTAGGAGGAAGGGGAAAGGAGAGGGGGTGGGGACTCTTTGCAAGGTGTGTTTTTCCAGGCAGTGTCCCACAGAGCAGGACATCACACCAAACAGAGATGAGCATTTTCAGAACACAGTCCAGTTTGCCTAACATGGGAGTGGCTCTCGGGATACTCCTGCCTCTCTCCTTCACAGTAACAGACAGCAGCTCTGTTCCATAAGTAAGTACTTGAGGCAATGAGTTCCTCAGAGCCAGGCAGGGAGATCCCCCCACCAAGTGCCTTTCCAGGATTCCAGAAGCTTTTCTGCAGACCCTACACAGCAATGTGTTCCCCTGTGCTGCTCAGTATTCCTCCCAGAGGTACAAATGAGCTTAGGGATGAAGTGGCTAAGCTGCTAACAAAGACTTTCCCTATAATCCAATCCACATAAAAGGCAGGGAGAAGTGCAAGCGTCATAGTGATTTCAAAAAGACAAAACGTCAAGAACCAGCAGGAGCTAGTTCTATGTTTGAACTAAAATTCCTTCAAGTGAGGGAAATTAATTCCAACAGCATTTAGGAGAATGTTATGAAACACCTGGATGGACTTAGTGGGAGATTATTGTCCAGCCACGCCTCTCCAATTTACCAAAATTCCCACCAAATTAGAGGATGAAGGAATTAATGACTACTTTGCTTACCCAGGATAACTTTAATTAGATACCAACTAAGAGGAAACAATAAATTAGAGTAGTCCATTTTCATCTCGGCGATGGAGATTCCCATGGTTTGGTAATAGGGCCCTGAGTCCACTTCAGAGCTCAGCAGGTATCTGTAACAGCTGGAAACATCTGTACTTTGTGATAACAATGTCCTGGCCCCCTGCCCTGCTTGTGGGGCCCGTGTCCCACTCACATTATATACAGATCTCACATCCCTTGCTGCACAACTACAGCCCTGTGCAGCCACCACGTGGGTTTCACAACTCCCCCTCCCAATATCTATTTATGGCACTAAAAATCTCCAGCACCTTCAAATCAGTGGGAGATGCTGTGCAGAGAGTGTGGTGGGGCTTTTATCCCTTGCTTCAAATAACAAGGAATAAATATTTACTCGAAGTGCAGGACTGGAATCCCTGGAGAATGTCCAACAAGTCCCAGAGAAGTAAACGATACACAAAAACCACAGAAGCTTTTCCCTAAAGTCTCTTGAGAAAATTAATCTTAACATCTTTAGAGAAAATGCAGCTGGGGGTAGATTTCCAGAGCAGCTCCAGGGATCTGACCTTGCAGCACTGGCTGACGTAAACAGGAGTGGGGCAGGCAGGGCCTGAATGCTGCAGGACTGAGGAGGTCAGCAGAGGTCGGCTCTGATGCAAACCAGTGCCCAAGGTTGGTGCAGGAAGCAGCACAAGCAGAAACCAGCACTTCCCAAAACAGTTGCAGTGCTGTGGAAGAACAACCAGTTTCCTCGAGGTTCAGAAGACAGGAAGATACCATCTGCTGGTATGTTTGGGGAGTAGGATTGCCAGGGTCAAGGGCTTGCCTTGAATGGCATTGGCTTCCCAGTCCTTCCTGTAGCCCACACAACCCTCTGGAACCCATCATCATGCCATGGGCACTTTAAATTCCCAGAGCATCTCTGAGTACCACCTAAGTGGAGAGCTTAATCTT
The DNA here is from genome assembly GCF_963662255.1 of Cinclus cinclus. Taxonomy (NCBI): domain Eukaryota; kingdom Metazoa; phylum Chordata; class Aves; order Passeriformes; family Cinclidae; genus Cinclus; species Cinclus cinclus. Next base: position 10,298,163 of record NC_085051.1, on the reverse strand, counting down.
TATGCAGAATCAGGGAGTGGGACTTGACATAGTTGTCTCCATATCTTTGGAGTGATGGCACAACATGGGAGGACAGTGTTAACATTGGAAAACACAGGGATTCTGTGAGAATGGTGCAAGAGACTTAAGGACACAGGGAAGGTTCTGGGGCTGTTGAGGAAATGTTGTTTAGTCGAAGAAAATGAAGGCAGAAAGCAGTGGAATTGTCATCTCTGTAGATGTGTGGATAGTGACCACCAGCAAAGGGGAAGAAACATCCAAGCCAGAACACAATGCTGGGGCAGGGACCATTGTATTGGAGAAGCCCAGGAATAAATGTGGGGAAATTAGGAAAAGGAGGCTACCTGTCAGGGCACTTGGAAGCTCACCATGGCTGAATCCTGAGGGCCACTTACTGGAGCTTAACATATCTGAACACTACTCAGGGCTCTGATGGGTGAGCTGCTGCCATTCCAAACACTGGGAATGTACCTGCTCTCGTATCTATCCCATAGTTGTTCCTGCTATCCCAGACCTTCATCAGCTATGTTCAGCTGCAGCTTCAGGGAATTCTGCACATCCCCCCATCATATGGGGCCTGCCAGTAGGTCCCACAGGGACCTGCTGTTGGCTTGGCTGCGAAGGCCATCCCAGTGACATCCCCCAGCCAGACAGGCTGGGAGGTGTGAGACTGAGGGCAGTGATCTGTGGACAGTCCTCTCCTGTGACACTGACACACAGAGGAAATTCTGCTGCCACAGAATTCCCACTCTGCTGGCAGAGCCCAGGGAGCACACAGAGGCATTGCTGCCCTGAGCCCCAGCTCACAGCCAGCCCACAGCTGCTCCATCTCCCACTGGCCCTGGAGTTACATATGGGAAAGAGGATACAGTGGGAAATGTGAGAAAGGCTAATCACTCTGGCTAATTACCAAGAGAAGTAATGACTTTAAAGCCCACTAGTGTCTTGGCTGTAAAGATTCACTCATGCATGGGAAGAAGGTGTCTACTGAAAGAATAATACTGCAAAGCAGGAAGGGGAATTGTCTCCCAGCACTGAAACACAGTCAGAGCCTTCTGAAAGCATCAGTGATCAAATAGATCTACAATAGGGAGAACTCGTGCTGGAGTCGGCTCAGACTCATAAACCAGATTACTTTACAATATCTGGACCACCAAGTGTGACTGACAGTCTGCTTCTGGCCCTTCCCAGTCCCATTAAATCCCAGTGTGCTGCCACAGCACTGAGCAGCCCTTGGCAGCAGGACACAGCCAGCCCTCACTGCTGCACAAAGACAGAAGGAATTAAATCTCCAGCAACAATCTCATCTCAGCCGTACACAGCACCAGTTGTGCCAGCACCTTGGGTCTGATTTCAGTGCAGTTCCTTATTAAATATCTGTGTCTTCAGATGATTCCTTGAGAAGTTTCTTATGCAAGCCAAGCTTCCTGTGGCCTCTTCTGCCTTTGCAGGATTTAATCTTTTTTTTAATATCCCCCCTCCCTGATCTTTCTTGGGAGCTTTGGGTGCTGAAATCTGCATCAGCAGAAGGCAGATCTACAGATTTAAACATGGATGCAGGAAAATGCCAGCTCAGCAATTCTGAGCAGCACCCAAGCATCTGGCAACTAGAAAAGAATGAAACGTCTGCCTTTCCCAATTAAAATCAGCATGTCTGGGGCTGGAAGCAGCTCTAGGACAGCAGGCTTCACTCATAGGGTAGTTTGTCATTAGGAAAAGCTGATGCAGCCTCTGCCTTTTTGGGTTCACAAGTGCTGCATACCCAGGCTGGGTTCACCAGGAAGGATCACAAAGCCCTACATGAAATCAGCCTCTTCTCTTGGTGCTCCTGGTGCTAAACCAGCACACAGAAGAACACATCAGGGTTGTTGTTCCTGAGATATAAGGAAAGAGTGAAGTTGATGTATCCATCCCAGAGGAGGACTGAGAGTGTTTAATCCAGACTGGTGGAGTCAGCTCATCCCCTGGGCTGCAGAGCCCCCAGTGCTCCTGTTGGATTTAGCAGCAGGTATCTGGGTTATGCCCCAGTGGTGCCTCCCAAGCAGCCCCAGCCATGCAGGAGGGGCAGGGTAGAACTCAGCAGACATTTTAATTTACAGCTCAGCAGTTCCCTGGAGACTGATAATCCCACGGCTGTCTCTGCTCTCGTTTTGCAGGATAACGTGCTGGAGGTGGTGGAGAAGAGGAGCACAAGCTTGTCCTCACTCTTTTACCTTCTATGAAATCAGCTTTCAGCACCTGCCCAGTGCCCTTCAGCACCATTCACAACAACACGTGGGGTCCCCATCACCACCCCCACCCACACTCCTGGCATGCCCCTTCCCTGTCCATGTGTCAAAGGACAGGGAAGGGTGCACACACTCCCACCCTACAGAGAAAACACCATCACTTATCAATTTGTTTGGCATATACTGCAGCTGCGTGGCAAGCCAAGGAAATGTCTACTGGATGCACTTTATTTTATTTAATGACTAATTCTTTTTAAACTTATGGCTTGGGTTTCTGGGCACACACCCCCTTTTTTCCCCCAAAGGCTGGAGGCACATGCCAGGGGCTGTGCCAGCAACTGGAATAGCAGGAAGAGGTGACTGGCAAAGCAGAGGGGTGAGATGTTAAGGTGTAGTTCAGTAGCTTGGTGAAGAAGTTGTGTTCAGAGCTCTTGTACTAGCGGTTTGCATGTGATTGAAGTGTTGGCAGAGGTGTATGGTAGTGGCAGGGGCTGAGGGGCATGAGCAGGATAGATGGATAGATGGACTGATGGAGCGCTTCTGACAAGCACAGATCAACCCCAGCACCTCCTCCTTGAAGAGCCTCCAGCTCTCCTCCCCTCTTGGAGGCTGAGGAGCACATCAGGACAGTGCTTTGTGCCAAGGAAGGTGGCTGCTTGGGTGACCAGGCGTGTGTATAACTCAGCAAACTCCATTCCCCCTTCCAAAGGGTAACTGGGCATCCCTGCAGCACAGCAAAGAGGGGGACAGCACCATCATCTTCCTCCTCCACCACACTGCCCAAAGCAGTTGGCAGCAGGACCCAGGCCAAACCGGAGTTGCAGGTCCAAGACTTCCTATCAAACATTTTCACCTTCCTGGTTGTGCCTTCCATAGCCTTGTGTTTGAATAAGAGAGCAGGAATCCTCTCTAAGCTGCCGTGCAGACCTTCTGACCTGGCCTTAAAGACACCTTTCAAATGGAGGATCTGGAGGAGCTTTACAAGCACAATCATGCAGGAATTCCAGCTGCTTGACTTTCCAGTTACAGCAAACTAGGACCCAGCTGGAATACAGCTACCAGTTAAGGAGAAGGCACAAGGAATAACACAACATAATTTCTGACTTCTGAATGACAGGGCAGAGTGGGCATCACCCTCACTTCAAGGTGCTGCTCTAAAATTTGATGCCAGAGTAAGCATCCCTGGGACAGGTATGTATGGAGACTGCCAGGAATGTCCTGCAGGATGTTGGCTGACCAGGCTGGCAGACTGCCCTGGAGATCAGGTTGACACGTGTGGACTAAAATACTCTATGCTGCTTTAATAAACTAATATTTGCACAGACAAACATTTGTTTTTCCACGTGACTTAGACCCATGACACCTATCATGAAGCACAAGCCTGGGAACTTCCTCCCTGTGCCAAATTCAGGAGACTTTACTGGCATCACACCAGGTATTATCAAGAAACAGAGCGTGCAGCTTTTATGTTTTATCAGTAGAAACATCTCCACCCCACCAAAGCCCACACTGGGTTTATTTGGACTTACCCAAAAGATAAAAAAACAGATAAATAGAAGATTGTAAAACTGTTCCAGGTCCTGGAGCTTCTCCATCACTGTTAAAGGCTGATTTTCCTTATCTGACTGGCTCAAAAACCTGCTTGCAATTGTTTATTTTTAATTTATTATTATTTTGTACATCAGGTCTCTGACCAGACTCTTGGTCCATTCAGACTGAGTTATTACCAGCATTTCCCAGGAGCCAGCTTGCCTCATGGTCAGTGGAACACAGTCTCAGCTCAAGAGCTGTTGTGCCCCAGGAACAGCTGGACACATGGCCAGGCAGGAATTTTACATTGCCCTGGTGCAGTACTGTGTTGAAGAGATAAAAAACCTTATTGCCCTAGACTCCATTCTGAAAGGAAAACCATCACTGGTCCTCTATTCCCTTCTTTTTTTCCTTTCTTTCAAGTGACTTTGCAGGTAATGATGCCCAGGAAGGACTGAGTCTGATCCAGGCCCCAGGGATGGGACTGGACAGGTTGTGCCTGTTCTCAGTGTATTTTTTCCTGCTCATTAACACTTTGCTCAATGCACTTTGTTTGGTGCCTGGGTTGTGATTTTTCAGACAACTGTGGCTTAGCTGTTTCTTCTTTATGGTGAGAGAAAAAACTGAAAAGTTGACAAATCTGATGTAGAGGGATTATTTATATGAAATAAAAGTTGGAATGAGGAAAAACCTTCTGTTTCTTACTGTTTCTCAGTTCCACCATGTAGAGATTTCCAAACTGAATCAGTAATCTCTGCTATTTAGAGCAACAGCTCCAGTTCAGAGCACTGATACCTTTGGGAAGCACTGAACAACTGGGCTAGCTCAGCTTCCTCACCACAAAAACTCTCTGCTGAGATGCCAGGAAGATGAGGATCACTTCACTTTTTCCTTGAGGCATCAGAGCCACCACTTCATCACCACTGCACTTTTCTTGCAAGCAAAAGTAAGGGCAGCTCACAGAGTCGCCTGCCTGCACAGGACCTGCTCCTTCCCACCAGTGGCTGGTAGCTCAGGAATTTGGTGCAAGTTGTCCCAGCTTTTCCAGACACAAGGGAAGCAGAAGCACTTCCAGGCAAGATGCTTTTTCCTTCAAACCAAACCATCAGCTGGTCACTAGACGCTGTTCTTCTCCTTAAAAATTTCCAAATCAATTTCAACATAACAACTATGTAGCTAAAACTATCAGAATTGATCCCAGACTAGTGAGTCAGCTCTTGCATAAAGAAGTTAATTTAAAAACCATTAAGCCAAGGACAAAAATACATTTGGATAAAGTTGGAGATACTTGTTTCCAATGCAATTACTGAAGGTGGCAATAACACAAAATCCTGACAGCAGTTCAGCTCTCCATTCCTACCTCAACAAGTCAGATACCTGCAGCAGGAACATACACACAAGCCACTAACCAGTAAAGCCTAATACAGAGTCTCTAGATATAAAAATAACAGAAAATTTCACTGGTTTTCCACAACAATCTTCCTCCAGATAAACTGGTTGCGAGTGGCAGAGGGCACAGGCACTTAGCCATCAATTTTGTATTTTAAGTGCATAATACAGTAATTAGTGCTTTCCAAGTCAATGAGAGGCCCAGAGCAGCAGCAGGGTACAGCACTGCTGGGAAGTTCAGGACACTGCCTGCTTCTTTCCCTGGAAAGGTTGTACAGCAACAGCTCAACAGGCTCTGCAGCACTGGCAGGCAGCACCGGGAAGTCTGTGACTGATTCCTGCTCACACCATCCCAGTGCAACAACACAGCGCCTGGCCAGCTTTCCCAAAACTGTGTCTGAGCACCTGTGGAGCAGCCACAAGCCAAGCTTCATCTCCTTAGTTTCATGCTCCAGCTTGGCTCCGACTGTTTCTTACGCCATTCCCCCCTCTGTGTGCTCCAGCAGCTTCAGGACTCAGAGCCAGCTGTTGGTCACACCCCCCTGAGCAGCCCACCAAGATCAGCTTTGACTTCACTGAGGGAAATCTCCGATGCCCAGAAGCAGCCACTGATTTTGTTGCCATCACTACACCACACAACTGCTTTTCAGCTACACTCAGGGATTAAGCCAAGACTCCCTGTCAGAAATACTGCACAGGACTCTGGGATTAAGATGACGTGCATTGCATCAGATGAGCCCGCAAGAGAACGCGCACGGGGAAAAGAGAGCTTTTAGAAATGGAAACGTGAGCCAGCTGCTGGAGCAGATTACATGCTCCACTAACTCTTTTTCCTGCTATTTTGCTTCCTTCTCGTCCCTCTGCACATGAGTTACACTAAGTACTCTCCTTGGACAAACTGGGCTCATTGGGACAAATCCAGTGTGCACAGGCAGATATTAGATGTCTATCACAAAAGTGAATGGCTTTAAGGTATTTTACTCACATTTGAGTATCTCCTTCATCCAACTGACTTCCAGACATCTCCCTTCCTCACCGATGTGCACACACTGGGAATATGGCACAGCTCTGCTGGCAGGTGACACGCAGTTGTGTGAGGGGAGCAACCCTCCCCAGCAATTCCAAGGAATCAACATCTCGAATCACAGTCATTAGAAGGTTACAATCATTACCTAGGAAGCAGTGCACAAGCCTGTGCCTTGTCTTGCCTGATAAAATCACACTAAGTGAACCTGAATGTTACTATTTTTTTGAGGAGCAATGAAGGGAAAGGGTGAACTGGAGCTGAAGTAACACAACAGACAACACAACCATCTGCCTTTTAAACCTCAGCTTTACCCCAGACTGGTGACTGCACCATTTTAGGGTACTAAAGCAGTTCTGTTGAGATGCAGATGACTGTCTCAGTACAATGATGGCAACATAATGCAAAAATTCCCAGTCCAAGTATCTGTTGCAGCCAATCTACTTCCCAAGAAATCCCCAGTGCCCCAAATTCTAAGTTAACTTACACCTACAAACCAGTCCAGACAGCCATTTTTGTTACTAGACTATTGGCAAAGTACTCTTAGTCACCGATTTCTTCGACAGTCTGTCATGAGGAAAGAAGCAGAGCAATGGGCTCATCAGGGGCTGGCAACAGCATCCCAACAGGAACACATCTACCTCTGGAGGGCTATGATTCCTGGCTAGGAAAAGGATGGGGAAAAGATTGTAGCTGAAGAATATAGGTCCAGAAGATTTGGAAAACCAGGCTGCTGAAATCACCAAAACCCCCCAGCCATTAGGCTGGCAGCCCATAACCTTTCTACATCTTCGCCAGGCAGCTTCCCCTCCCTCGCACACTCAGTACAACCGGAGTGAAGCCCCAGGGTGCTCCAAAGCCAGTTGTAATAAGTACAGAAATAGCAGCATTTCACTGCAATCTGTTTGTCAGCAGAGGAGAAGATGCAAAAACACAGTCTGGGAACTCACCAAGCCTGCACTTTCCTACAGGAATGCAGACAGCCACAACCATCCTCATACTGGCTCATCAACTATTTTTAGCACCAGAAGGGGAGGCAGCCATCAGTGAAGGGCCTGTTCCCTTTGATCCAGCGGATCTGAGCACTGTCTCTGTCCCAGAGATCCTTTGCTACCAAAACCACAAACCAGGTAAAGAGCTTTAGGTTGTTCCTGCTCCCGAGTACAAGGCATCTCTCAGTAGTTACACGACAGGTTGGAAGAGGGCCACAGAGCCCATTTAATTCCATTCACTTCCTCTCCCCTCTGCACCACGCAGACAGGCTCTATTAGTCTTCTGAGAACAATTGTAGTTAAAGTGAAGGATGCCAGGAGGCCCTGGCCACTCAGCACACACTGGATGCACCGTTCAGAGCCGCTAGAGTCACCAGCTCCAAGCTGCAGGCTAGCAGCAGAGAAATCCCAGCATCCATGTCATTGCACGCAGCTTTATTTTATATCTCCAAAGGTTTTACGAGTTAAACACAAGCTCCTTCCCAGAGACACTTCCCAACTGGTTCTACATTTAGCACCTGAGCCGAGGAGCTTACTAAACTCAACTGGCACCACAATGAGCCTGGCTTCTCTGTCACTCATTCCTCCCTCAGGGAGCTGCAGGAACTTTCCCCCACAACCAGAGGTATATGCCAAGGCCAGCAAATGGCATTGCTGTCACCAGGACCCGGAATTACTGAGGGGGATCAACACACTGCAGGCAGAACCACCAAAGGAACACAACCTCCACTCACAGAACAGACACCCGTGGGGCCCGGAGCTGGTGCTGCTCCAGGACACTCAGCTTTCCTCCTGCAGATGAACAGGGAGAGCAGAGAAGCAGCTCGGGAGGTGACAGCTGCAGGGCACCCGTCTGCTGACAGTGCTTCCAGCTCTTCCACCTGCCCCACAGGAGGGTAGCAGTGATCCATGATTTTGGCTAAAGTGACTAAGTGGGATCATTTTGTCCTTCCCACCAGCTTTTGGTTCCAACAACACAAAGCCTTCCCTGCATGCTCCCCAGGAAAGTGGAAAGGAAGGTGAAAAGAAGATCACTTTCACTTCATTTCTCCCTGCAAGCCCTCTGCTCCTGGTTCTACCTTTCACAGATGCTGTAAAGGCAATGCCCAGCTGATGATGCAGCCTTAACAAACCACCACAAACTCGTATCAAACTCACATATCAAACTCCAATTTTGTTGTGAAAGCTCTTTTCAAGCACCAAGTGCCATATTCTATGGGACCTTTGTGATCTGCGCAACTGAAATACGCACGCCACGTTAGAGCACATTTGTATCCCTCAGCAGAAGGAATCTGAACTGCTGTGATTCTTCCACAGAGATACAGCACAGCCTGGCAGCCTTACAGATACAGCTGAATTCATCCATCTGGAAAGCAGCAGCTTGGAACATCATGGCTCGTACGGTTTCCTGGTTTATCTCCCACATCCCAGAGTCATTAAAGGCCATTTTTTCACCCTGTACATCAAGGAATTGAAAATTTCTGAGGACCACAGGGCAGGAAACCATGCAGCTGGGAGGAGAGCCTTCCCAGGACACACCAGGAGCTGCCTGGCCCAGACCTACCCTGGTTCTGCATGCCCCAGAGGTGGGGGGATGATCTATAAGCGCTGCCATCCCTCGCAGGCAGCAGCACGAGGGCACAACCGCGCTGCAGCTCAGAGCCCACCAGCACCCACCGCCACAGCTCCACCTGCTACGCCAGCACGCATCAAACCTTTCCAGCACCACTGCTTTGTTTCCTCAACGAGCCACGTACAGAGGTTTCTCCAGCCTCACCTATGGGGACCAATGACAAATGAATCAACATAATATACTACAGCTGCCCATTGCAGGGGCCAAATTTTTGCTACTCGGACCCCTTCCAGTTCAGCATTCCTCCTCCCACCACCGAAGAGAACATACTTTGTTACAGAGACTTTCATATTGGGAAAATATTTTAATATAGTAAACAAGTCAATTTATCTTCCACATATTTTAAATAAGTTTATGCTCATCGTTAAACAAAACTGGTTTTACTTCAACAATGGATTACAGCCTCTAAATTCGTATTGTTCCCAGCTGATCCTGTAAATAGCGAGGAATTTTGGACACCGATATCCTTGTATAGGTAACAGACTGGCATAAACAGCGCAGGAATTCAATGCGGGTTCAAAGGGAGAAGCTAGCCCTGGTGAGGAAGAAAACGAAGCCACAAAATTCCCTTTTGAGGAAAAACCGAGGGGAAAAAGAAGATACCGCAGTTCCACCGAGTCCACACGGGGCCGAGTCAGTCTCCAGGTCGGTCTCCGGTCAGTGTCCACGGGCGCTGCACGGTGCCGCAGGGACGGGCGAGCCATCGGTCTCCATCCTCGGCCGAGCCCCGCGGCCGCATCCCCGGCGGCGCGCGGCCTCCCGCGGCCCGCCCGGCTCAGGGGCTGCCGGAGCCCGGCCCGCTCCCAGCCGCGGGCGGGGGGGACGCGGCCGGAGCGGCGGTGGTGCCGGGGCCGGGGCCGGTGCGCGGCGGCGCGGGCGGAGGCCCCGCCGTGGGTCCGGCGGGCGCGGCGCGGAGCTGCGCGGGGGTGGCGGCGGCGCCGGGGCCGGGGCTGGAGGAGCCGCCGCTGCCGCGCACCGGCTGCCAGATGAGGCTGTAGTAGACGGCGAGCACGATGGCGGCCAGCGAGACGGAGAGCACGTAGGCCAGCACGGTGGCCAGGCGCACCCACTTCTTGTTGGTCTTGGCCGCCATGCGCGCCTTCTTGTCCCCGGTGTAAGTGGCGGGCTTGCCCCGCTCCGCGCCCGCCTCCTTCTCCTTCATGGAGGCCCGGCCCTTGGCCCGCTGCTCCACCGAGCCCTCCGTGCTGGCTCCGGCCCGGATCGGCCGCCGCCGCCGCTCAGGACATGCCGGTACCGCCCGCGCTGCCGCCGGTGCCGCTGCCCGCGCTGCCCCGCCGGGGGCGAGGGGCGGAGCGTAGGGGGCAAGCCCGCCCTGAGGGGTGGGAACCACCGGAGGGGAGGAGGGAGGAGCCAGGGCCACCTGCACAAGGAGCCCCCCCATTTCCTGCTTGGGCTGGGGGGAGGTTGGTTAGCGGCGCTTCGGGGACATGGGCAGCAGCTGTCGAGCCGCAGGAAAGCTGCTATGGCCTCCTGGAACGTGCCCAATGCTGGAGCAGGTCAGGAGTGTCCTCTCTACCTTGGCTTCCCGACGGAGTTACTTTTGGTGTCTTCCTGATGCAGGTATGTGCTGCCTGCACCTCTGTGAGGCTGCACGGGTGCCCGAGACGAGCGGCAGTTTTTAGAGGTAAAGGCTTCCTTAGTTTTGTCCAAACTGGGTTCTTCCCTAAGCCCATTGTTGATACAGTCTTAATCTCCTCTTAAGGTATGGTTTCATCTTCTTCCACAGGTGTTAGTTCCTTACAAAATTGTTCTATTGTCTTGTTCAAAAGACAACTAAAATGCTGATTTGGCACATAAATTAGCCTTGTTTTCTTTATGGTGTGAGAAAATTACTTTTGGGGGTGATGGAGTTGTGCCATCTGCCATCATTTTCTCCCTCCCTTCAATCTGAGGTCAATTAGGTGCAGGGGTTGCAACAGAAACCTCTTGTAAACCAGGACTTGTAGTTCTGGTGGAAGCTACAGAAACTTGAGAACTACCTATTACCCGAAGAGGCTTCCCCAAGAAGGTATGCTATGGAATAAATGGAATAGCTACAAAATAATGGTAATTCTTATAAAGAGACGATTGTGTTGGCTAAAAGGTCCAGGTCTGCTGTCTGTATGTGGAGGAGGGGCATTGACATTGGCGTGTGTGTGCACTGAGTGGGCAGGGCAGGAAGCTCCCAGAGACCAGCAGCAAAAGGAGCATCGAGGAGGAGCTGTGAGCAAAGCAGTGGGGATGAAACCTGCCTGTTTGGGCAAGGAGGGTGGACTAGATGATTTTTCAAGGTCTGTTCTAACCCAAAAGATTTTGAACTAAATGCTGTGGCCTCTTGGAGTATTTAATGTTCATTAAATCCTGCTGCATGTCTGAGAAGCGTTTGTTAGCCAGTTTGGGGACTTCTCTGTGTGCACTGGGCCTCTCTTGTGCTGATGAGTTACACTTGGTTTTATAGGTTACACCTGTGTTCTCCTTGAAGTCAAATGTCTCACACCTAAACAAAATTAGCTGATGGTTCCCAGCTGGCAAAGCTTTCCTAGCTTATAGAATTTCCTCTTCTGTGGTCTTCTAGAGGTTATATATACAAAATTTATTGAGCTGTATATATTTAAGTTTAATTGTACACATGGATTTATAGCAGTTCCTACAAATAGGTTTTCTAGTAATTTCCCAAGGTGTTTTTCCTCAGTGATGGATTTGCTTCAGCTCCTCCTCCTTTTTTTGTTCAGGAGGTGAAATGGTCATAAGTTACTATCTCACTCAAGTCCCTTCCCTATGCTTTTGCTTAATTTCAGTTAAGAGGCAGAGGATTGATGTGTACAGGGAATGTCTCTGGGGCTTCGTGAGGTCTTGACATTTTTTGCCTGGTGCTTGCCAGGTTGAAGTACTGAGGCCTGAACAACAAGCCTTGAGCCAAAGCTGACCTCTAGATGAACCTTCCAACCAAATGTTATATTTGTATCCATGCATATCAACCAGTACTATTTAGCAATATGATAGATGTAGCTGTTCACTGTCAAAACATGTATTCACCTTTCCCTGTTTAGAGTTGGATAATGATGGACGTGTAGGGGGATTGTTGGAGCATTCTCAGCAAATGTATTGAGTGTGATGTTCTGCCTTCAACCCAACAGCTTCACCTCCCTGTTGCATTTATTTGTGACTCATTCATGCTGGAGTGGAGGCTTGCCCCTCTTAAAACACACAATTCCATGGTATTATTCAAGAAATTTGGTGTCCTTAAGGCTCTCTGCCAGCCCTCTGCTCTCAGGGCTTTGAGTAAGACAAGGCTTGTGTTCATTTAATGTAAAGTCTTGGTTTCTGCCAAAGTCAGGTGAAAGCTTTTCATTTTATTGTGGACAAATAAGTGGGTGCGAGCTTCTCTCCAGGCAGCTGTAAGCAGGTCTGTGCCTTTTTTCCTGAATGGAGCTCCTTGCTAACAACCACCCCTAAATGAGCTGCAGTAATGGGGTTTGCTTTGTCCTTGGGGTTTTAGCAAAAACACTGAGCTGTGCTCTGAGTGGACTCCTGTGGTGCAAAAGTGGATCTCTGGGGTCTTGTAAAGTCAGTGACTATGTCTGATACTAGACACAGCTTGCAAATTATCCCTCTCTAGGATTCTTCCTAAAGAGCACAAAAGAGATCACTTGCTGGAGACAGTCAGGGGTATGTGATTCACTCAGGGACTCCTGCCATGAAAGGAGAGCTGCAGAGCCCCTGAACAGTCTTTTACCCACCACTCCAAAAACTGCTCTGCAGGCTCCTGTTCTTTATAAACTCCTTGGTCCGTTAGAAAACTTGAATTCTGCTGCTACCTGATGCAGATGGGCCCCTGAAGGATATAGCTAAAGGAACCTGTGTTATTGATCTCCCATGATCACAGTCAGTGAACAGCATCCCAGTACTGTAGGATGGGGATGACTTAATCAAGGGAAGATTGCTGGCCTGAGAGAGTCTCTCCATGCAGACCCTACTTCTCAGAGTAGCAGAATACTGCATCTCTGAGCTGTTCAAAGGCCTTTGCAGGGAGGAGGAGAATGCTGTAGGTTGAGGCTGGATATCACAGAAATGAGAACTTTGGGCTAGCATGTGGAAATGTGAAGTTTGTGGAGGGGCCAGAGAAGACCATGGCTGACACCTGTTCTGTTTAGTGAACTGAGCAGGCAAGCGGTTGGAGTAAGTTGGGCTGGTGGAGTGGAAAGGAAATGTTGGTGAGCTTAAGAGCAGAATGGGGCTTCCTCCCCAATATCCTGATTTCCTGTGCAGTGTTTTGTACTGGAGGTGGATACAGGGGAGAACTGGCTGCATCCACCTCCAAGTGTGGTACAAGTTTCTTTCCTGTTCTTGTTACTCTGCTACTCAAGTGTACCATGAGATGGGCATGTTGTTTGTGTGCTGCAGCTCCTCATGCTCTTCCTTTCCTGTTAATGATCTGTCTTGGAAAGTCTTGTTCTTTTCCTAGTAGTCAGGAATGGCATGGTTCAGCCAGCCCTGGGCAGCAGTGACCTGGCACTGCAGGAATGTATGGGATATTTAAATATGGTGTGATCTTGCTTGTGCTGCCTGGAAATACAGGGAAAGCCGTCAGTGCCATGAACACAATACGCTCTGCCCTGTGAGCAGTTAATTATAGTCCTAACCATGTCTTGGTGGTTGGACAGATAGTTGTTTGGGGGTTTTTTTGCACAAGACCTCACTGCTTTTATGGTTTTGTGGCATCTGTGGCCACTTCTCTGTGCCATAGTCCACTGCCCTTTGACTTTTGCAGATCAAGCTGAAGAGTCATGCTGAGAGCTGTCAGGAGTCCTTGGCTTTGTGGTTTTAGCTCGAAGTGGGACACAAGATATGCCCCTGTACATACACTCAGCAGTTCTGCTCTCCAGGGTGGTGAGAAAATATTGGCTTTGTGGTCTTAATGGTATCGTTAATCCTTTCGGGATTGCCAGCACGCTGAGGGCAGAGCAGCCACAGGAGCGGTGGGATGGGCTGGTATTTGCAGAGCTGACAGTTCATTGCTGATGTGCAGTGTCACAGCTCTTCACTAGAGGACAGCATTACACATGGCAAAGTAATTATCCTGCAACAACTCTGGGAGATATTTCTTACGGATTTTCTCTGTGCCAGGAGTAAGCTGGAGTGCAGGTTAGAGAGTAATTAATTTGCTGGAAGTCAGGAGCCATCCTGTCAGTGAAGTCTAATGGTGTGGCTTCAATCGGTGTCTCTAAACCTTGTCTGAAGGGTGATGCTGCCTGTCTTGCTGCTGCATGTACCTTGGGAGAGGTAGAGGCTGCTCGATAGGTAGCTTAGGGAGAGAAGGAAGAATATTAAAAAAAAAGGGTGGGGGGGAATGTTTGCATGTCAAAGCTGTTGTAGCAAGTGCTGGGTTGCCTGGTGGTGAAGGTATGGGAGGAAAGCAAGGAGACAGAGCAATGTGGGAGAAGTGTGCACTGGGTGATGGGCCTTACACGAGAGGGTTTGAATAAACAAATACTGCTCGAGTGCTGCTGTTCATGCCTGCTCTGAAGTTGGAGCTCTTTGCAGAGGGCAGGACTGCTGCTCTATCCTATCACTGCTCCATCAGACATCTCTGCATGCAAGGGATGGAAGCTCCCACAGAACTAGGAGTGTGAAGTAGAAGATAAGGAGGCTGGGTTGGGCAAGAGGAAGGGAGCTGCAGCTTTTGTGACAGCCTCTGTGCAAGTGGGGGTTTGGCTCTTGCTGTTGGGCATCATGCGGCCTTTCAGGGAAACCTCCAACTTGGGCACTGCTCTTTGTGCTGCTTGTGTTTGGTTGGTCTTAATTATGATTTCATTATTTATTGAATTAAGGTTTTATTCCTTAGAGGAAGCTGACCTTGAGCAACATGAATTAAGCTGTGGCAGGATTCTTGCTTACTTTGTTGATGAGACAGTGAAAGCTGATGAATATCCGGATGTGAGAGAAGGACAGAAGCAGCTTCTCAGTGAGGCCCTGGCAGGAAGGTTCTGGCAGGAAGCATACTTGGTTCACAAAGTTGTGATCACTGATAATACCAGTCAAGCCACGGGATCCAGTATCTATGACTGATCTCACCCGCTCTTGGCAGTACCAGGTGACAAAGCTCATCCCACCTCTCACTGCTTTGCAGCTATCACCTCCAGGGCCTTCCTGTAGTGCTGTCAGTGCTCCAGAGGCTGTGAGGACTGCAGCACCTCTGGGCAAGGTTGATGCTCTCTATTCTCTCAGTTTTTCAACCTAATTTAAAGGGAAGCAGCCCTGAAGCTGCTCTGGCCTTGCAGAAGAGATCAGGTGAGTGTAGAGAACTTTCACTCCTTGCTACACCCTTTGTCATATTTTGCTTCTCTGCTTGGGAGTAAGCACTTTCTCCAAGTGTGGGATCCTGGTGACACTGGCTTGGCAGGGCCTGGAAGATCCCAGTGACCCTAAGGGAAGAGAGCCAACAGTCTTCCATTGGATAACCAATTCCTGTAAGTGCAAGATTAATAAGTGCAGAAAATGCCACAGTAGCTGGAAATATGGAAGCTGTCTTATTCACAGGTGTTTTTTTGGCAGGTAAATCCCTTGGAAGACAAAGGATGTTTGGTTTGCTCAGGGTTCTATTTTCCTGCAGCAGGAAGCTCTGATTCCTGCCTTTACTGTTTTACAGTTGGAGCACTTGCTGGAGTTCCACTTAATCTCTCCTGCCTCATGCTGCTAACACCTGAGAATGCCCTTAGGATTTCTCCAGTGACTATTCCCCAGCTGTCCAGGCTGCTCCAAAGTGCTGGACTTACCACATCAGAGCTGGGAAGAAAGGAAGGAACAAAACATGCAGCTGGCTCCCCTTGCACAGTGGGGGGGGGGGGGGGAAGGGGGTGTGGTGTTTTCCCCCTCCTTAGAGAGTCTGTGCTACTTTTGCCAGCAGCTTGTCCCACTTGAGCAAGGGCAGCCTTGGCTTTGACAGGAGGTAAGGATGACATCCCACCATGTGCCTGTGAGGCTCTGCCTCTGACTAAAATTTATCTTACCTGTGTCAGGACTTTTCAAAAGCTGCTCTCCAGGTTAGCCAGTGCCATCCTCTGCTGCCCACATGGAATTCCTTCATTCCAAGGTCAGGAGCAGAGACTTTTTTGGCCTGGTTTGCCTTTCACCTATTCTGCTTTTGGCTGCTTCCCTGCTGTTTTGTCACTGTAATCCCTACCTTGCCCACCTCTTCTGTTCTTTGTCCCATGTATCTGCCACAGAGTCAAGTGATTCTGCAGAATAGCACAATTCCTTGGGATTCTGGGAATGTTTCATTTCATCTGGGGAATTTCCAGCTGCCCTGCTGGTTGGTCTCACTTTGAGGCTGACATTCAGAAGAGCCCATAAGGGAAAGGAAAACTGTTTAAGACTGGACAGTGCAGTGAGCGGCCCCAGAAATGGAATCTGTCCAGAGCAAGGAATGAGTTTGTTTCCTGGGACATCTGGCCTGTTGCATGAAGGGGGCAGTCTGCTTGTAGCCAGAGCTGAGCTGCTCCGTAACCACAGCTGCTGAAGCAGTTGGAGCATTTCTGGCAATGCCTGTACTTCGTCAAGAAAGCATTTAAGGAAGTTGAGTTGCGGAAGTTCACCGAGCCGGGTGCCTCACCAGCACAGCTCCAAGGAGTGGATCCCTCCCGAAGGGACGTGGGTGTTTGTGCCTGTGTGCATGCCAGCCATCACCAGCCTTCCTCTGGGTGACGTTGGGTGAGGCTCCGCTTGCCTGGAGAGCTGTTGATTTACAATGCAGATTCATTGCTCCTCGCCTGCCTGTCCCTGCCCCTCCTAAACTGGGCTGGGATATAAGAGGTTGTTTGCTCTCTGATGCCAACAGTGGCCATGGCAGAACGCCCTGCCACGTGAGAGGCAGAGATAGAGGAGAAGGGGCTAAGGAGGAGTGAACCGTGCAGCTGCTCTTGCTTCTGGCAGCTGAGAAGCACATCTGCAGGACCATGTCTGTGCTGAACCCCATCCTGAAGCCCACAGAGGTGAAGGAGTACCTGTGCAAGGGCGATCGCTTCATCAAATGGGATGATGTAAGTACTGGGCTGTTCCTTCTCTCGGCTGTGCCTGTGGTGGCAGGAAGACACTGCTTGGGTCACAGTTTGTGGGGAGTCTGACAGCCTGTGTTCAGTGTGATAGCCCACCTGACAGCAGAGATCTCTGGACAGAGAGAGGGAATGAGGAAGTACAGGGAAGCTGAGGACTAAAATTAAGGGGGGGGGGTGTGTGTGTAAGGGGTTGAGGGCATGATTTCTACTCCTCTTGTAGTGGAGGATGGAAACAAATGGAGTGAGCATGCCCTGGGTCTGAGTGTGCAGCCCCTGGTGTAGGACACAAGGTCCAGCCCTCAGGAAGGTGGTTGCTGCTGGGAGTCTGTGGGATGAGGTGCAAATGCCACATTTGGACTTTCTGGAGGAGCGTGAGGAGTAGGATCTACTCCAGAGCAAAGAGCGCTCACTGCACTTTGCAGATAGAGATGAAATCAGACTCCAAGTTGCTTCCTCTTATGGCCCTGTTGCCTGAGTGGATCAGGGTGAGCCATGGCCTCCCACGCCTGCCTGGCCCCTGGGTCTGGGAATGACCGAGCAGCAAAGGGCCTGTGCTTTAACAGGGCTGAAACCTCAGCGTGCTGCAGCAAGCTGCTGCTCTCTCCAGCTCATTGTCCTTTTTACCTTCAAAACAGCTGCTCTGCAGTCACTGCCTTTCTGTGTGAGGGGAAGAAAGTGTAGAGCAGCAGCAGTTCATTGGAATGTAAGGGTTCCCCTCCTCACTTTCTAAGGAGGCAAGGGAGAGCTTACCCCAGCAGCCACAAACCTGAGCAGGAGGAGAGCAGCTGCCCATTTGTGCTGTCTTGAGATGGATTGTTTGCTGTTGAGCATGAATGTTGCTATAACAGGGGGAGCCCAGATTGTGGCTATTCACAGGGATCTGGGGAGATGATTCATGTGGTGTTGCAAATGAGATGATCAGAAGGAGCATGCAGCAGCAGTGCAGGACAGATTAGCACTTTTGTGGGTGTGAAGCTGGAATAGAATGTTAAGTCCCAAAGGAGCATGTGGGGGAGTGGATCACCTGTGCACAGCATCAGCAGGGTGGTCCAGCAGCACTGAGAATGAGAGCAGTGTACTCTGCAGCTGGCAGGAAGGATGGATGTGAGAAATAAGAATTGGAATATGGCTGCCAGTTGTTCTGTTAGCAGTACATAAACAGGAGGATGACACCAGGGTACAGTGAAAAGCACAGCCTTCCTCTTTCCTGTGAGCCCATTGCCTGCAGAGTGCACTTGGGGCTTCCTAGAACTTGAAATTTGCTTTCTCAGAAAAACAGTAGCCAAACGTGTCTAAAATTGCTGATGACTTTGTGCTCAGTCCTTGGGGACTGCTATCCCAAGAATTGGAAACTGTTAAGTACTCCTCTGGGTATTCCTGGGAGAGGTTCCTCTGAAACCCAAGGTGAGTCAAGTTTGGCTTCCAAGACCCAGCAAGTGTTTATTTCCTGCTGTAGCTGTTGATTAGTGAGCTCAATTCCCAGCTGGACCTTTCCTTTAGGTTTATATATTTGTAAACATTTCTAAGAGGTTGCCTCAACTAAATAGTTTACAAGCTTGATCTCCACCAATAAAGAAAGGCTTCTCCACGAGTGGGCTGTTCTGGTCACATTGCTCCATTGTATTGGGCTTTCCCAATTCATGGTTAGAATGGGCTGCAGAGGAGGATGGTGAGAGCTCCACATTGCAGGATTTCTGCACTTTGGAATTCATGAGTGTTTTGGTTTTTTTAATCTCTTTCAATTGACCTGACTGGTACTGTTGGTAACAGTTTTGAACTCCTTCCAGGGTAAGTGAGGCAAAGGAGTTAAGGAAGATCAGACTGGCCTCTTACCTCACTGTTCAGCTTGGGACTGAACTAGGGCCTTCCAGCAAAAAAGCAAACCTACACTTTTTCTACAGAGCCCTCACTTCGTCCAGCTTTGGTAATGGAATTGTCTAGAGGAGAGAGCAATGGATCCCTGACAGGAGGGACTGTTCTGACCTGTCCCATGGAGTTAGTTGCAGGACCCTGGGGTAAAGAGTAGCTCTGCAGTACTTTGTTCAGCATCCAGCAAGCTGGGGCTCCTAAGCAGACTGAAGAGGTGAAGCCCTACTACATGGGTGGTAGCTGAGTTCAAGAACCAGCTGGGAGCCCTGTCAGAACCCCAGGCAGGACACAAGGCAGTAGCTGACTGCTTGAGCAGGGCAGATGGGTGTGAGTTTGGCTCTGTGGGTTTGCCTCCAAGTCCTCATAGGAGAGTCAAAACTGTTCCTATCTTTGAAAGATTATGGATTGCAGAATTTTAGCAGACAGTGTTTGCTTTTTGCCCCACAGAGTGAGAAGCAGTCAGTTTGGCTGCTAGACCATCTTCTGTAGGATTGCCTGTTTGCTTTGCTGCCAGGAGCTGCCCCACTGGAGAGGCTGCCTGCACCCCCAGGCAGGCCAGGCCCTGCACAGGAGCCTGGCTGGCAGCAGCTTCCTTCAGCCTCAGTTTGCCCTCCAGAAAGCTGCTTTGTGGGAGATAAGGGTAATCTAGAACATGGCACAATACTCTGTGGTGGTACCATGGGGCCTGTTCTGCTCTCCATGGCCATGTTCGCAGGGAGCCAGCCAAGAGCTCTGGAAACATGGATATGGTGCTGGGCAGGCTGGCACTGGCCCTGGCCTTGACACAGCAGGAGAAAGACAGAAGGCAGTAATGGTAAGGTATATAGGATGTGCTGCTTACACAGTTTATATTTACACTATAAGTATTGCATATGGAAACAGAGGTCCCTGAAAATACAGATACACTCTAGAGTGAAGTATGGGTTGAGTAACAAACTGAAGAATCTGAGGCCAAGAGACAAATAGAACTTCCAGATTTCTTGACTGGTTTCCTATTAGCGGTGATGTGTTTCAGCTTCCTGAATTAAATTTGGAGCCTTCCCAGAAATGGCTGTGTGGGGTTCAGGATCAGCCCCAAATACTTTCATCTGATTGCAGCCTCTGGTGTGGGTGTCTGCATAGCTGCTTCTTTTGATGGGCATTGTAGAAGACAGTCTGTGGATTTTCAAAATCCCCATCTAAAGCAGCATAATGCTGCTGCATTGATGCATCCCCTCCTTGAAGCCTTCCTGACTAGCAGCCCAGATAATCTGCATGAACACCTGGATGGGAGATGCCATGGATGAATGCTTTCTCTGCTTGGCCTGGGTTATTCCTAAGCTTGCAGAATGAAGCAGGTCAAAGAAGACTTTTCAAATTAAACACTTAATTGAAACCTCAGATACTTTGTTCTCTCAGTTCTTTGTGTAGAAACCTCCAAGAGAGCTGTTCTTGTTAAATGCACAGGTTAGGTGAGACTCAGAAAACTGCTTCCAGAGCCTTGCTATGTCACAGTGGAGATGTCCTAAAATCCTTGCATTCTTTTTCATAAATGCCAGAGGGTGTTCACCTGTCTGGGTCTGTATTTGAATTTGAAGACTTCGTGTCCCAGGGTGTTTTCTCCAAGTCACCCAAGGTGCCACCATTCTCTCTCTTGTTGTTTTGTTGTCAGGAAACATCAAATGCTTCTCCTGTGATTCTCCGAGTGGATCCCCAGGGCTTTTATGTGTACTGGACCTATCAGAGCACGGTAAGCGCTGAGTCTGCCCAGCTTGGGCTCCAACCAGCCAGGTCAGGTTTGTGTGAGATGACAACACTGCAAGTGCTTGAGTCCTGCATTTGGGAGCAAACTGCCACACTCATCCCTCTTTAGCAGGGACAACCCACCAAGGAGTGGGAGCTGGTCAGTGGCAGGTTGATCCTCAGAGCACCTGGAAAGTGCAAGAACTGAAGGTGTGAGTGGGGCCTTTCTGTGCCTTTCACACTTTCACCTTTTTTTGACTTCTGAAGAGCTCATTACTTGTCCTTCAAAGGACTTCATGGAGAACAGTTGTGCTGATATCCCTGTCACCCAGCAAGATACAGGATTCTCCTAACACTGGGGCCATTAACTGACTCTTTGGGGTTTTTAAACATTTTCATTAGAAAGTAGTGAACATAGTAATGTAGGGCCTACATAGAGTCTGGAGAGCAACTTGTGCTTAAAGTCATGTTTGCAGCAAAGACAAGATGCCAGCTGCTGCAGGAGAGGGAGAGGCAACACGTGGAGGAAAGAGAATTCAGTTCCTCACTGATGAGTAGCATCAAGTCATGGAGAGGGAGGTGGAAGGCTGGGCTTACTTCTGCTTTCCAGAACAGGCTGTGGTTCAGCTCTACTTCCTCCGCCTGACCTACATGCCATGGCAGAGTCAGACAGTCCTGCACAGGCCCTGGCCAGGGACCTGGTGGATTTGGGTGAGCTCTACCTTTCCAGAGATTGTGCCCAGTGCCAGCTGGGATCAGGCACTGCCACAACTACATCCCCTGAGAAGAGTGTCACAACACCGGGGACTGTCACGCCCCTTGCTGTCTCTGTCACTCCTGTTCTACTTGAAAGGTCCACTACTTGAAAGGCAGTAGAATTTCTACTCTAAGGGTTCCAGCAGGAAGAAGTGGAGCACGAAGTGAGGCGAAGGGAGCTGGTGTCGTCATGAAAAGGGAGATACTTCATTGGGATACTTGGGAAAGGGGCTGGGAGAAGGAAGCATAACTGCCACAAGAAACCTCAGACTGGAAGGGGTCTCACATGCCTGGAAAATGCTGTTGATTAGCAGCTAAAGTACACTGAACTGCTTTTGCATTAGGGACTCAGAAAGGAGTGGGATTAGGAGTAAAATTACTTCCTGCTTAACAATAAAATGGGGATACAGCCAGAAGACATGGCATCCACATTGTCCTGTACTATGATCTTGGAAAATAATAATATCTGCTGCAACAAGTATAATTTGTTCTCCAGGCCCATGGTGAGAAGAAAACTTAGTAACAGAGGAAGGAAATTCAGGTTGGATATTAAAAGAACAAACAAGACAGCAAGCCAGTAGTGAGGACATGGAGGGGCTGCCTGGGGAAGGCTGTGCAGTGTCCTCTGTGGGAATAGCTTCCCTCCTTGCTGTGTTCCTGCTGGGAGAGCTCTCCCACAGGGAAAGACACTAAGTCAAACCTGATTTACAGCTTCTGGGGGCTCTATCATGGGAGTGCTTTCCTTCCTCCTTTGTCTTGCCTCATTTTCCTTGTCCTTATTCTGTTGTAGGAAAGGGAAATTCTGGATATCACCAACATCCGAGACACCCGAGCAGGGCGATTTGCCAAAATGCCCAAGGTGAGTCCACAGCTTCTTTGTGTCCAGCATTTCAGTGGAAAGGCAGGGCTGTCTGTGGTTTTTGTGGGCTCAGGCAGTTTGTCCTGGATTTCTTTAGGAAGAAAGTAGAGAGGCTCTCATCTCCTTACATCACAGCTATGTAAATACAGAAAAGCCATGTTGACTCTTGTCCCTGACCTCCCAGGGACCCTGTGTGCACCCAAAAGTAGCACTTCCAGACTATGGTAAATGTGCTCATTGGAAGGAATATGTCAGAAAGCCAGGAAAATAAATTCCCCTTCCAAGTGCCCTGCTACACTGGTCAGTCCTGCTGGAGACACTGATGCTCCTGCATTGAGTCACCAGAGCTGCTCTTGTGTAAGGATGCACAGGGTACCCACAAATCTGGAGTTACAATGCCATTCCAACAGTGTGTGCTGGGGTTTTTCACTTTAAAGGGAAGAAAATACATTTTCAGAAAAACTAGTTTCTTTTTTTTTTTCTCCCATAAATTTTTACATTTGCACGTGTTCAGGGTTTTGTTCTCGATTTCAGTTTTAATTGAAGCTTCTTGCAGCCCTTGTTAGGACTTTTGTTTCTGAGAGCTTTTTGTTTTTAACTTTTCCAAGTATGGGAAAAGTAACCAGAAAACTGCAGTATAGCTCAAAGGTGGAAAAGGGACCAAAGAAGTAAAGCTGATGGGTCATGTGGTGACATGGATGACTTTCTTAGGCAAAAGGGAAAGGTTTTGCAATATCTCTTGAGCCTCAAGCAGCCTTTTGCATAAGTGGTGTGGCTGTTTTCTCAATCTGCTCTGAAAGTGTCTTTTTGGGGTTCCCCAAGACCAGTATTACTCAAAATACCATAATAATGTGGGTGCCGAAGGCACAGCAAAGGTCAAAGAACAGTACCCATCTTCTTAAAAAAAATCTTATTTCCTTCAGAGAAACTGCCTTTCTCCTTATAAGTTTACTAGAATGGAACATACTTCAGTTTTCAATGAGCCTAAAACTTAGCAACGTGTTTTGTGGGAATTGTGCTTTAAAAATGCTGTAGGAGGCTGGTTTTTCATTTGAGAAAATAAAATATTTGGGGCTGTTTGAGTTGATGCTGCCCTCCAGATTGGGCACACTAAGGAAGAGGCTGACTTAATTTTAGGTATGAGATAATCTTTTCTAGGGTGTTAAACTTTGAGGAATAACCTGTTGTCAAAATGAACTGATCTTTGATATAGATGATAAATTGCTGGGGGAAGTACTGAGGCCATGGCTGGATATCCTAGTAGTAACAGGAGGCTGAAGAAACATGTCCTTGATTTTAGGAATTAGTTAAGGAAGACTAATTGGAGAGTACAAAAAGACAGTTTGCCAATGGTACAAAGTTATTTGGGGCAATAAAATCAGGCTGGTTTGTAGGAAGACCTTGAATTGCTGATTGACTGCATAATCTAATGAGTGATACATTTTATACAGATAAAAATCAGGCAATGCACACGGAAAAAATCCCTCATCCTTCTGTAATAACAGGCCCTGAGTTGACTGTTGCTATTCAGAAAACATTGTGGGTGTATGATAAAATATCAGTGTAGTGTTCAGCAGTATTTGCCCCCTAAAAGTAAATTATATGTTAGGAATTATAAGGAAATCATTAGGAAGTCATGCTGTTGTGTACACCCCAATTGTATCCATATTTATGTGCAATTCAAGTGTACTCTCAAATCAGGTGAGAAGTGGAAAAGTTATGGGAGAGCAGCAGGATTAACAAAGGAATGAAGTGGCTGCTGGGTAGGAGTAGGAGGGACTGTGTTCTGGCAGAAGGAGTAGGATGAATGGGATGTGGAGTGCTGTGCCATCAGGAGTTGAATGGAGAAGGGGAGCACGAAGCAGTTACTCAGGGTTTGAAGCAGTTACACAGGGTTTCTTTTAGTGCAGGATCTCCATATAAGGTGGAATTTTCCAGAGATAGGAGTGGCACAAGCAGGAGGTGCTGTTGCTGCTGTCTCACCTCGTATCACCATGCCATGGGTGATGCTTCCTGCACAGTCATGGAAATGTGAGTATAAAACATCAGAACAAGAAGGAAATACCCTCAGAGGGTTATTAAATGTGAGATAATGCCTCTGGGTTAGGAAGCTGCTGAATCCTAAATTGCTGGAAGCTGCAGGAATGTGTCAGGGAAGTGCCAGTGCATTTGCCCTGTTCCAGAACTTTTCCCTAGGCACCTGGGTGGAGCTACTCTTTGTTCGAGCTCTTGTAATAGGCCAGGGATGGGATTTTAGAGTCCTGGGAATTGGCTGCAGAAGAACAACGAAGCAAAGGTCAAGCACTGACTGATTTAAATATTCTCAGTGGGCAGAAGTGATGCACTTGATGACAACCTTTGCTGTGAAAATCCCAAGTGCTTTTTGAATTCTGCATTTTAAAGAGACTCATTTGAAATAAGTCCCCTTTTTATTTCAGGGAGTTTTCTGGAGTTCTGTGGTAGCATGTAATGAAATGCACTAGACTGGCTCCTTATCCACCTTTTCCTTGTGGATCCTGGGGAGGTCTTGTGTGGGCACTGAAGGGGTGTTGAATCAAGATGTGCCATCTGGGTCTGGAAAATTCTGACTTGCATGTACCTCTGCTATCCTTGATGCCTCTGGCTTAAAGCCCTTGGGGTCATATTCATTTGGCTCTCCTGAGAACATAAGTTCACAAAGGAATGCAGAAAGCAGGGGAAAATTCTTGACATGAACCACCACACCCTCCACATGGGGCAGCTATGGCTGGGGCGTTGTTACAAAAGGCATTAATATAAAAAACTGGTGTGGTGAAGCAAATAAAAGTCTGTTTTGAGGTGGAAAGATGAACATGGGTGCCATTTTGCCCTGTTACAAAATAGTGGTTTGGAATGGTTGTGGAGTAGAACTGTTGGAATTAATACAAAGAGTTACTTGTTTCACTGCCTGAAGGTGGAGAAGAAATTAAATGAGCCATCAGCCTTATTTCAGACAAGGATTAGGACAGGGAGAGCAGGATCACAGCTGGAGGAAGAGCTGTGGATGGCACCAGCAATAAAAGGAGCATCCTTTCCCCTTCCCTGCAAGTGATGCCCCAGTCAATCCACAGTTGTTCTGAGGCAAAACCTGTGGCCTGATTTTCCTGCTGCATTATGACTGAAGCAATTCCAGGGGAAGGAGAGTGCTGTGTGAAGAGCATCTGTGCCCCTGCTTTCCAGAGCAAGAGGCTGTGTAAGTTCAGGCTGTGCCTCAAGGATGTAACCTGCCTTAAGTTTTCCAGTCCCACAGCTCTCCCTGGGAGGGGGTGGGTCACTGTGGATGTTGGGAGTTCCCTTCCCTGCTTTCAGTACCACTTTCCCACCACTGCCGAGGACGAGGTTTGGGGTTTTTCTGTGTAACCTCTACAACACGAAGAATAACACCAAAGCAGCCACGTGGAAAACCACTTGAGAAGCAACCTGTGGCTGTGTGCACTGCCATCACGGGTCACAGCTGGGACCCCATCCGTGGTTAGGGATGGTTAGGGATGGTTAGGGAGCAGGTAGTGCCCAGCACAGCGTGAAAAGGGACACACTAAGGGCTGCTAGCCATAGGAGCCACCCCAAATGGAAATGGGGCTCGCCTGCCTCCCCCAGCCCTCGTCTCACCGCAGAGCAGAATCCTGCCCGGCTCCTCCTACGCAGGGCTCCCCTGCTCACCCTCCCTTGCGAGCTTCTTTGAGAGCGGCTTCGAGTTTCTGCCGTGACTTTTCTTCGCGGAATTTTTTTTTTTTTTTTTTTTTAAGAGGGGGCAGAACGAACTTTGGCGTGTGTTCAAGAGTAATAAAGATAAGAATAAGCAGTGCCTTTGAACAGCAAGGAGACAAGATTAAAAAGCTATTGACTGTAGTTCAGCAGTGTGCAGATACAGATCAGGCTGTTATTTACAATCAGGTCTGTGTTTTCATTTCAGTAATGAGGAACAATAACGGCCCCACAGTTGTGGGGCTTTTTATGGTTTCGTTTTTTTAAGGTACCAAGGCCCAGAGTGGTGACAGAGAATCTAATAATTCACTGTGTTTTAGGCCAGACTTCTGGGCTGTTGGCTGTGTCTTGAGGTTTGTTTAGATGTTTCAGGAGGCATTGGCTTTGAGACAGGCATATTTTTTAATGAAACCAGAAGTTGTTCTTATTGTCATGATTATAAACCAGTTTCATACTCTAGCCACGTTCTGTTGATGTTGAACCTGGAGATAGAGCCTGAACTGCACATTTTACAGGGAGAAAATGATACTGAGGCATTTCACTCATGTTTTGAGATGATAAAGTTGAGGCCAGTGGGAATGTTCAGGCACCATGCAGGACAATCACAGTGCCCTAGGAGCTGAGCCGTGGCTGTGAGCCACAGGTTGTAAACACTGTGGGTGGTCAGTGGTTCTGCTGCAGCACAGGGGATGAGCAGCTCTGGCACTGGGATTCAGCAACTTGTGAGCCCAGGGTGGAGCTGAACTAAGTCTGATTCCAGCCCTCCAACTGGAGAGTGATCATATGGAGATGCCAATCTGTGAGTGTGCAGGATGGAGGCAGGTACAAGCCTAGGTCTGGCAAAGGATTTATACATAGCGGAGCAGGAGCTGAGCAAGGAACTGGGCAGGTGTGAGTGATGGCCTTTGCCATGCTGGGCCCTCCTGCTTCTGCCATCACTGTGTAGTGAGCTCTGGGGCCACACATTCTCCTCTGCCCCTGGCAGTGTATTGCTGCTGGATTGTAGAACACCTTGGGCTATTCTGTGCCTAGGAATCTGAGCTGCTGCATTTTCCAGCTCCTTTAAGTAAGACACTGAGAGCTGAGAGTGCTTTGCTGTGGATTTTTGTCTGTGTCCCTGAGATGCTTGGCACAGGGACAGGCTGGCCTTCCCCCTTGCATAGCCATTATCTCCAGCATGGAGCAGCAAGTCAAATGGGAACAGGAATGTTACCTCTGGAGCCAAAGGCACTGGAAATACCTTGGGGCTTCCTTTTTCCCTTCTGGCAACCAAATAAGACTTCTCCAAAAGAGAAGATTTGTTGTCCTAGTGCCACAAGACACAACTCTGTCAGGGCCCAGTGCCTCAACAGGTCCTGTTGTCAGTTGGCTCTGCCCCCTTTCAAGCAGAGAAAGGACCATCCCTCTCTGTCCTGTGTCTATCTCTCTTTGTTTATATTTGCATGACAGTTTGTTTCTCTCTGGACTATGGATCTCTGTACAGCTGAGGATTTTAGGGAAATCAGGAGGGTGGGATGTGAAACACTAGCTGACTCCATATTTCAGCCACCCTCCTAGTAGGTTGTTTTCTCCTTGTCTGTTTTGTTTTTTTTAAGGGGATTTGCTAAAAGTGTCTCCCTTCTGATTTGCATGGCTAATATGCGTGTCCTGCTTTTCATGCAGCATTTCCTATTTTTCCTTTATGGCTACCTGCAAGGTGACAGTGAGTAATCCCAGAGTGAAGCTGTGGCACAAGGCGCTAAAGGAGTGCAGGTTGTGAAAGAGCCACGATGTGGCATCAGGTTCAGAGTTCCTGCACACAGTCTCTGGTCCTCTCTCCATATCTCTGTTGGGTGTTGGATGCATCACCGGCTGGATAAGGGCAAAAGTGCTCGGCTTGCTGAGGACATGGCCTGGACAGAGAGCTCTGGAGAGAGCCAGGTGATGAATGTCTGCTAGAGAGCAGCTTACAGAGAAGGAAGGGCTGGGAGGAGCCCTGGGTAACAAATACAGGAAATGAGTTCAGCACAACCACAAGTTCACCATTGTTCGGGTCTCCTCTCCTGTACAGCCCTGGAGCTGAACAAATGCCGGTGCCTTTGCAAGATGAAGTTAAGTTTGGGGTTAAAATCCCAATGCTTTGCCGCTGGTGCTGGAAAGTTGAGCTCCAACAAGGAGTTGCCATGAGTGTGGGAAGATGTGGTTGTTTGGTGGTGCTCAGTTCTGTGTAGGAAAATGGCTCACAAAGCAAGGAGCCATTTTAGAATTCCCTTGTAGAAAATAGGCAGATTATATTCCTTCCGTTTCCTCCCTCCAAATGCTCTGGGATTAAACAGGTTTCAGAGTTACCCCCTTGGAGAGGTGCTTTTCCAAAATAAGCGACAGCAGTCAGATGATCCTGATTTACAATCTAGGCCATTCTGGTTTTTTTAGATGCCTGTTTGCTACAGCTGTGTCAAAATTGCAAATGCTCTAGATATTAGGAAATTGAAGTAAAAAAAAATTCTGCAGCTGCTTATGAGATGCATACAGCTCTGTGTGTGTCATGGTGCAGGCTGAAACCTGAAGGTGTGCTCAGAATCCAACTCCAGTTTAACTTTCAAGTCTGACCTGCTCTACCCATCCCAGATTGTGGATTTTGCCCTGTTTCTAAAGCAGCAGGTGCTCTGACAGCTCCCTGTTTGCTTGGCCAGGGATTTCTCCTGCACTTCACATAATGGATCACTGGGCTTTATTCTAAGAATGGAAATTTTATCTTCCCATTGTAAACAGCACCATCAGTAAAACTCTGGGATACCTTGGCTTAGTGACACCATGCATAGGAATGCAGAAAATGCTGAATAATTTAAAGGATTTTATAAATACTTTCATATGGTGCTGCAATGCAAGTACCACTAATCGGATGAGCCTTACACTTAACCAGACAAGTCTCTGGTGAGCAATTGCTGCAGGGTACTGGAATTTCTATGGAAAAAACCACTACTAGCAATTGACAGCAGCAGAAAATGCAGCTTGGAGGGGAAGAATCCAACTCTGTCAGGGGGTCCCAAAAAGCATATTTCTTGTGGAGGGAGGTTACACATAAGGGTGTCACACTAATACACTTTTTAGTGTGTGTGTTTTGATGAAATCAAGTGGTTACACACCTCTTGCACAAGCAGGTTAAACCTTCTCCTGCTTGTTTGCAAGTTTCAGAAGAAATTTCTTTAAGAGCAGTCTCCAGCTTTGACTTTTTCAGGGGTATTAGTTATGGTGGTTTGCCCCATGGAGGGTCCAGTAATGCAGACTCCAGAATAATGATAAAAAATAAGGAAAGCCGAGGAAATTAACATTGCACTAAGCCATTTTGCAACTTGTGAGATTCTTTCTGTGAATTTGGGCCAATGTGTGTGTTGGGTCTGGTTTTTTGGGGTAGTTTTCCCTCATTCTCCAGTTACTCCCATCTGTTCTGTTTCTTTTGCAGTCCCTGAAACTCCGAGAGGTTTTTAACTTGGATCACCCTTACAGCACCTTCCTGCTGAAGACCCTGACAATTGTATCTGGCCCTGACATGGTTGACCTCACTTTCCATAACTTTGTGTCCTACAAGGAGAATATTTGCAAGGTATCAGCCCTGAGGTCATGGAAATACAGGGAACCACTAAGGATTGGGGCATTCAGATGGGATCAGGAAAGGAAAGGGGAAGACAGGACCCTGAGCCCTCTCAGCATTACTGACAAGGTTATAAACAAGTAGGTTTAGGTTCCAGTTAGGTGTGGTATCTCTGTAGTTCTGGAAGCTTCTGCCCTGCATGGAAAAGGACCAGTAGAAGACTGGTAATTGTTATCTTTCATGTGTTTTGTATGGATGAATAGGCAGCTGAGAAGTGGAAAAGTTTCAGCTCCTAATGTTTATAGGCAGGAGGAAGGTGATAGAGTCAATCCCAGAAGGATACACAGGATAAGGGGTAACAATTTTAAATTGGAGGAGGGTAGATTTTGGTTGGATGTGAGAAGAATTTCTTCTGTGTGAGGGTAGGGGGGCCCTGGCACAGGTTGCCCAGAGAAGCTGTGGCTGCCCCATCCCTGGAAGTGTTCAAGGTCGGGTTGGACAGGGCTTGGAGCAACTTGGGATAGTGGAAGGTGTCCCTGCCCTTGGCAGGATGTGGGATTGGATGGGCTTTAAGGTCCCTTCCAAGGAAACCATTCCAGGATTCTGTGTCCTTTCCGTGTTTGCTGTGTACTTCTTGGAGCAGTTTAGTAGTGCCCAGCTGCCTCTGTGCTGTTTGTTCCAGGACTGGGCTGAGGATATTATGGCCATTGCTCGGAATCCCCTCATGTACAACGCTCCCCGCTACACCTTCCTAGAGAAAATGTAAGTCCTTTTTGAGAAACCTGAAACTTCTGAAACACCCATGTCCTACCCTTTCTGACAGTACTGAAACAAACAAACAGAAAAAGACTTCTAAGCATCCAGGACCCTTGGCAGCCTCCAGACTAAGGCCTGGGTCATGCCAAGATTAAGCTGATGGTCCATAGGACCCCAGTTTTCAGTTCAGTCTTATATTGTTTTCCCAATTGCATATTTTTCCTTTCTTCTCACTTAGTAGGGTCTCTTAAGATTGTACAAATGCATTTTTGTAATCTTGTTTGGGGTTTTTTTCGCAGTCTAGTGAAGCTGAAGTTGCAACTGAATGAAGAGGGAAAGATTCCTGTCCGGAAGTGAGTGTGGATATTTGTTTCATTGTGTGTTCAGTCAGGCTAGAGGCAGAGCAACTGGTGAGAGGATGGTTGCTCAGTGGCTTCAGCTGTCCACTCTTCCTATACCTAAGAGGCAGAGAATTTCCCCTCTGTGTCCATGGAAGTGCTTCTGCTGCGCCTAGGTGGCACATAATATGTCTGGAAAGGAGACTTTGACCTTCATCTACAGCAAGAAATGGCTTAAATAGCCACAGATATCACTTCCTGGTTGTTGCCAAGAAAAAAATCAACAAAACAAAATGACTGTAGTAAAATTCTGATCACAAATTATTTTGCAAACCTGAGCTGAAAGGTGGGTGAGGTATAGGATTGTTTCCCTACATTGTAAGGATTGTAAGGAGTTCTCTATTTGGAGAGCTCTTTGCTGGACTCCCCAGCTCACCTGCAGCAGGGCTCCCTTGCTTTTCTTGTCTCCTCTCTGCCCATGTGACCACTCCAGTCCTTCCCCACTTCCTCCATCCCTCAGCCTTTGCTCTGGATGTGCATGAGAGCAAAGCAGCCTCTGGGGCAGTGTTAGTGCTGGTTTAGGAGCAAAACAGATGGAGATTTGTCGTTCCCTGTCCCCAGCATGGCCTTGTGCATCAGGTAGGGCTCCCATTAGAATGGGAAGCAAAGCACAGCCTGTTCCTTCTCCCCTGCACTATGTGGCATGAATCTGGAATTGATTTTGTGCCATTCAGTGTCTTCCCCAGTAAAATTGCTCCAGGGCTGATCCTGTGGTTCCTCTGTGTTGATTTAGCTCATAGAATGACAAAAGGCAGCACTGCCATGTTGAATTCTCTTTTGGGTCCATAAATGACCTTTTGTTTTAAGAATAAGGAATTGCAGATAGTGCTTTTTGCAAATTTTGAACCACTCTGCTCTAGGTCTGTGCTGTGTTACAGCATCATAAAAGGTGAGCACTAATCACCCCAAATAAACACAAGACCCCAGGGTGTGTTGTAAAGCAGTGCTGTGCTGGATTAGGGCAGTGCTGACTAAATGGGCTCCTGGAGGGCTGAGCTTTATTCGACACTAAACATTTTTTGTTATTTGTTTTCTAAACCACCAACCTGCAGAATTTCATTGTCAGAAACCAGAATATTCATCAAAGGGCTATTAAAAAATGCGTAGATCTGTAATGAATAACACACTAGGGAAGAGTGCTTTGAATTAATCTTTAAAATGCAAGCAAGGTAGCGGTTGCTGCAGGGAGAAACCAGCTTATTCCTCTGATACAGTCTGGAAGAAAATATCTGATACAGGATGTACCTCTCCTCAGTGCCCATTTCTTGCAGAATGGTAAAAATGCAGACCATGAAGTAGTTCAGATTAAGAATAAGTTTTATAGAAATACTCAGTATCTCCAGGTGCAGGTAAATGTAAGGCTTTCAAGACTCGTGAAAATTCTGAAAATTCGAAGAGCATTTGCCTTTCCTTTAAATATGCAAATCCCTTTGGAATCATACCAAGGCTGCTGCAGTTTTGCCTTGCAAAGGGCAGGGTTTGCATGAGCTGCTGCAGCCCCCACCAGGCACTCCCACCTGGCAGCACAGGGCACTCCTTGTTCCCCTGTTTGCTGTGAGCACCTGTGATTCCAGGAGCTTAACAGAATTGAGGCTGGATTTATCCATGGAGGAGAGCGTAGTGCTCTCAGGGATGTTCTAAAAGGAGGGAAAGTTCAGTTGTTACGTCTCCACAGTACCATAGGAAGCACCTCCAAGAGGGGCAGAAAAGGAGGGATTTTGAATAACAGGGCTCTTATAGAGTCCATAGCAGAAATACAGAACTTCTGCTTTAAATCAGCAGTCAAAAAATCCTGTGTAGGTTTATCAAACTCAATCCCTCAGTTGCTTCCCTGGAGAAATGCCATCTGTCTTTGCTGGTTGACACTTACAGCTGTCTTGCCTGTTTCCCTTGCTGTGCATTTGGAGTGTTGTGCACTGCCTGCAACTCCAGCCCCCACCCAACCTCTCTCCTCTGTGCTGATGTTTGTTTGCCTATCTGGTCAGTATTTTTCAGATGTTCCCTGCAGACAGGAAGAGGGTGGAAGAAGCATTAAGTGCTTGTCATCTGCCAAATGGCAAGGTAAGGGTTTTTCTGGGTATCCAGAAGTCTCATGAGATTGAGAAGGATCTTTTTCCCTGCGCTGACTAGGATGCTCTTGGCTGTGAAAAACCATCAGCTGAGATGCTCGTAGTTGCTTACCTTACCCTACCACTGCCAGACTTTAAATCCAGCCTGCTGGCATCAGTTCTTACTGATGCTACTCTTCCAGTAGCACTTGTGGCTCCAGCACTTGCACTGTGTGGCACAAAGAGCAGCAACACCAGACCAAATGTTCAAGTCACTTACTGGGGCTGTCACAGTTGTCACAGCCAAGTGCTGAGCTATGGGTGTTCATGACAGGTAAGAGCTGTCACGGGTTTGTGGTCCTGACACATCTTCCTTGTGTTCTCAGAATGATGCCATCAACCCCGAGGACTTCCCCGAGCCGGTGTACAAGACGTTCCTTATGAACCTTTGTCCACGGCCTGAGATTGATGAGATATTTACCTCACAGTAAGTTTCACCCAAGCCACAGCCAAGTACTTGGTCTCTTGTGGCAAAAGATAGACAGGAAGGAGGTGATTTAATGTCCTGTGGTTTGTCTAGCCTTAAGCCTTAGAGAAGGGCAGGATCCCAGGTCACTTAATGCCTTCATTCACAGTCTGAATAAAAAGGATGAGACCTCACTGTTCTACAGGACCCTGAAATACAGGGCCCAGAGGGAAGATCAGCCTGAGGAAGGATCAACCTCTCCTGTGTGAAAAGATTCCTGGAGTAATTCCCAGGCCTTATCTCTGCCCCTCTGTGATTCTCTCACTGCAGCCATCTAAAAGCAAAGCCCTACATGACCAAAGAGCACCTGGCAAAGTTCATCAACAAGAAGCAGCGTGACACCCGCCTCAATGACATCCTCTTCCCACCAGCCAAACCCGAGCAGGTGCAGAGCCTGATTGAGAAATATGAGCCCAGTGGGTTTAACATCCAGAGAGGTGAGTCTTGTTCAGCCCTAAGCTCTTGCTATAGAGGTGGGATAAAAGAGCAGATCTCGTGCCTTCTGCCATCCTGCTTCCCAGAGGAGCAGTCAGCCTGGTTCCCACAACTCCTGTTGTTCCCACAACTCTTTCCACTTCCAAAGAGGTGCCAGAACCATTCTCTTTGGCGACCACTAACAGCTCTGTTTGCCGTGCAGGGCAGCTGTCTCCAGAGGGGATGGTCTGGTTCCTGTGTGGCCCTGAGAACAACCTGATAGTGCTGGACAAGCTGATGCTGTACCAGGACATGACACAGCCGCTCTCGCACTACTACATCAATTCCTCACACAACACCTATCTGACAGGTACGGCGGCAGTGCCGGGGACAGGCACACCCAGGACGGGGGAGGGACGCATCAGCCGGGCAGATGTGTGTGCCCTGGGGGTTTCGAGGGCTGGCCTGGCTTTAAATGCTGTGTGACATGAAGCAGTGTCACCCTGCAACTGAAAACGTCTTGTCAGTCTGCTGCGTCCACCTGCTGAAGGCTGGCAGAGATTCCTGTTGCCCCTGCGTGTGCAGGAGCTGTCCTGTGTGAGCAGATAACGCTGAGCCTCTCTCCTGCAGCTGGGCAGTTTTCTGGGACATCCTCTCCCGAAATGTACCGCCAGACGCTGCTGGCCGGCTGCCGCTGCGTGGAGCTGGACTGCTGGAAGGGCCGGCCCCCGGACGAGGAGCCCATCATCACCCACGGCTTCACCATGACAACTGAGATCCTCTTCAAGGTAGGGAAGAGTTTTCCCCGTGGATGCTTTCCCCTGCCTGCTTTTAGACTGATTGCTGAGGGAGCCAGATGGCTGAGGACAAAGATGTTTGAGAGGAAAAGATTGATGGTGAGGTGACAAGTGAATGAATGTGTGGGTAGAAGGAAAAGCGAACAGATAAGCACTAGGTTGGAGTTTGTGTATTTTTAGAATGGGAGGAGTAGCAGAGAGGTTGATGGATGGATGGATGGATGAATGAGCGAAATGTGGGAAGTCAGGAAGCCATGGAGAGATGGCTGAGCAGAGGGGTGTGTGTGTGTGTGCACGGGGCTGTGTCACAGGATGGATGCACAGAATGTGACCTGAGGCCAGTGGGTTTATAGATAGAGGCACATCAGAGGAGCAAACAGAATGGATTTTAGAAAGCACACAGTTAAAATGATTTTATCTTCTGGTCTGCAGCAGGTTTCTATGGCTGACAGTCTCAAATGGAGGCTTTTGAAAGAACAGGGTTCAATTCCTTTCTAATGACCTGAGTGTTGGAGTGTGTTTTGTGGAGCAGCTGGCTTCCCTGAGGATTCAGCTCCCAGGCTTTGGAAGCACAGCACAAAGCCAGGCAGTACAGGGCATTTATTTACAGCTTGCAAGTTACAAATAAAGGCATCACGTTGACTTTTTTTTTTTTCTGCACTCCTTTACACAGCTGCTGCCAACAGGTAGAGGTGCTTTAGATGTTTTTTTGCCAACTCTTTATTTTTCTTTTGTATCTTCCCCCTAATTCCCACACTTCACTATTACTAAAATATTTATGTATGAAGGAGAAAACAAAACAAAACCAAAAAAAAAAAAAAAAAAAAAAAAAAAAACAAAAAAAACAACAAATCAAACCAGTCTTTAAGGTCAGAGAGATTGTCTTCCTCAGACTCCAGAGTAATTTCCAAAGCCCTGTGGTATCACTGCTGCTTTTTGCACAGCAGTTCACTGCAGATAGAGCAGAAATAATGGCATTTGTAGCTGCTGTAATTGCAGAGTTCTGGTGAAGCCTGGGACCATTCCTCAAGGAAATTATAACCTGCTAACACAGCATGTGCTGGGTTTTAGTTTTACATAACACATAGTCCTTCCTTCCACTAAAATTCCTGTAGCTTTTTAGTAGCATTGTCTGAGGCTTCTCCTCAGAGCCTTGAGGCTTCTGTGACAGACTCCCAGTGGTCCATGGAGGAGCAGCTGTGGCAGCCTCCCTCTGTGCTGAGGTCATGGCTGATCCAGGAGTTGGGATGATCCAGGGACTGTAATTGCAAAGGAGCAAATGGCACTTCTTTACTAATTAGCAGGACCAGAAAGGAAAATAGTGGAAAGTTTGTGGCAGTTTAACAGGGGCTTAGGGAAAATATTATTATTTTTTCTTACATCATTAATGCTGAGAAGGTTTCCATGGTATTTGCATTTGAAATGTCAGCACAGCTGGTGACTGAACACTCCAGCTCTCTGTGCTGCCAGGCAAAAGGATTTTATAAGTAGCAGAAATGATAAAAAATTGGGCAGGTTCAGAGGTAAGTATGGACAGAGTTTGCAGTGGTTTAACCTGGTGCTGCACATAACCTTTCTGTGCCAGTTTAAGGTGCTTGGGGCAGGGGTTTGTCCCACTGGCCAGATGCTTTCACGTGCAGTGGTGTGTACACTGACCTGTGCAGCAAAACAAAAAACTCACCTTCTTGCATCTTCAGCTTCATTTTGGTGCAAGCTGTTGAGTTTAGCTCAGCATGGATCCTCTGGAGCTGGAAGTCTGGGCAGGTGTGAAAAAGATGACATTTCTCACCTTCTTAATGGGAGAAGTTAAGTGACTTTGAAAGGAGCTCCTGAGAGACAATTTTTGGAGTCTGTTCAGTGTGAGGTCAACTGTGTGTTATTAATGAGTACTGAGCTTCTCTCTGACCATGGCCTCTCCTTCAGGATGCCATTGAGGCCATTGCAGAAAGTGCTTTTAAAACATCTCCATATCCTGTGATCCTGTCCTTCGAGAACCATGTGGACTCGTGAGTATTTGGGGATTGGGAGAATTGTCTGCTGTGTCCAGAGCAGAAAATACACAGGCAAGGGCTGCTGGGTTTTAAGCGAGTGCTGAGCTGAAGTGAAGCATTAATTGAGGTTTCTGAAGCAACTGAAGGTGGGTCAGAGCTGAAAGATCAGCCTTAGCCTGGGGTGATCACTGCTGTGCAGCCTTTTACCTTGGGTTGCAGCTTATGAACATGAGAGTTGGCTTGGAATGGACCTTAACATCTGCACAGCTGAGGTGGTTTTCTGGGTAGAGGACATGGATGTCAATCTTTTGTTCATGCCAAACTCTGGATTTGGGAATTTGCTTCACTCTTCACTCCTGCCTGATCTCTCTTAGGCCCAAGCAGCAGGCAAAGATGGCCGAGTACTGCCGAACCATTTTTGGAGATATGCTGCTGACAGAGCCACTAGAGAAATACCCGGTACGAGGGAACTGGGGCATGAGACCACTGGGGAGGCCTTTCTGGAAAACTTGGTCACTCTGGTGCTGCGAGGTGCCACAACAGACACAATGCCATAGCCATGGATCCTCGTTCATAGGGATGAGTGGAAGACTCTGTCACAGAGGTTTTCTTGTTTAGCACTCTGTCACCTGAGGGGCTCTGGGCACCGAGCTCTGGGTGGCCAGGACATACCGAGGGTACCACATGTGTTCCGTTCACAGCACTGCTCCAGTCTGTCTGCCAGCACTTGGAAACAGGAGCAAAGGCCTAATCCTGCTCATAGCCTGGAAATATTCCCTTCCAGGCATAGGTGGGCAGGTCAGTGCTTGGAATAACTAAGGAAAACTCCCCATCTGCTTGGGGAGTCTTTCATCTTACTTGTACAACAGGTATTTCTGTGACACCTTTGGTGCCACAAGTGCCCTGCCAGGGGACATGGTTTTAAACACCTGAGCAGGATCTGTGTTCTGCAGGGCACAGATAGGTCCTTGGGCTGCACAAGGCACCTGGCCCAAGCATCTGTTTGAAAGCAATGACACCCAATGAAGAGCTGGAAAGACGCAGTGAGCCAGCAGCAGCTGTCCACTGTCCATTCCCATTCCAGGCAACAGGAACAGAGGGATGAGGGGGGGAACAGTTCAAGAGATCAGCTAAGCTATTAAGAGGCCTTTGCTGTCTGTGCAGTCTGTCACGTGTCCTTGTCTTGAGCCACCTCCTCTGGGATCTTTTTTAAATCTGCTGCAGGCAGTGTTTAAATCTGGCCTGAGTACTGATGAGGGACTGCAGATCTGGGATATGATGAGAGAAGTAGGAGGAATGGGAAGCCAGAGGTATGCGGATGCCTTCAGGCCATGTAGGTGTTTTTTTTAGCAGGATGGGAGGTTAGGCAGCCTGGTGGAGCCTGAGAGATGCAAAATGCTGGTCTAAAACCCCAGGTGAAATCTTAGGAAAAATATGCATTAATCTGGTGGGATATGCTGGCAGATGGAGGAAGTTAGGAGTGTAGTGGGTAAGAGATGTCTGTGCACTGGCAGGGGGACAGGGGAGGTGAGTGTTTGAATTCTGTGATGAAGTTTATCTGTTGCAGCTGAAGCCAGGAGTTCCTCTGCCAAGTCCTAAGGATCTCTTAAGGAAAATCTTGATTAAAAACAAAAAGAACCAATCTATGTCTGGGAAGAGGCAGAGCTCTTTGAAGAAGGGGAGGAACATGGAACCAGAAACCACTGAGCAGCCAACCTCTGTGGATGCTGACGATACTGGTATGTGTGAAGGGAAGGGGGACTAATAAAACTAATAGGCAAAGCCTTCTAAATCACCCAATACAAGCTTGAGGCAAGCCAGCACTAGTCATTAAATCAGTTAGCCCAAGCAGCAGCAGAAAACTGGAAGAGAAATTAAATCTTCAGAATAAATCTTTATAATACTTTGTCCAACCAAAAGAGAATGATCATTTACAACCTGTCCATCATCCCTTAGTGATCCACGGATACACTCTGACTTTTGGGTTGAGGGAAGGGGAACAATTTGTTACTGCTTGTGGCTCTCTGCTAACCACAAATTTACCACAGCCTAGTTCTTCACCATGAGAGACTTGGAGGTTCATAAAACCTTCAGCCCCTCTCTCCTCCCTTCCTGCCACCTCTTGGGCTCAGGGCCCCTGTGGTAGAACAGCCCCTGTCATGGTAAGAGTACATGAAGTCATGTGAGCATGAGGTGAACACCACTTCAGAACACCTGGAAATGGCCATTTATTCTCACAAATATGTGTGACCTTGGAGGGGAAACAACCCAATGATTGTCACTTCTGGGTGTGAGGGGAGCCTGCAGCAGGAATGGTCTCTTGGGTGTGCTGGTCCTCACCATACCAGTTCATCTTTGGATTTGGCCAATAAAATTGTAGGATTCCTCCCCTCGATATTCCAGCATTACTTGGTGGTGAGGTTTGGCAGAGCCCTCCACTGCCAGCAGCCTGCAGGGTCCTGTCTGTGTCCTCATGATCCATACCTCTGATGAGGGGCCTGTGTGCTTAGTCTGGGCAGGTGATGTGGCTGAAGAGGAGCCAGAGGAAGAGGATGAACAGCTCAGAAACCTGGATGAAGAGGAAATTAAAAAGATGCAGTCAGATGAGGTGCTGTCACTGTTGGTTCTTTTCTGTTTGTTTTTTTGTTGGTTTCCATTTTTCTCTGGGGCTCACCCTATTGAATAAGAGATGAACCTGAAGTGCAAAGGGGAATGAACCTGTCGGGAGCTTTCCATTCCCCATACAACCAGACCTTTGCAGGAGAAACTGAAGAAGAGAAATTTTGTTGCAAGCGTAAAGAATGTGGTAGAGGACTTACTGCTGACTCTGTATGATTTGGAGATAACTGTTTGCCTTGGGGGTGTTGGAGAGGCTTAGCCTTGGTCTGAGTTGTTACTGAAAGTGCTGCTGCTGAAGGGGAGGGGACGAGATCAGCATTCTCTTGAATAAAAGGTCTATTTTCCATTCCCATCTCCCTGGTATCCTTTGGAGAGGAGGAAAAACAATATGCACAGTTTGTCCCAGACTCCATGTTCTGAGGAGACAAAGAGGTCCTGGGCTTTGTATATCCTCCCTGGAACCTCTCCATGTACCTTGAGTTCATTTTTGACCAGCCACTTGGAGATTCTGTGCCCCTGCCCACCATGGAGCTGTAGGACTGGAAAGCCAGAGAAATGCGAGCACTCTGGTCAGGGCAGCCACCACAGCTCTTTGACTCTTTCACTGTGAGGCCCCAGTGCAGTTTGTTTCATCTCCAGGGAAGGTCTCTTCATCTGTTTCCTTTTGGATTGTTTTCTGCTCAGGGCACGGCTGGCCTGGAAGTGACAGCGTACGAGGAGATGTCCAGCCTGGTTAACTACATACAGCCCATCAAATTCAACTCCTTCGAGGTCTCTGCCAGTAAGTCAGGCTCAGTCCCTTTGGAATCCAGGCCAAGTGCTTCCTGGCTCAGTCAGTCCCCCATGCAGAATGGGGACTGGGCGTGCCTGCTCCTAAATGCAATCTCCTGTTCCTAGAGAAGAACCGGAGTTACGTCATCTCTTCCTTCACTGAGATGAAGGCTGGTGATCTACTGAGCAAGTTCCCCATGCAGTTTGTAGAGTATCCTTTTGGCAGCCCTTTTCCAGTGCCATTGGGTGTGCTTGGAATGTGAGGGAGGCTCTTGACAGGATGCACCCTGCTGTAGCCAATGTCAAGGCTGCCAGATGCTTGTCCTTAAGTGAAAAGTGTATGGACTAGGAGCCTGAGCCTCTCTGGGGTCTTGTCTGGAAGGCTCTGAGCATCTGGTAGCAGAGCTCCAACAGTTTTTATAATGGGAATATGTGGGTTGGCCCCAGGGCACAACAGGAGTGCTCCCAGCTTGCTTCCTATAGAGCCTGTAGATACAATAAGTGGCAGATGAGCCGCATTTACCCCAAAGGCACCCGGATGGACTCCTCCAACTACCAGCCCCAGATGTTCTGGAATGTTGGCTGTCAGATGGTGGCACTCAACTTCCAGACCATGGGTGAGTGTTGGGGTGTGCTCCAGCCTCCAAGCGGGTGAGGTCAGGTGCTGTTGATCCCCAGATACTCCTGGTCCTATCTCTTCCTTTACTGCCATTTCCCTGGTCATTATTCCATGTGCCTTTTCCCAATGGAAAGGCTGTTCTCCTGTGATTTGATCTCCCACAGACCAACAGCACTTTTCTATGCCCAGTACAGACCTGGCATGCATACACACACACAGAGACATGGATTGCTGTCACCCTGTGTCCGGGCACTGTCCCTGGCTGTCCTGTTCCACAATGTCACACTTAATTATATCCATGAGGGCCCCTACAGCTCCCATCCCCCAAGTTGCTACCTCTACAAGGCAGAGGCAGAGCTCCATCTGGCCACAGCACTGACCTGTCTGTGCCATTATTTCCAGGATTTTGACCTGAATAGCGAGGAAGGGCCTTTCCTTGAAGAAGGAAAGTAAAGCCTTGAGAGAAAGCTGCACCTTACCCCTCTTCCTTCCTCAGAGGGCTGTGTTATGTATAGAGCATAGGAGACAAAAGGGAGCCAGTGCAAGGTTGGTCCTGAGGAAGATGAAAGTGCAGCAACCACCAGGCAGTGTCCTCAGAAGTGTCAGGCAGAAGATGGACTCCGAGGAGGCCCAAAAATGAAAGGGGGAAGGAGCAAAGGGGCTTAGGCAGCTGCTTATTCCCACCCAAAAATAGCAGGTGCTCCTTAAAGCAGATTTTAATTTAGCTCTGCCCATAACTTAAGGTGCAAGCGCAAGCAAACCACTTCCCTTCCTTACAACAGCTGCTGTAATATTTTTCCCTGTAGGGTGCCGAGAGGCTTAATTAGTTTTCAAGACTGCTTTGCGAGCTGTGGGCTGGCAGGGGCTGGAAGCTTCTGGCAGCTTTCAGCTCCCTTGCAGCACACAGGCTGCCTGTCCCCCCCCCCAGCCCTGTCTTACTGTGCTGCTCTGCTCTCAGATGTCCCCATGCAGCAGAACATGGCCCTGTTTGAGTTCAACGGGCAGTGTGGGTACCTGCTCAAGCATGAGTTCATGCGGCGCCCCGACAAGCAGTTCGACCCCTTCTCTGTGGACCGCATCGATGGGCTGGTAGCCACTACTGTCTGTGTCACGGCAAGTACAGCCTGGGGACCCCGTCCTGTGTCATCCAGGGGGACTCAGTGCCACATGAACCCACGGAGTCCTGCGGGAAAGTGTTACTGTGGCAACTCCCAGGCTTGTTGCTATTTTAAAATAATCATAATCACGTGAAAATGGAAAACGAGCATCTGCTGTGCAGAGGCAGCCAAGGCTGTGCTGATGGGAAGAGCGGAAGTACTGAAGCAAGAAATAGGGGTGGAGGTAAAAGAAGAGCTGGAGCAGAAAAGCTGTTTTGGGGTGGGAGAGTGACTTTGGCTGAAGGAATGGATGGGTTCCTCTGTTTTATTCTTCCCAGCAGTTACTAACTCGTTGTTCACAGGTACTCTCTGGTCAGTTCCTGTCCGACCGCAGCGTGAAGACCTACGTGGAAGTGGAGCTCCTTGGGCTGCCAAGGGATGCCAAACGCAAGCACAGAACGAAACTGACCGCCACGGCCAACTCCATCAACCCGGTGTGGAAAGAGGAGGCTTTTGTTTTTGAAAAGGTGAGAATATTTGATAGTAATTTAGCCAGAGAATCCTTAAAGCTCCTGATGGCCATGAGCATTGCCTTGGGAGAGGTCAGTGCCTGCAGAAGGGATTCTCCTTTGGAGACCTCAGACCTGGCATTGGACACTCTCAGGTAACATCCAGACAACAACATTCAAAGCAATTCTGCATCATTATATCCCAGAACAGACAAGGGATAGCTGGGAATGGTTCTGGAAATAACAGGCATCCAAAATCTTCCCTCTGTAATGCCCTCTTCAGACTGATCAGTTTTGAAAACTTCCAGCATGAGAAAGGAACTGAATTTCTGTGATTAAACTGTCATTGAGAAACAGCCAAACTGGAGCAGTAATGGGACCAGTTTTCAGTTGTGCCAGAACATGGAAATCTGCCCTGTCTCTCCCCAGGAATTCAGTGGTCACCAATCCAGCTGCAGGGCACAGGAAGTTAAGTCAAGTACACATAATACAATTCATCTGTCAGGCACAGTATGAAGCTACAGATATTTTCAGCCTACTTGGCTGAAATATCCTCTTTTCAGAAACACTCTGAGGCTTCACTCCTGGCAGAATAATTTTGAGTTCATTTAATGGCACAAGAATACAGGGAAGGAGTCAAAAGACTTTATTAGCAATGCTACCATGTTTGCTAAATTATCCATCCCAGTTCATTCCATTCTCCAGTGAGTTCTTCCTGAAAGAAGTGGTTTGGAGGGTTTGTTGTCCTATTTTTATCTTTAGGTAACCTGTGATCCTAGGCAAGCTGAGAAGCCTGTGTTTGGTGGAGTTTCTGGGCATTCAGCTATAATGTCTATGACAAACTGTGTAAACCTTAAATTACAAGATGCAGAAATAGGCAGTGCCATCCTGAAAGAGATGGAATTGTTTGGTTGGAAGGAGGAGGGTGCTGCTATCAGGAGTTAGAGGTGACTTACTCTGCTTTTCCCTTAGATCATGATGCCCGAGTTGGCATCTCTCAAAATTGTGGCTTGGGAAGAAGGAGGGAAATTCATTGGCCAGCGTATCATTCCCATCATCGCAATGCACCCAGGTAAATCAGTGGAAATTCCTTCAGCTTTTGTGCCCTTGAGACTTCTCCAGTGGGAGCCATAAAGACCATACCAACAGCTGCATCCTTTGTTCCAATAATCTCCATGTCAAGAGGCAGTGGAACTTTCAAATCCATCTTGTTATAGCCTTGGCTTTATCCCATGATATACTCACCATGCCCTGCTGTAAAGAGGGCCTCAGGCTGCTGGAGCAGAGACAGGGAGGGAGGGGATGCCTCCAGCTCAGCTCCCTCCCCTCTCTGCCCCAGGCTACCACCACGTGTGCCTGCGCAGTGAGAGCAACATGCCGCTCACCATGCCCGCCCTCTTCGTGTTCCTGGAGATCAAGGACTATGTGCCGGATGCTTGGGCAGGTAGGGAGCGCTGGAATGTGCGGGGGGTGCTTCTGGTCTCCTCCGAACTCTGATTCAGAAGCATTTTTCCAGCCTGGGAAGTGCTTTCCTGCTGCACCCTCAATTCCTTGTCAGGGTGGGACTTGAGCACATGCCAATATCCTGTCACAGCCTCGCTGCCTTGGGAAGAACATGAAGGCTCCCACTGCAGCTCTGCCAGATTCCCACCTGAGGTGCAGTGCAGGTGTGCCAGGCCCCAGTGTGGAATGGGTCAGCCCTGCTCTTTTTCAGAGGCAGGGAGAGATTTCTTTTAGAGAATAGGTGACATCTCTCAGGGGCTGCAGAGAACAGAGCTTTAGGGAGGTTTTAAGAGTGGTGCTCTTCCCTGTTGGAAGGGAGGTTTTTGCTAGTCCTGAGACATGGGGACCTTCCTTTGAGAATGGTCAGAGCTGGATGTGACAGAAGCCTTACCGGAGGGATCAACAGTTCTCACCAAACCCAGAGTGCAAACAAGCCACAAGAGCTCTTGTGAATACTTGTCATGTTTGCTCTCTCCTCCCCTGTGTTCATACAAATGAACCTTATTCACTGGGGAAATCCTGAGCAATTTGGTTTATCACATTTTTATTAAAGAGATGAGGTTTTTACAATGTTGGACTGGAATTGGAGCAGGGAGTTATGCAGGTAGGAAAAGTCTTAACCTGGCCCTGGATTTTGGGAGCAGAGTTCCCAAAATCACAGAGCTGCCCTGA
Organism: Cinclus cinclus; assembly: GCF_963662255.1. NCBI lineage: Eukaryota > Metazoa > Chordata > Aves > Passeriformes > Cinclidae > Cinclus > Cinclus cinclus. The sequence goes on along the minus strand of NC_085051.1, from coordinate 10,254,093 downwards.
ACATCAGTTGTGAGCCATGGCCTTGGACTAAGGTGAAGGAGGTTCTCTTCCTCCCTTCCTTGTGCTGTCAGGGACAAGGTTACAAGCAGAGGACGCAAACTATTCCTTCTTCACAGTGTCCTGTGCTGGGCAGGGAAAGTGAGTCCATGAGTTGTTTGCTATCCAAGCCAAGCCCTACTCTCTATTTCCAGATCTCACTATTGCCCTCTCCAACCCCATCAAGTTCTTCAACCTGCAGGACAAGCGCTTGATGAAGCTCAAGGATACCTCAGGAGAGGTGAGTTTTTCCAAGTTCTGTTCTCTAGAGCGCCTTGCATGGATTCAGCTTGAAATAATGGAGTTTTCATTTACCTCTGATCTTTGTTTTAGAGGCCTGGCACACAGACAAACCTCTCACCTGCTGAGACTAATGGGGTGGCAGGCTCCACTGGGAAACCCAGCATTCCTCCCTCTAATGGGTCCACAGGTAAGTTTCCAAGAGTTTCCAAGCATTTAAGCATCTTGGCAGCTTAATTAATTCTTCTGTACTGACACCAACATCCTTCACACGGGCTGTGTTCTGGTGAGTTCTCCTCTATCCATTTCCAACATGGAAGTCCAAGATGGGACATTAACAGGAACTTTTTTTGGGATTTCAGGAGCAGCAGTGTTCACCAAGGATGAAGCCCTGTTAGAAGTAATGCAGATGGCAGGTAACTCTTCATGCTGGTCACTTGGGCTGAGGCCCTGTCTGTCATCTTACATTTCCAAATTAAAAAGGTATGTCCCAACCCTGCCTGGTGTAGCCAGCACTAAAGACAAATCCCAGGAATCTTGGGGCTCAAGGACAGGTTTCCTTCAGCACATCTGCACTCCCTGAGCAACATATTGTTCACCTGCTTCCGGGTGCCTGAATGCACTGTGATGCCAATTCCTGGCAAACATGAGGCCTAATTGTGCCTCAAAACCCAACTGAAGGCACAAGAGGAAACCTGTTTGGCTCGGGATATGTTGGCAAGTAACTGTTATGTACAGTGCTGTTTTAGAAGTTATTCCTAAAGACAAGTGTTTGCCAGGACAGAATATGTACCTGGGGAGAGGCATCCCAAGGTGTGCAGCAGAGGGGGCTCTGGTTTGCATGTGGTGATCAAGGGACATGCATTGGAGCTGTGTGCTCCAGTTTCCCCAGTCCAAGCCTTGGGAAGGAGCTGGCCCAGTTCAGCCTTTTTGTTTTGTTTCAGAACCTGAAACAATCACCCTTGCTGAGCTGCAGCAGAAGAAGCGCTTCCTGAAGCTGCTGAAGAGGCAGGAGAAGGAGCTGAGGGAGCTGGAGCAGAAGGGAAGCAAACAGAGGGAGGAGCTGCTGCAGAAATACTCTGCACTCTTTTCAGAGCAGGCCTTCCCTGGGGGCAAGAAAAGGACAATACGCACAAGGAAAACCCAGAAGAAGAGGTAACCATAACCTGGGTGTCACTTTCCCAAACCAAAACAAGGATCCCCAGGGAAACATGAGCTCCCCTTCTCTGCAGGAATATAGAGCAGTGCAGGCACCTGCATGTCCCTGGGTTGTTCCCACTGAAGGTGGGTGGGAAGGTTGGGATTGTATTGGCATGGCAAGAAGCAGCATGGCCCCTGATCCTGTTCTGCAGGAGTGTGACCCCAAGTGATGCTGGTATCAGTGCAAATCCTGTAAAAGCAGCAGAGAGCATCGATCACCACTGGCTCGTGGAGCTGAGGGAGAGGCTGGAGATGGACCTCGTCCACCTTGGGGAGGAGCACCACAATCGGATCCGAAGGAAGAAAGAGCAGCATGCTACCGAGGTGAGGGCTGCAAGTGTCACCTGAAAGCGTATCCTGGGACAGCCCAAATAATTCCAAGTTATTCACTAAACTGAGCTTGGGTATGTGGGCCCAGAGCACACATGACATGTGTATCATCAGCTCCACGCCAGGTAACTGAGAATGAAGATATGAAGCTTATTTGTTAGAAGCCCTAAAAATCCTGAAGAAATATTTTTATATGTCTACTATTAAGAAGAAAAAAAAAAAAAGAGTAGCATTGCCCTGGAGCACATCAGGCTCCATCTGCGCCAGCTCTTCTGATGCCTTAGCATGGAGTTAATGTGATGGTTAATGGCTTCACACCTTGCCAGGTACCACCTCTCTACCAGTGGCACCATCAGAGCATGTTCTGCTGTTTGACCTGGTGAAAGTTGAAATCCTGCAGGCTGAGTTCAGCCAAGGCCAGAAGGAGCCATGGTGATGCCTGGTGACAGAGTGTAGGCCATAGGACAGGGGTGGTAAATCCAGCATATGCTCTTTTCCCATGAAAAGGGAGTGATTCCAAGCTTGGAAGGCCTTTTCCCATTATTTTTTTCTGAAGAAATTTGCACTGATACATCTTAAATCTTCAGTTCCATGGTGCACCTTAGGCTTGACACAGCTCTTGCAAGCTGTGTCAAGCCTGAGGGGAAAATAACACTTGGGCACTGGCTTACCTGGGAATCAGGTATCTTACTTGGGAGAGGAGCCAGGGATGAAGCCTCCCTGTCTCACAAATGTCAGTCCACTGGCACAGTGGGGCCAGCATTTGCACTGAGCCTCAGGGATTTGGAATTTGTTGCTCCGGGAATTCAGTGCAGGGAGGTGTTCAGCTAACTTGGGTGCAGTGTCTCATCCTTTGTTCTCTTTTGGTCTTGTTTTCATCCCTTAAACAGCAAGTTGCCAGGATCCTGGAGCTGGCCAGGGAGAAGCAGGCAGCTGAGCTGCGGGTGCTGAGGGACACATCAGAAAGGTAAATATGTCACTGGAATAACAAATAATGCCCAGTTCTGGTCTGGAGCAGCACTTTCTGCTGGATCTCAAAGCTCTGCTCTGCAGCCAGGGAGTGAGAAATGGGGAAGAGAAGGTTTTCTTTTCCTTTGGTGAGAAATTGAGGCAGGGGCATGTGACATGGGATCTCACACAGTGGTCTGGGGGAAGATGCCTCTTGTGATCCCCAGAACAGTGTTCCTGCCATGAGACACCAAGCAGGATACAGTATTCCATCTGCAGTGAGCAGCCTGGAGCCAGTGATGAGGAAGGATAGGAAACAGCACTGCTGGTCCCTGGCTTCCACCTCTGTCTCTTGCAGCCAGGACCTCACAGTAATCCCTTCCAGGGACTGATCTGCTCTGTCTTCTAAGTGAATTGAGCGTCTTGGCTCCAGTATTTAAGCAAATTGACAGGATCAATTGACCAGTTTCTAGCCAGACATGTATCCATTTGTTCTTGCAAGAACTTTGTCCTGAAGCTAAATTCCTTGGTCATTCCTACTTCTAATTAAATCCTCAGTCTTTAGTTACAAATTCAGATAAAACTGCCTCTTTTTGTGTCCTATCCCAAGCCAGAGTCTCTTTACTCAGCTATTTAGCATATTCAGGCAAGTCTAAGGAAACAGGGGAGTAGCCAGGTAAGGGTTTGCTGACAGTAGGAAGTAATGACTGTAGGATGTCATTAGTACAGTCACATCTCCCTGGCTGGGAGAAGCTCCAGAAAGACTTCAAGATTTGGAGCAACAGGCAATGAAATAGCAGTTCAGTTCAGCAGGAATAAATATAAAATAATCTGAATGGAAAACCCTGGCTATAGCCCAGCTGTGCACTGGTGTTGGCACTCGGGTAAGAGATCTTCAGCTGCTGTGGATGCTCTTCATTCCCAGCTTTGCAATGGCCAAAGTGGCAAACAGGATTTTGGGAATTGTACAGGGAAACAAAAAAAAAAATATTGAGTTAGCCTTGTGCCCCTAGCTCCATCTGCTTAGAGCTGTTCCCTTCTCAAGAAAAAAGCATATCAAACAAGCAAAGTCTTGAAAGAGCAAGAATAACAGCCAGCACTGAGGAGGAATTTGTGTCCAAAAAGAAATTAAATAGGACAGCTAGGAGAAGGAACAGATATTTGAGGGAATGTGACAGTAATGTGTAAATCATGAACGGTCTGGAAGAGGGAAGTGATTGCTCACTGTTTCTCATTGGAAAGAAGGGTGGGACAGCCAGTGAATGTCTCAGGTGCCTCTGTCACATTGTGTATAAATTAAGTACTGTTTCTCTCATGGCAAGGAGCTGTGAAATCCAAAAGTAGAGGTAAACTCCCGAGTATGAGTGACACCACAGAACATGATATATGCATAGATACTGGAGGATAGACTGGAAACTGGGAAGGTGGAGGAGGGAAAATTCCCTGTACACCTGTTCTTTCCTACCCTTGCATTTAGCATGTGCTGCCTCCACTGCTGGGCCAGGACATGTCTTGACACAGGACTTAAAATATCCTCAAGACTCCAGGCCACCTGCTGCAAGGTCTCCCATATTTAGTCTTTCTGGACAGTGGAGCACTCCAGAGAGCTGTGGGGATGGAGGACTGTTCTGCTGTCTGGGGCTGGTAACCAGATCTGTATCTCCTTTCTTCTCTCCACAGCAACATTAAAGACATTAAGAAGAGGATGGAGGCAAAGAGAGTGGAGCGGGTCCAGGCCATGCTGAGGAATACCAGTGACAAGGCTGCTCAGGAGAGGTGTGGGAATGGATGTTCCTGGGTTCTGTCTATGCAGGATGCAGGGTTTTTATATTTTCAGCTTCCAAGGCAGTAGGAATTTTGCATCCAGTTATTTGCCTTATTTGGCTCAGCCAAATTTAAGTGGTGTTTTATTTGTCTTTTCTAAAATTACAGCAGCTTCTCCCGGTGGCAGGACAGTGTGGGAATGTAACTTACCTGTTGATCAGCATGGCACTAATCAGTACTGACAAATGGGTTTTATGGAAGGAGAACAACTGGATTTTACAGGGTTTTATAATTTTTCTTTAAAGGTTGAAGAAAGAAATTAACAACTCCCACATTCAGGAGGTGGTACAGACAGTGAAACGGGTGAGTTCTAGGGCACCAGGCTGCCCCAGCAGCTCTGGGTTCTGCCGGGAGGGGGCCAGGGGAGCTCAGTCAGTGTGTCCAGGGCATTTGTAACCACGGCTCGGGAACAATGGGAAAGCCTGGTACGAGGAAAGACCCCTCAAGGACCCCAGCTCTGCCCTTTGAAGACCCAGTGCTAGACAAAGTTGAGTCCACGTCTGTCTGTCTGTCCGTCAGTGAGTGTCAGCATCTGAGTCCATGTTTGTGTATGTGTTTCTGTGTTCATGTGTGTCCATGTCTGTGTGTCTGGGTCAGGGTGTGTGTACCTGTGTGTGTCAGTGTCTGTGTCCAATCTATGTCTGTCCCTTTGTGGCTGTGTGTTCATTCGATTGTGTCTGTCTCTGTGTGTCCCTGTGTCTGTCTGGGTATCTGAGTGCATGTGTCTGTGGGTCCAGGTGTCTTTCTGTCCATCTATTTGTCCCTGTGTCCATTTATGTCTGTGTGCATGTGTGTCCATCCGTGGCTGCCCATGTATGTGTCCATGTAGATCTGCCAGTGTGTCCATGGGTGTCCATCTGCATCTTTGTGAGTCGGTGTTTCTTCATGTTTGTGTCTCCATCTCTTCCTGGGTCAGAGATACTTTGTGTGCTTATGGGTGTGTCTGCCTTAGGGCGAGTCTCTCTCCCTGTGTGCATCTGCGTGTGTCCATCTCTGTGTCTGTATCCATGTGTCTCCATCCAGGAATCTGTCCCTGTGCGTGTATCCATGTATGTTTGTCCACCTATGTCCCTGTGACCAGGGGTCTGTCTTTGTGTGCCGTGTGGGTGTGTCTGTGTGCATCTATAAATATCTGGGTGTCTTTGTGTCAGCCTTTGTCCCTCTGTCTGTGTCCTTGCACATCTGTGTGTCTCTGAGAGTGTGACTACATGTCACTGTATTCCTGTGTGCATGTCCATGCAGATGTCTGTGTCCATGTGTCTTTGTGTAAACTTTTGTGTCTGTGTCCATGTTTGTCTGTCCTTGTGTCCAGGAGTGTCTCTGTGCGCCTGTGTCACTGAATTTGTGCATGTGGCTGTGCCAGAGGAGAGTGTGTGTTCCTGTCTATGTCTGTGTGCCTGTCTGTCTCTGTGTCCATTCCTGGGTATGTCTATTTGTGTCTGTCCATATTTGTGTTTCCATGTGTGAGTCTGTATGTCCAGGTGTCCATCTGTCTGTGTCTGTCCCTGTGTGTGTCCATGTCCAGGTGTCTCTGTCCATCTCTAGCTGTGTCCTTGAGTGTATCCCCATGTCCATGTCCCTCTGTGTCCATGCTCAGGTCAGCATGTCCATCTGTGTCCAGATTTTTTTGTGTGTCCAGGTCTGTGTATGTCTGTGTCTGTGTTCTGGTGGGAGTCTGTGTGTCCATTTGTGTCCATGTGTCTGTGTCCATCCATGTGTTATGTGTATTTCTGTGTGCCTGTGCCTGAGTGTATGTTCATGTCTGTCTGGGTGTCCATGTCTCTATATGTGGCCTTGTGCTGGTCCATGTCTGTAACCACGTGTCTTTCTGCCTGTGTCTCCATTTCCAAGTGTGTGTAGGTCTGCATCTCCCCATGCCTCAGAATGTGTGTGTCCATGCATGTGTGTGTGTCCACATGTCTGCCTGTATCTCTGTCCCTGCCTGTGCCCACAGGTCTGTCTGTGTCCGTCTGTATCTGTCTGTATCCATGTGTCTGCCTGTATCTGAGTATATTTGTGTGCTTCTGCATCCATATCTGTGTCCATCTGTCTGTCTATGTATCCATGCCTGTGACCGTATGTCCCAGTGTCTCTGGCTGCCTGTGTCAGTCTGTGTATCTGCATCCATATCCATCCATGGGTCTGTGTCCATGTCTCCATCTGCCTCTGTGTCCATATCCATCCATGTGTCTCTCTGTCCCCACTTGTATCTGGATGTGTGTCTGTGTCCATGTGTCTGTGTCCATGACTCTTTATCTGCATTTGTGTGTCTGCCTGTGTCTGCATCCGTTTCCATGTGTCTGCCTGTGTCCACATCCATGCACGTCAGTGTCTGTGTGTCCCTGCATCTGCTTGTGTCCATGAGTCTGTGTCTATCCATGTGTCCATGTGTATGTCCCTGTACGTTTGCCTGCGTGTGCATCTGCATCCATGTGTCTGTGTCCATGTGTCCATCTGTCTAACTCTGTGTTTGTGTCGGTATCCGGCCCTGATTGCGTCAGTGTGTCTGCATGTCTGTATCCAAGTCTGTCTGTCCATGTCTGCCTTTGTCTGTGGCCATGTGTGTGTCCATGTGGCTTCCTGTCTTTGTGTGCCTGTGTCTATGTCCATGTGTGTGTGTTGAAGCCTGCATCTGTGTCCCCATTTTTGTGCCTATGTCCTGTGTCTGTCTATGAGCCTGTGTCTGTTTGTGTGCCTGTGTCCATATGCATGTCTCTGTCCAGCTGTTTGTATCCATGTCCATCAGTGTCTCGTGATTATGTGTCCATCCAGACTGTGTCTGTGTCCCTCTGTGTGTGTCTACATCTATCCCTGTGTCTGTCTGTGTGTGTCCCCCTGTATGTCTGTGTCCTGTCCCTGTGTCCCACGTGCCTGTGTGCACTCACCTGCCAGGCTGTTGCTCTAGGCCTGCCCTCCTGGGCTGAGCTTGGGTTGTCCAAAGCTGTTGCTTATAAAACTGGAACCTGAGGGGGTTAATTTATTCTTTTTAAAGGTGACAGAGAAGACTGGCAGGTTCCAGCAGAAACTGGAGGAGAAGCAGGCAGCAAGTCTCCAGTCCATCAAGGAGAGAGAAAGCCAGGTAAGGACAACGTTTAGGGTCAGGGTTGTTCCTTGGCACAAGAAGTCCAAACCCTCAGAGAACCAATCTTTACTGCCACCCTCAGCCCACACATTACCAGGGGGTGATAAAGTGGATGAGGGGGCCCCCACAGAGCCCAAAAGGACCAACAGCTCATTCCAGAGTTCCTGGTCTCTGCTTGGCTCTATTGTATGGGAATGACCTGATTCTCCATTTGCAGCTCCAGCAGCAAGTACGGGTAGAATATGAGGAGAAGTTGAGAGCTCTGAACATGGAGGTTCAGGAGATGGTGAAGAACTACACCAAAGCCAGCTTTCCTGGAGAGCCACAGACTGGGAAGGAAGCAGGTCTGAGCATTCTTGAGGGAGAACGAGGCTCTACAGACCAACTGAAAGCAAATATCCCAGTGGCAGAGGTGTCCAGGCTTACACTGGCAATGACTGAGCCCTTGGGAGCTGGAATGGATGTGGAGATAGAAGAGAGCATATTCTGAGACGAGTCCTTTCTTTACTGTTCATTGCAAGATGGTATATGGTGAAGTAACAACCAGCTTCACAAACTACTGCCATCCCTTTCCATTCTGGGGAGCTCCTGAAATCCTTCAGGAATGTACTACATTATCCCAGACATTATCTGGAAGCAGTCGGGAGAGCTCACCCCTTCAGGGCACTTCGCCCTCTGTCTTCCCCAGCTTGAGCTCTGAGGTATTTCAGCAGCAGGAAAGAGCCTGTGCCTGCAGACCAGCTCCCTGTTGGCAGCACAGCAGCAGCTACAGGAATATTTACTTTGCATTCAGACCAGTTTTTAGAGTCAGTTCCCTCATCATTCCTCACCTACACCCCTTCACATCAGTCCACCTCCTCCTAACATCTCCCACATGGTTCAATAAACAAACAATAAACGGCAATAAACAAACAAAACCCCCTAAACACTGATACAAAGAGACACCACAGGTGGGGATAGGGATGGAAAGTGGGCTCAGTCACAGGAAACCACACCAGGCTGGAAAACAGTTACACCTAGAGCTGCATTAATAAACAATTACAAATGCTGCTATAAAACCAACCAAACTCTGGGTCAAGCAGGTATGAGAACATGTTCCATGCCTAGCCTGAACACCCAACAAGAGTCCACATCTCCCCTGTGGTGTCACCAGAGTACTGGAATTATGGATTGTACATTTCTGAGCTATTTATTTTTTAGAAAAATAATTAAAACACTGCTGTTCTTGAAAAACTGGGTCACTTGTTACTTAGCTGCAGTTAGTGTGTGTATCTCATCCAGGTGTGTGTCTCCATGTCTGTGTCCAGGTGTATTCATGTCCCTGTGTGTGTGTCTATGGTTGTGTGTCTGGGTGTCTGTATGTCTGTGCGTGTGTGTATATATCCATCCATGTCCCAGTGTGACAGTGTGTGTCTGTGTCCATATGTCTGTCCATGTCAATCTCTCCAGCTGTCCATGTACTCTGTGCCTGAGTGTATGTCGGTGTCTTTGTATCCATACATCTCCATGTCTGTGTCTTTATCCAGGTCTGTGTGTCCATGTGTCTGTTGATCCTTGTGTCTGTCCATGTGCCTGTGTCTCTACATCTGTCCATGTCTCTGTCACAGTGTGTGTGTCCCTCCTTGACTGTCCACATCCCTGTGTGTTTGTCTACCTGCCTCTGTCCCTGTGGTGGTTTGAGGCCTTTTCTCATCAGAGGACAAACATCCCAGCAAGGTCCAACTGCAGCCAGGGAGCAGTTGGAGATTTTACCTTAAATCCAGAAAGGTAGCACTGGCAGTTCCAAACCAGAGCACAGGGGCATCCTGTGAGCCCTGCATCCTAGACCAGTGTGTCACCAGCTTCGGCCACTCAAGCCCCCCCAGAGGAGCTTTTCAGAGGTTATTTTAAAGGAAAAATTGTCCCATCTCTCCCTGGAGGGAACCCAGAACCACCAGTATCAGACCAGAGCACACAGGGCACAGAGTGGCCCCTTCTACACACAGTGCCCAAGTTGCAGGGCTTGGGCTTTCCCCTCAAATATTCTCTGGAAATGAATCCCACAGACTAAACCTGAGTCAGTAAGACACACATGGAAAGCCAGGACATAACTGCAGGGCCGGGGTTCGCAGGAGTTTTCCTTCCTCCAGTGCCACACCCTAAAGAAGACTGTGCTGCACAGGGACAATGGCAGGCAGGACATGCTCTGTCCCTCCAAGCAGCACACAACAGGACAAACATTCCAAGTCAGGCCAGCCAGGTTCAATCGCACAGGCTGCTCCTACCAACAGCACCAGCACAAGCTGGGACACTGGACAACACCACTACAGTCTCCTTCCCTCCAGCCTACCACAATTCCCAAATAGCTTCACTTTCCAGCCTGGAGACTGGTAATTCCTGCCTTGCATCAGATGCTCCTCTGGGAGCCATCTGAGAACCAGCAGAACCCATTGCTCTGCCCGTCTCAAGCTGAGCTCCTCTGCCCCTTCCCCATGCAGAGCATCAGTGACAGCTCTGCAGCACAAATCCAGCTTGACAAATCAGCTGACAGCTCTGAACAGCACAAATCCACAGGCCAAAGCAAGGCCTGACACAGCACCAGAGCAAAATGCTCTACAGGGGGCTCCTTGAGGTGTAGGCATTTCAAAATTGACCAGAGCTCAGCTGGACTATGACACAGGGCTAAGAAAACGGAACTTCAGCACTTGGGATTTGTGGCATTAATGTTCACTGATGTTTGAAACCTGAGCAAGGAAATCCACCACAACAACGTGTCCCTTTACAGCCCCATCACAGTTTCTGCTCTGCAACCCTTCTGTTATGGAACCCAACACTCACACAGGGGATTGATGCCAAATTTCATGAAAAACAGGTGCAGTCTTTTACACAGATTTCACCTCAGTGCTAAAAAACACCTTCTAAATGCACTTTTCAGAGTGCACATGGAAGCATGACTATAAGCAAGGCCAGGGCTCCCATGAAGTACAGACCACACTGCATCATCCCCTTTCTCCCCAGGGGGAAGCCTCTCTATGCCTCTGAGCCCACGTGTGTCACGGTGCCTCTGACACCTCCCTGTCTGCACAAAATGGGGGAAAGCTTGCATGATGAGAAATGGACAAATAAATAAATAGTTAATAAATAAAGGCACTAAACCAAATGTTACTGCAAGGGGTCCTGAGCACACCTTGAACCTGACCATCCCTCCAGCAGCACAATTCAGTCACACCAGGGTTTGGTTACTCACAGACTCCAGAGGAGAGAGGCCATCTGATTTTCCCTATTCCACAATTTCCACTCTTTCTTCCCACATGATTCAGACATTCTTGAGGATTCCTTCCTGTGCAGCCCTGTGTTCTTGCTTACCTGCTGAGCACAGGGTGATGTGATACTTGGCTCAGCCAGGCCTCTCATCAGCTGTTACACACAGAACTCCCAATTCAATGGCAACTGAGACAATAACATCTGGTCAGACACTGAACAGCAGAAGATTTTGGTACAGTCTCTGATCCTTTCCAAGTTTTCATTTTTTAAGTGGCATATTCGAGATCTCATTCTCTGGCCCAAAATATTTAAGCGAGTCCAACCTTTGTACTATATAATTAAAAATTAGATAATGGAGATGCCTAAAGCAGAGGATGACACCAGCCCCAGCAAGGGACACAAACAGGAGACACTGTATCTAAATGACCCCAGTCCTTTTTACCTCCATAATGGAGATATTGGTGATGTGCCTAAGGCATTCAGAGAAGGAGTTGCTGCACAGTAACTGTTCCATTTTAGACACACCCTCCCTGCCCCACATGTATCCCACATGTCAAAATTCTCCAAGATTACCTAGATTATTACTTGTTACCTCCATTTATACCCTGGACCCAGGGCACAGCCAGCAGCTCTCCCCAGTCTGCAGGGGAAGGGTGGGGTTTATCTCAAACAACATCAAATTCAAGGAGCCTCATTTGAACCAGTATCCTTCTGTTGCCAATGGTTAAAAAACAGGGGCCTCTAGACAAAGATTTGTTCTGTTCCAAAATAAATGGGATAATAAGATGCTGCATCCAACATCAGAGGCCTGTTAGAGGAAGACAGGCACCATTATAGATAAACCAGTGCAATTGGGATGTGACAGTACTGACAGATTCCCCGTTTGATTCAGTAAATTGTTCATATAAATACCATGTGCCATCTTCAAAGGCCTCCTGGATGCTGATTGCCAGGGCTATGCCAGCAAAAGGCTCCATACCAGCAAAGCTGACAGGAAGGAAAATAAAAGGGAAGGATTCAGGGGAAACATGACACAGAACAGCAGCAAACCCAGAGACATGAGTGCACCCTTGTAGAAAAAGAAAGCTACTCAGAGAAAACGATCTCTGAGCATAATTACCCACTGAGTAGGCTCTGAGCTCGTCAGACAAGAGGGTACACCTTGCTGTACAGTCAGATATCACCAAGCATACATGAAATCCTGACCTGAACACTACTGCAATACAAATTCCAAACCTGCTGTGTATCCTCATTCTCCTGCCTGGCTGCCTGGTTCCTGGGGAAGGAGCTGTCGGCCCTGGAGACGGAGCTTCGATCTTTCAGCTAATCTAGGTTTATCTTAAGATTTATGTTTGATTCCACACTCATCTAAGTAATGGAGCAGTTAATTGGTGCTGTGCCATGCATGAACTGCAAAGAGAGAGACATAAGCAGGAATTAAATTCTATACTGCACAGGAAGATGGATATTTTCTGCATTCCTCACAAATATGGTAATGAGATTTTAAAATTTTATAAGATACTTGAATGCAATTTTTCCAGGGCCTTCCCTCACTATGTTTAGTCAGATTTGGGCTAAAGTATAAAATGGTGTTAAATGATAAACCTGTCATCCCTGTCTCCAAGAAACCTTTGCTTCAGGACTCAGCATCCAGGCTCCTGCCCCAGTCTTCTCTTGTTTTAGAAGCTGTATAGCCATGGAACAGGGAAGTTAGAACAGACTCCAAGGTTCACACTCACATCTCTGAACTACAGACACATTTTTAAGCATCTCAGCACTGTAACAGGCTTATGAATAAATCAAGAACTACTTTAATTTAAAACACAAGTGCAAAGGATTCACAACTAAAGACAAGCAGGACTGTTTGCTTCAAATTATAAATCTTTTCCAAGCCCTGCTTTTTTTGCATTAAAAAAAAAAGCAATATATCCGGAATACAGAAACATTTTACATCAAAATTTTTCCAGTGCAGCTAAGAAGGAGCTTAATGAATTAATTTTGACCAACTTCATCAACTCCTAACTTAGACATCCAGTCTACAGAAACTCCCTATGACCTCTCTACCTGCTATGGGTGACAGACAGAGTGATTCTGCCCTTCAGCAGATGTCTGAATCACCTCCAGAGTTGTTTCCCCAGGGATGTTCCTCTCTCCAACCTACATGCCCTGCAGACTGGGTGCCCACCCTTTGATGGCTGGCAGCAGTGCAGATGAATTCCATCCCAATTACTTCAAGTAATCAACCGTGGCTTCAATTTTGAAGCAGGATCTGTAGCTGGAGCAAATAGCAGAGGACAGAGGTTATGAACATCATCTGAAGAAAATGCAGTTCTGAGGTCAGTTTCTGAGACAGCAGGACTGTCCTGAGAATAACTAAAAGTCCAAAACCTTGGTAATCTGGAGTTTCAAAACAGGATCCCAGTTCCACATGTACTAATATATTCTTGAGACCTCACAACAACACACACCATCACTGTACAATGTTAATCCCAACCTAGAGTCCAATTACCTTGAGGATCTCACTGATCAGAGAGTGCAGCATACAAAATACCTAAAACTATGTTAAAATAACTGAAGGAGCTGTTTAGACAACCAGAAACCTTCCAGATGTAAAGGGTTGACGGGGAAAGGCAGACCAATAGCCAGACAGCAGCACACAAACACAAAAATCAATCCTGGGATATGCAGGATAACTCAAATACTTCCATTTGGTCTCCTACAGCATCCCCAAAATGCTACCCAATAACTGCCCCAGGGCAGCACTTCTCAGCCTCTCCTGGGAGAAAGGACTGTGAAAGTAAGGTGCCTGGAAACCAGCCACAGGAACACGCTGTTCACATTCCAACCAGCACACAAGGTGTTGCAAATGGTGAATTTTCAACCACAAGATCCTGGTGGTAAGAGCACCTGGTCTTCATAGAGTCCACTTTGAGGCCCATATCCAAGGGTTTCCCCCTCCAAAAGTTTAAAATCATGAAATGGATTCAAGATTGACCACTAAACCCTACATATTCTGCAGCAAAAAGAGAAGCATATTGATGCAAGAGAGCCACTTAGAAACAAATATATACATATCACATCTGCTCCCTAAGGAAGTGTGTGCAGGTTTCTAGGTCCACATATAACCAAAGGAAATTAAAATAATTTGTGAAAAGGTCTCAGAGGAAAAAAGAAAAAGTCTTTGTGCATTAAGAGTTCAAAGGGGTCTGTGCCCCCAAGTGAGTCAGCTCATGGCTCCAGTGTACAATGAAGGAAACAAAGATCACATTTCTAAGTGGGAAATATCATTCCAGCTCAGTAGTCAGCAGCCAGGGCGTGCAGAAATCCACATACATTCAGATACACAACTTCAGACTCCACTTTTGAATGCCATCCTTCGGCAGCAGTGATCCACAAGCCATGGAATACCCGCTTTATCCTTAAGACAGACTTGGTCTCACTTAGATCTAGTCTGTATTGATTGTCTTCAGCAAGGGAGAAGCCACAGAAGGCTGAGGATGCACAGACAGGATTCACATTCGTCCTCCAAAACAATCACTGGCAAGTTCCAAGCACCATTCACAGGTCGAGGCTGCCTGGGCTCTTAATTTTTTTCTGTATATTTTTTTATAAACATTCCTTTTCCCTACAGTTTTCCCTCATATAAAATCAGCAGGTGGAGGTGCGCTTCCTGTACTGTTGGATAAGGGGCACCAAGCATTCTGGAAGTCCTGTCTGGAGCAAAAAGGGGTGATCCAGAAGTTCTTGTGCTGTTGCTCTTTCCAATGGATCCCGTGTCAACATCCTTTCCAAGAAGTCTCTCAGAACTGGGGAGGTCTGTGAAAAAGCAACCAACCAAGTCAATCCCGTAAAGGGACCGGGCACAGCTCATGTAACACCAGGCTGCCGAGGTGGGTGTGGCTAAACCGATCCTGCACATTCCCAATCTGTATCACTGCTTTTCCAGCAACCTGACACTGGTCACATGCTTTTTATGATATGGACATAACTTTCTGACACTGCTAGGCACAAAACTTAGGCTGTTTTCTTTTGAATCGGATACAGTCAATTAAGATAAGACTGCCTGCTACATCCTTCCATTCAGTTTACTTCTGCTTCCCATTTTGTTGCTTAAACTTTCCTGGATTTCAGCACAAAAACTCAGCAGGATTCCTGCTACCTGGGCACATCACTAGGGTGGGAATGGGGCATCAATCTATTCTTTTACTGGTCAGAGATTATGGAAAGGCAGTTAAATAGAGTTCTCCAATAGGTTCTGAGAGCCTGAAAAACCCTCATGGCTAATGGTACAAGAAGATGAAGAAGCTGCAGAACAAATATCAAAAAGCTGAATAACCTCACAGGTTTGTCCTTTGGAAGAGGTGTAAAAGCCTGGGAGTAGCCAGCCCCAAGTACCACTTCAAGACCCCGCACATTTCTGGCTGGTTTAATCCTCTGCAGTGTTAAAATGGAATAAAAAATTATCTTGGCATATATTTATTTATTTTAATGCTGATAATTACACCCAGTTTAGACTGGGGGCATTTTCCCATCTCTGATTCACTTAGTAGATCCTGCAGTACTGTACACACCGAGCTATTGCTCATCTCAGGAACGCTTTGGATGACTTCACTTGGGATTGCTGGAGAAGGCACCGCACAGCTCAGAACGAGTGCCAGGATCCTGCCTGTATTCCTGTCAATAAATCTGCCCGTGCTTTAACAATGCAGCAGGGATTATCCTAGGGGGCATTCCTTTAACCTGCTGCCCCCAGTACTGCAGTCACTGACCACAGTGAGCCACGAACTGGCCCCAGAATAGAGGGCTGGATCCACAGCTGGAGCTGCACTCCAGCAGGGAATGGGGAGGGATGCCCACTGGCCTGTAAATCAGAGGTCTGCTGGAAGCCAGTGTGCTCTTCCCAGTACAAGGTGGAGCAGAGCAAGACCATAACCAGTTCTGGCTGTCACAGCTTGTTGCAGGCCCACATCACCAACTAAGGTGTGACCTAGACCAGGATGGTTTTACACAGAATGTGACCGTGAAATTTTAATTAGTGTTGCAAAGGCAAAAAGGAAAGAACAGCTGTTGATGTTGGAGTGTGTGCTGTTAGTTCAGCAGTCTACTCTCTTAAATAATTCAGTTTTAGCAGCTGCAGATGCTCTGATTAATTGGAAAGGCTGGCTAGCTCAGGATGCTGCAGAAGCTGTTTGATCTCAGAGCCTGGGCATAGAATGAAAGGAAGGCTGCTTCAAGCAGGCACTGGAAGGTGATCACTATTTATTATGTCACTGCTACTTTTTCCTAAGGAACCATGGAGCCAAGTTCATCTTCTGAGCTGCTGCAGTGTCTCCATGAGTTTACATCTGTCCTCAGCTCTCCTGCTCCGACCATAATGAAGCCTTTGTAGTCCTGAAGGCCATGAAGCTGGAAACTCCCAAGAGCAGGGATCCTCCTGTTCCCTTCCCTGGAAGATAAGCTACTCAATCGAAATCAGCAAGCTGGGAACTGCTGGGTCTACCTGAAGCAGCTCTGATCTGCACTCTCTGCTTATGCCCAGGTGCCCTCACACTGCCAGGGTTGTTCCCAAAGCAGCCATCAGCTCTTAGAAGCAGCTTGCAGCCACTAAGACCCCAAGGCCAAAGCTGCTCCCCAAGGAACATGTCCCAGCAAGACCATTTCCACAGCCAACTGTACTGGGAACAGCTGATACGGATGTTTGCCCATGATAACCATCAGTTTTACAGTGTTTGGCAGCATGCTCACCCTGTGGAAGTTTTTCAGTTTGGGAGGAGGGCTGTCACGGAGTCTCTTCATTGCCTGGACTGGAGAATCACTGAAGTAGGGGGGTTCTCCATCTACCATCTCTATCACCATGATCCCCAAGGACCAGATATCCACCTGTGGGAGACAATATCACATCAATGCACACATTCCAGAGGAGCAGGTCCCCATTTTGTTGCTTTCATAAAGACTACAACACCCCACCCACGACAAATGGTACCAAGAGAGTCCAATACTGATGCCCTTAATGCTTTTGGGCTTCTTTCAAGAGTTTAACAAAGTCAGTTATGCACCCAGGACTGAGCCATGCCGGTGTTGCAACATGCAAAGGTGTGCAAGTAACTGCTTGTACCAAACTTGGTTGGTAAACAAAACTGCAGTCAGTCTGCTGCCACCTGCCCAGAACTTATACCAACCTGCTCAGAGCTTACATCTCCCCCCCTTCCTTTATAGAATTTATATACCAGTCCCTATCGTGTCACAGGCTGGCCCTTGCTCACATCTATCCACAGCAGATACAAGTCTAGGCCAAGCTTTAGGTGTAAGAATAGAACAAGTTGATGCCTTGTTCCTAGAAGCAGAACAATCTGGTTTTCTACTGATTTAGGAAATATTGATGTCATCACCATCAAAGCTGTAGTCATAGTCAGGTTTATTTTCTAAATAGAATCTGGAGACTTCCTGGAAAAGCCAGTAGTTATTTTCCTGTGACACTTCAGAATATTACTTGCTCTCCTGCTGTGAAGGAGGCTGGAACCCTTACCTCAGTGGTGTACGGTATCCTTGCAATGACTTCTGGAGCCATCCAATAAGGAGTACCTACCAGGGATTTTCTTTTAGGTACATCTTTGCTGATCTGAGCACAGAAGCCAAAATCAGAGAGTTTGACCTGTACAAAGAAAAAAGCAATCAATCTTAAAAATAAGCCTTAAACAACACAGAGGGAAACACCACAGACAAAGATGACAAAGAAAGTAAGAGGACAAGGGGAAAAGAAAGGATTGGGAATAGATAGGAAATAAGAGACAAGAGGCTGCTGCAGCAGAAGACAGGAAACAATTTGTCTAATGAAACACACCCTGCCATCCAAAGTCAGAAGAATGGAGTCGCTCTTGATGTCTCGGTGAATGACCCCCTGAGAGTGGAGATAGGACAGAGCCTGCAGCACCGACTCACACACTGTGGCAATCTGCTCCTCGTTCAGTCTGCAATTAGAGACAGGGGACTTAAAATGTGCAGAACACAGTGCTCCTTCACAGGGGCTTAAAGAACAGACACTTTGGTTCCCTGTGATGATTATCATCTCACCTTGATCATTCTTCCATGTTACTGAGGAAAACATTTTTTACTTGATAGTTGACAACTAAGTTTTCATAGGTTTAATACAGAGAAATTGCACTTTGAATTCTGTACCTAAGTTCATTCTGCAAGATGCTGTTGTTTCAAGCAGCTCTGAGAGGTCCTGCAGTAACTGGTGAGACAGCTTTTTTTAAGCAAATACAGTAAAGACATTATTCACAAGGCTTGTTGTGCAACTGTATCCATGAAACATTCAAATGCATCATCTGACAGAATATAGGAATCCTTGAGGTGTTTCCTGCAGATACTTGGGGTAAACTCACACCTAACTGAAGGTAGCACAGGCTACACTACTGATTTCTACATCTGTTAGCACATGGAATATGACCCCAAGAACCCCCTCTTTAGAAGCTGTTGCTGTTTAGAATAGCAATACAAAAACCTTCCCAGTTGAGTGAAAAACGTAGAAATGAAAATTCTCTCCTGTACCTGGGGACCATGACAGCTCTACATATTTACACTGAGCAGTGCTAGAAGTAAATTATTTCAAAGAACAGCTGAAGTACCCAAATTGAGTACTGCAGATTCTCAGCTGTCTCTAGCAGTTGTTCTGAACAACCCCCAGCTCAGGACAGAGAAATGAAACATCCTCAAATTCAGGTCTGCAAGTGAGCCTAAGGAGAAGAGAGCACTCAGAAGGCAGAACTGTGCAGTGAACCTTCTTGCACCTTCTAAATCCGTAACAATTTCTACACCATCAACTGAGAAATCTGCACTTGTGCTGCTTGTTTGGCATCCCATACCTTACTTTTCCAAACTGGGACAGCTACGACATTGTAGCTGCACTGTGCCACACTGACGGCAACTAAATGTGAAGGGTGTCAGGGGGCTAATTCTGCCTTTATGATTTTACCTGAAAAGGGACAAATTTGTGGGACTTCCCAGCACAGAACCCGATGCTTTTAGGAGCAGTGCTGCTCATTTCACAGTGCCTGAGCTGATCCACCTGAAAGCCCTGTGGTTCCAGAAGATCACAAGAGGTGCACTTTGACTCTGTCACATATGGAATTTGGTTTCAGTCAAGTAACTGCATAGTGTAAAACAAATTACTGGAGGATTACCTCACTCCTGGAGATGTAAATCACTTATTCCCTTCAGCAAAAGTTTAATGACTGCAATGATGGCATTTTCCTTCCTGGGAAAAACTGATAAAGGTTTGCAGCTTACTTCTGATAAATGTTATGGTTATAACAGATCCTGCTTCCATCATGAGGGGAAAAAAGCATGCATTAACAGGTTCAAAGGAAGCTTCTTAAAACAAATTTAGGCTGAGGTCTCACCGGTGGATACACAGACCCTTCATAAACCTCTTCATCACCTTGTATCTATAATTCAGTTCCAGCCAAGAGCTACAAAAGTTTCACTGGCCCTGTAAACTGTAACTCAGCATTCCCCAGGATTAAATGTTGGTTTACAGACCCTGAGATGCCTCTGAACTCAATTCTGGAAGGGTCTGCCCAGGTAATTGTCTTCAGGACACACCTTCCAGGTAGGGTTTTGGAGTCTACAGAGGACAAGGTGGCACTTGATGCCTCTCAGAATTGTGCTTCCAAAACAGAACTCAACAGAGCAAGATCCATGCCTTACATCCACCAAGCAGAGTAAAATACGTGCCTTAAACCCATCACAGGACCTAGTCCAAGCACATATGTAAAACAAAAGTGTACTATGAGTTTTTAAAAACTGAAATCAATCAGTGCTAGCACTGATTACAGTGCTGCCTAACTGTAATCCAATTAAGATCCCGAATCTTCCAAAAGAAACTCTCATCCTACAGACTTTCTTTGTCAGTCTTTCCACTGGAATTCCCTACCCCAGTTTCCAGCCTTGCAGGACTGCTTTGAAGCAGGAGGAGGGTGCTCCAGAGTCATGGGTAAGACACAATCACCATAACTGCATCATCAGAACACTTTCTGAGAGGGACCAGAGGCCATCTGAGAACAACTTCTTTGCCCTACAGAAATGCTTTGGGCACTATTGAATATGAAGCAGCGTAGATAAGGAAACAAATTTAGGAGAGTGTCCAGTAGCTGCTATCTTTAGGCAATGAAATTTGGGAAGGAGTCCAGATCTCAAGGCTCTGCTGCACTTCTCCAGAGGAGTTAGTGAGGTTCAATTTGTGGCTAAGGTTGCACCACTGAAAACTATTTCTGCATGCTCTTTAATACTTATTCAATGAAGTTCCTGGCCAGGATTCAACAGATATAGTAAACAACACTTCTTCTAAGTACTGTGTTTTACAGAGAAGGTCATCAAGGAGATGACTAGTGGGTAACTAAAGGGATCAGTCCTTTAAATTAATCCCTTCTACATCGAAAGTATTACCACATATTCACAATGGGTAACTGTTATAAACTGTAGCAGTTTCAGGGCACTGCAAACACAAGATCTCTGAGGGAATCTCTTTGTCCCAGAAATCCTCACTCTGCTGTTCTTGCTCTCCCATGTTGATTTCTGGGATTTTGCTTTGTACCTGATCTGAGACACGATGTCTGTGAGGGCTCCTCCCTGCAGAAACTCCATCAGCACCCAGAGCTCCTCTCCCACAAGGTAGCTCTTGTACATCTCCACGACATTGACGTGTTGATAGTCCCTCATTATCACCACCTGTAAAACCACAGTGGACAAGTGGCCACCACAAAATCACTCACCACACTTCATCTTATCCAACCAGGTGAGCACACAGCCCAGTGACTATGGTGCAGAGCCTCCATTCCCCCGGCAATAGCTGTTCTTGGTACAAGCATAATGCTACTAAAACGAAGATGATCCTGCTCTTCCCTTCCTTTTGCCACACTGATTGTTCCAATGTGGACAGCAGAATCCCCCCCCTCTTCAGCACACTCACCTCATTGAAGAGGAGCTCCCGGCGCTGCTGTTTCCTCAGATCCATCATTTTCACAGCCACTTGGCGCCCTGAGTGCTTCTCCCGAGCGATGCATACGATTCCTGTGGAGCCTTCCCCAATCTTGATGTAATTCTCCAGCAATGCCCTGGGATCTCCCTGGTCCACAACCATCCTGAGGGCAGCTTTGAACTGCTCGTGAGTCACGACCACAGGGTCCTCGCTGGCTGGCTGCCCCTTCCCAGCAGAGTCCTGGGGCAGGTGGAGGTTGCTGGAACTGGTCTGGGTCTGCCGGTTCCTGGGGGACCCCGCTGGGGAGGGTCGGCCTGGTGGCACTGCCACAGCCTTCTCTGCTGTTGGGGACTTCTGGGGGGTCCCAGCTTCAGAGATCATCCTGGGGAACTCGGAGGCAGGTTGGTCTGGGGGGAGAGACTGGGCTTTGGCTGCAGGGCTGTGGGGGGAACCCCACTGCTGGGGCTTGAAGAAAGCATTAGACTTCAAGAGGAACAAACAGGAAAGTGAGAGAAACAAAAAAAAGTGATAGTTGGATTAACAAGTGAAGAGGTGAGGAATCAGGTTTTGTGTCATCCCACTCTGTTCTAGCACACCTCAGAGCAGACTGGAATCAAGAGCTTCAGGTTCTTGTCTCCAGGTCTGCCTAACACATGGCTTGGATGAAGATCTTAGATGTAGATCTTCAAGAATCCCTTAGGGAATGGGTGCTACGCTTTAGGGGCCTCCAAATTGAGGCAGTTAAAAGGGAACCTGCTTTAAAAAAAACACCAAGACACAAATCCCACAGGGAAAAAAACCCCAGCTGCTAAAAAGCATTCCAACCTTGCCACCAAAACTCAGGGGTAACCTGTGCTGCAGAGAATTTGAAAATCCTTTATCCCTCCATGCCTCTGATCTTCCTTTGTATAAAAGGAAAGAGGATTCATGCCAAGGCTGTAAATCACTTTGATGTCTTGGCCTAATTCCCTCTGGGTAATTACACTCTGCCTACTGAAAACACTCACTGTGCTTTCCACTGGTACCTGCAGAGCATTCCTGTCAATCAGGCATGGAATTAGCTCTCCACTTTGGGAAAAGCACCAGGCACCAGGACAGCTGGAGGCAGCCAACATGAGACTCCAGCTACACAGAGCAACCTGCCACATCGCTGGCTTAAAACTGACCTACAGTGAATTTGGATTAGCAGTGCTTGAGGTTTTTGGAGACCTCCCACTCAAATGGCAAGCAGGCCCAACCCTATTTAATGTAGGAGATGCAGTAAGATCACAGCCTGTGGGAATGTGGCTTCAGGACATGCATTCCCATACCAGGAAGGATAAATATTGTCATGCTAGTACTCACCCTAGAAATGCTGATTAATTAAAATTCAACAGCATTAAGCAGGTGGGGTACAAAATACATTATATACATACATATGTATATGTAAAATATACATATTATATGTATATAAAAATATGCAAAATAATAGTAGAACTGTCAAAGAAGCAACTTCAGAAAGAGCAAACCCATCGTTTATATTATAGGGCAAAATAGAAACTTCAAAGCAAAAAGCTTTTTTTCTCTCACAATTCAGAGAGATTATTAATAAAGTTAATAATATGGGCATGGGAACTGAAAACTGCCAATCGAGAATTTTTTACAAGAGCACTCATTTTCCCTGTCTCAGACAGGGAATAATTGTGTAGGATTTAATTCTATGCACTCTGGGTTTTAATCAAGGATTTCTGTCAAGAGCAGAATCTGCATAAGCCTCACACACAGAGAGGCCCTGGAAAACACGATTTAGCAGCATCAGAGCACAGCACAAACACAACTGCCTGTCAGGAGTTCATTCCTCCCCGTACACCAGCTCCACCCCTGCAGTCCTGTGCTGACATGCTCACGGGAACACAGAATTTATTTCCCAAATCTTGTTTTGTCTCAAGAGAGAAAAAAACCCCACATTTTACATAACCCAGAGCATGCAGAAGGGCACACAACACACGTGCAAGCTCACACAGGTTTGCTTAACCATATGTAAGTCTTATTTCCTGCCTCTGTAATCTGACAGTCCCCACGTACATGTTTTCTGTCTTGGGACATTTTGAGATGTCATTGGTTTTCCCATTCCTTCCCTTCATAAGGAAGGTGCACTCAAACCCATATGTGTTCCCGTGGTGGTTTTCAAGGCACCACCTTCCCAATTTCAGCCAGCTACCCAGCCAAGTGGTGGATGGTCCAACTCTGGAAGTGTTCAAGACCAGGTTGGAGCAGCCTGGTCTAGTGGAAGGTGTCCCTGCCCATGGCAGGGGGTAGAACGCAAAGGACATAGAGGTCTCTAACAACCCAAACCAGTCTGGGACTCCATGATTCAGTTATATCCCCGTTCTTTTTATCTGCAATTGCACATTTTTTACACATCATCAGCTCCATCAGAACAGGAGAGCCAGGTTTTCATCATCAGAGGCTGGCAAGAACATCTTAGAACAAACAACTACCAGGGATGGCACAGGTCCCTCACTGGAGTAGGGGGATAGATTTGTCTTCAAGGTCTTCCCTACTCCTCTCTTCAGACAAACAACTGAAGTTCAAACACTCCCAAGCATATCCACTTAGCTGGTAACTTCTGGTCCTGCTCCTGGAAGTGCCAAGCATGGCAAAGACACTCTGCCTGGAAGACAGAAGTGGCCAGTTCTAGGTATTCAGGGGACAGGCCTCAAAGCAGTGCAGATCAGCCCCAGAGTCACTCAGACAGCAATGTCCAGTTTGTATTACGCAAGGACTGCATTCCTTCAAAATCCTCTCCCTTGGAAAAGAAACCCACTGTTGCCCTAAGCCTTGAGCATGGATCCTTATGCAAACTGCAAGAAGCTGGATTGGAGACATCCCCTCCCTGCACCACCCTTCAGAACAGTCAGGTTGGTTTAGACAGTGGTTCCTGTCATCATCCTCCCAGTTCAGGCACTTCACAGCAGTTGGGAATCAGTGACGCCCAGCACCACCTTTGAAGCCACCAGACAAGCCATGCAAAGACAACAGATGCTGGGTAAGCCCAAAATGGAAAAGAAGCAATGGCTGCATTTCCTATCCAGTACCAGGAACCAGATATTTTCTCCAGTTTAACAAGAAATGAGTCATCCATTCAGGACAGCTTTCCTGGGGGAGCTGTAGCTATGAGCTGTCCCACCCTTTTCAAAATCCAACAGTCTGACTTCCTGTATGACAGCACCATGGGTGCTGATAAAACCCTGCTGCTGTCGCCTGGCAGATACAGCTATAACCAACACACTCTCCCGAGGTAGTTCTGGTTTGCACAGGCAGAAGAATACACTGCTAATGCAAACTGTGGCAATTTCCCAAACGGCAAAGGCTATTTGATGCCAGGAGAATGGCATTGCACTTATGCCTTTACCACACAGAACGTAATGACTAAGACCCCTCGTCCTTCCCAGCCCACACTCCTGCAGCTCCGCCAAACCTTCTGCTGGAGATCTGGCTGCCATCCTGAGCTGTGCCTCGCAGCATCTCATGAAGCTCAGGAGGACCACACATTTCCCCTGCCCAGGACTATTTTGATTCCAACATTAATTATAACAAGAACAGATGGTTGCCCAATGTTTGCAATTAAATTGGCTGCATATGTAACCTCTGGAACTGTAAAGTCAACATTTCAGTCCAGTGAATAACTCTTACCTTGATCTGCAAGGGAGGACCTGGCTTGTTTGATGTGCTGGAGGAGGGGAACATGCTGCGCAAGAGCCTCCTCTTCAGGCTGTTGTCTCGTGATTTGGAGTTGGGGCTGCCTTCCCCCGAGGGCCTGGCGTTGGGCTGTCGCTGAAGCCAGCCCTCTTCCGGGCTCTTCATTGCCATCTCGCTCTCCCCCGGCACAGCAGGCACGTGCTGCAGCCCAGAGGTGTGCTGCAGACAGCTGCCATCGGCACCCTGGAACTCCGATGGCCCCAGGGACTGGGCTTTTGTCACCATCCCGTTGGGATGAGGCTGCCCTTCCAGGCGGGATTTGTAATCTGGCCACATGGTCTGCCTCCGGGCCACCTTGGACCCACCATTGCAGTTGAGGTAGTTCCCATACTTGTCTGCCCAGTCTCCTTCAGGACTCTGAAGGTACATGTCTGGAGGTCTCTCATCTCCCAGGAGCCCAAGGGACTGGGCTCTCCTCCTGCTGGTAGGGCTCCTGCCCCTCAGAGTGTTCGAGCTGATGGCAGAAAGCTTCTGGATGTCATTGAGCAACCCAGAGATGTAGCCTTCCACTTCAACAGTACTGCCCCGCACCACGGTCTGGGGAACGCAGGAAAGATGAGAAACAAGACAGAGTTGTAAGAATGGAGGCTCAATTTATCTTGCCACAGGTTAGATTTTGCACCTATAGCCAAAGACAACTCAAGGAATTCAGGAAAAATTACTAATTTTTATCTTTTGTGTCATTGTCCTTTACTGGGGGAAAAAAAAAAAAAAAGAGTCCTTGGGTTACACCCTGCTGTCAGAGCAGCACTGCTGTCAGCCAGAACAGTCAATTCTGCTGGTGTGCTCATATTCTAAAAGACAATATTAGAGAAAAACTGGGCTATTTCAACACTCCTGGCTTTCTTGTGCTGAAACTGTGTGACACCTACATAACTAATGCACTCACCAAGCTCCTGAAATATTAGTTCTCAGAAGTTCCAGCATGCTGCAAGCTCCATTTGCAAAACTCACCTTTGCTGTGCCAACAGAAGGTTCATCTCTCCCCTGAAGCACTCTCAATAGCGTTGTAATCAGCGTCCCTCAGTCTGCTTCTCTACAATTTCTGCTAATACATCTCAATCCTGACCAGTGCAGACTGTGCTGTTCCAACTCTGCCTCCCTGCTCTGCCCTGCCAAGCTATTATAATTAAAAATTATGAACAAAGGGTCACAGCAACTCACAACTGCCTTGTAAGCAAATGCTGAAGAACAAGGCTTCCATCCAAACAGGCATCAGCTCTGTACAAGTAGGACACTTGAAGATGTTGGTATATTTTGTAGTGTTCTACCTTGGTTTTTTGGGTTTTTTTTTTCTGGAACTGAAAAGCTTACTGAAGCTTTTCTAGTGCTGGGAACCAAAATGTTTCATTTCTCTGCAGAAATTTGCAGCACAGGATCACTCCTACACTTTCATGAACCTCTGCCTGAGGAAAGTCCTTCCCTGGAGTGACAGCAATCTCCTGTTTGCTAACTGAGCTCCAGGGTTCTTCTAAACATGCTGAATTAATTACACTGAGACTAATACTTAGCTGGTGCAACACAGTAGCTCCCGTAATTTCAACAGAACACCACCACAGTACACAAGCACCTGGTTTGCTCAGAGTCTGAGAATGAAAGGCAGAACAGAAGATTTGTGTTCAACAAGGTGAAGAAAGGACAACCCAGATCACTCCATGGCACACACACCAGCTACAGCTGGAAATTCTGGTCTTCACTCCTACTCCCTCACCACACACACACCCCTTCCTCCACAGCCCAGCTCCTGTCACGGAATGATGTGCTGGGGACACGAACCTTTTATTCAAAATGGACAAAAATCATTCCAAAAAGACGTGGGTATTCTCAAAATAAGTCTCCAGCAACATGCTATGGCTGCTCCAGAAAATCCACTGTAATGCTCTTCTTCCCTTGTAGCTAAAACTCCCTAGAATTAGACTCAGGTCACTCATGAAGTCAGACCCAGCCCCAGTAGACAGGGAAGATGGGATTTAATCTTGCTTTGCCACTGTGTTTAAGGACTGCACCAGATTAATGAGGAAACATCCAAATTTGAGCCAAATCCATACAGAGTGCTCTTACATAGCTCCTGCCTTACTGACCAAAACTGAGAAATTATAACAAGAAAAGCATCTTTCTATAAGCTACACACAAACCCAGGAACTACTCTGATAATTGAATCCAGGACTATATATGAGGGCTTGGCCAACTAGCACTTGAAAAAAAAAAAGAAAATCTAATTGATTGGTATCATTGAACTGGAATTAATTCAAATGGAGTTTACCAGAAACAGTCAGCTTTGTTATGCAGTATATGAGAGTGTTTGCATTTGGAATTACTGGGAAAAACAGTGTTGGTTTAAGATGATTCTTTAGTTTTTAGAGGGTTTTGAGTATTCTGTCCTTGTTCTCTTAAGGATTTGCACCTCCTTTCAGCTTTTACCATCCTTGGGTTTAGTAAGTCAGACATGAAAGACCTAACCAGCATAAGGCCCAGGGCAAACTCCTGGAAATCTCTTCACACACATTTCTGTTTCAACAGTGATGCTTCACAGTACTTTTTCAGCACCCATTGCCTAATACTGGAGGAAACTTGGTTTGCTCTGGAAATGCCATCAGTCCAGTATCCAGAGTCACTGAAGCAAGATACAGGGGAGTGCTATCACTTCTCCCTGAGCCAAAACCCCCTACCCTGTGATTAATGAAAATTGGGTTGCTTGACGTGATTCTTTTCTTGATAAATCCATACTGGCTGCCAGCTATTACCCTGCTATCTCCTTGGAAGTGGCTGCAAATAGATTACTTGCTTATTTGTTCCAGTCTCTTTCTGGGGATAGAAATTATTCTGACTGATCTGCAATTCCTTGAATTTCATTAGGCCCAGCTGACTTGAAAATATGCAACTTCTTAGCTAAGTCTCATTTCTGTTCCTGTTCTTTTCTTATTCTGGCCTGCATTCTCATCTCTTCATGCTCATGCTAATTGTCAGCCCACTGATCACACTTAATGAAGACCAGAGAAAAATCGTTAAACACTTAGGAATTCTCAGTGTCATCTGTTAACTGTCTTCCAAAACCAGCAGTGAACAAATTCTTTCCTTCATCCTCCTTCTCCTCCTCAGTGCACTCATGAGGTGTCCTTAGTGCCCTTTACATTCTTTGAGAATAACATATCTTTTTATGCCTTGGCCTTCCAGTTTTGCTTCTACATGAATTTCTTTTCTCTTTGCCCTTTATAACTTGACCTAGTTTCCACCCTTCTGAGCAATCCTCCTGCAGTTTAAGCTCATTAAGGAGCTCCTGATCTAACCAAGTTGGTCTCTTATTACACATTTTATCTCTTCTCTGGATTGTGCTCCTATCCCTCTACTACATTTTGAACCTCAAAGCACCTTCAGGACAACAGGCAATACCTCCTGCCTTTTTTTCTCCCACCTATTCTTCCTAGGCAAGTTTTTCCTTTATAAACCAGCATTATGCTCAAAGATCCTGACAGGCAATAGCAGGTTTGATTATGTACTGAAGCTTACATTAAATCAAATATAGCCCCTTTAGTCCCCATGTTTTAAGCACCTGTACACAAAAAGCTAAATATATTCATCAGATAGCCAACTCTTCTTTATATCCCTCCTAAAACCCAAAAAGCAACATCTCTGTTTTACAGCGCACCTTTCAGTTTTCAGGCCCCTGCAGGATTTTTTTTTAACTAGGAACAAAAACTTTCCCCAAGCAACTAAGACTTTAAGCACAATATTTCTGTCACCATCTTTCATTTCCTTTCCTGAGCGGTCATCACGAAGTTGCCTTTTCCCACAGCATGCTCCTGCTGTCACTTACACAGTCTCCAGATGCCAGTACCAGCAGCCATCCAAACCCATCCATCTACAAAAATCACTTGCTTTTCCTCACTGAAAGACATTGTCCCATTACCATGTCCCACTTTCCATTAAAGTGCTGGTTTATTACCCGTTTTAGCCTAGACCCTAGTTTAGTCCTTGTCCTCACTTGTCCATGAACAGCAAGGTAGCACCACACTGCTCTCTCTCCCACTTAGGCTTCCCTGGCAACTTAATTACCAGCCAAATTTGCTCACCCACAAGAATGACAAGCCTGCTAAAATAGGTCTCTCCAGGAATTCTCTTGGCTTCCCTGTACAACAGCTGAACACATCCTGTGTCCTGTCAGCTACCACAGAAGCTTTCACAGGTCCCCATCACTGTGACAGGCAGCCAGCTGGTTGTTTCACCAGTGAAAGCAACAGGTCAGGATCCTACTGTACTTATTCCTGATGAAGTTACATTCACCTTGGGCTATCAAAGCCTGCTATCCATTGAATTCCATACAGATACCACACTCAGTCCCATTCATGGGGCACCAGAAACAGTGCCTCAACTTGGAGGCAAATCCCTGAGAAACAGGAAAGAACAGTCTCCCTCCCTTACCTTCATAGGCTGGAGCTGCATCCTTGTGATCCTTGAAGGGTCTACCACTGGCTTGGGGCGCCTCAGTGTGTCCAGAATATTCTGCCATTGAGGTGGCAGGCCCACAAATTTGCCCTCCTTTGGGTCAAATGAGGTGTGGACACGGTGCTCAAAGTTCTGTGGGGCTGAGATCTCCGGGCGTTTCTTCTTCTTCTTACGGAACATGATGCCTGAAGGGCAGAAGGCAACGCCGTCAGTGCCTGTCTAGGCTGAAGTGCCCAAGCAATAAAATCAGGTAACAATTATACAAGTTGATAATGTCATATTGAGAACATTTTTCCAGTGAAAAGCACTTTATCAGGAGTTGATCACCTGCTCTTACAGAGGAGGAAACAGGGACCAAGAGAGTGATGATTTTGCCCAAGGCCACCTTGCAGGTTCATGGCTCAGATGAGATTTTTAGCAACTTCCTTAATTTCTACAAATTCATATTGCCTGATAAAACTGTTTAAAAAGTAATTAAGAGTTACATGTTTATATTTTACTTGCTTGTACCTACATTAAATGGCTTTGGAGTCCAGCCAGTTAGACAGCATTGATTCCACCACAAAGTGGAATTTAAGGCAGCTATGAACAGGGCTCAGGTTGTCTTCTCACTGCTTACTCCAAATAAGCAATATCCACTTGGTTCCCATTTAAAGACAGCAGAGCTGTTGCCAAAGGAAGAGCTGCCCGAGACTGACTATGGATCTCAGCTTTTCTGGCTTAGACAGAGGGCTTGGGAGGGAGAGAGGAGGTGGTAGGTGGAAATCAAACTCTGTCAGCAGGTAGCTGAAGAAGCTAAAATTAAAAACTAAGATTCTTTTCCCTTGGGGGCTGAGGAAGACAGCTTGTGTGAACAGCCAGTGCAAGTGCAACAAGGCAGAAGCACCTAACACTGAAAATATACCCAAACACAGGAGACTTCAAAATTGTTATAACAAAAAAAATATACTTAGATAGAAAGCTAAGAGATTGGACCTTTCTGAAATGAAGTTATGGGGGAAAAGGAAGAACCAGAGCTCTGCATGCAGTCAAGAGCTGGGAAAGCTGGAGGACTGCAGTGGATTGACACAACCTCTTCACAAAAAACAGATAGGGAAGATAGGGTGAGGTAAGGAGATTTTCTACAGAGAGACAGGTTTTTCATAGTGGGGAGTGGTGGGAGTGAGAGACAGGCATAAATCAAAACAGGAGTGGCCCCAACAGCATAGAAGGAAAAGCTTTCCTGTGACCAGGAGAGTCCAGCATTTGAGCAGCCTGTCTAGGCTCCATCCTCAGGGTTTTCTCTCAAAGCCAAAGCCCTGAGTAATCCAGCCTGACCCTTCAAACTGACCCTGCCTTGTGCAGGGGGGTTGGACTGCACCTCTCAAGGTCCCTTCTCCCCTGAAATGTTCTATGACTCTATTCACTGCTTTGGGGAAAAGCTGCACAGGTTTTTAAAGCAATTAACATCCACCAATAAATGAAAGTAACATTTTTATGCTCTTCCTTTTTCACAGACAATGTTACTATCAGCATTTGCCTCTCACTAACACTGCTTACAGCCACGAATGCCATCTCTTCCCTGACATCATGCTGAGGATTTTTGTCACTTAATCTTCAACTTTGTAGCAGTCACTCTTCCCCTGTACAGGACCTCGGCTTCCAACTATTTGTACTGAATAAATATTTACAAAGGTCAGAGAGACAGACTGCATAGAGAGATAACCCACTGTAGTGTAGACATGAACACATTTCTAGAGGACACCTGTCTCCAAAATCAGCACATCACAGTGAAACCTATGTCAAACATTTTCCAGGTTGCCCCACTCAATACTTGTTTAGGGAGCAAAGTGCAGCCATCAGCAGAACAATGACTTTGCTCCCTGGTGCTAGACTGGGGTCTTGAAATTCCAATACACAGCTGCTCTCAGTTTGGTTACCAAGATCCTGCAGTCACAGGGTTAGCAAGTGTTTGTATGGCAGAGAAGGACCTTTGCTCCATCTAACCCCCCAGTCATGCAATCCATCCTTGGTGAAACACCACCTTCACACACACTGTCCATTGCAATAACCTACTAAAGATACCTCACAGGTGAAAAAGAAAACAAAAAGTTAGGAAACAGAAAACAAAAAAGGCTGGAAGCAACTGCTCTGCCTAGAAGAGATTTTGCAGCCAGAATAGTCTTTGCTTACAACAAGTTCCAATGAAAACCCAAATACATCTTAATGGAGAGCTTATGGGAAGGGTGCCTGTGCTCTAGGTCTGCACTGCAGCTCCTCAAACACAGTGATTCATCTCTCAGGCCCCTTAGGTGCTGCTTATTAACTAATAATCAAGGCTAAAGTCAGAGGGCAATTATTTAAGGGAAGAAAAAGTGCAGACAATCCCAGAAAGGAAAGATAGCTCATGGTGTTAGTAGTGCTCAAACCAACAGCTGGAGCTGCTGAAGAGCTTGAGAGCCTCCAAGGGAAGCAGGGAGTATCTCTACAGGATTAGAGCAAGAGGTTCAGTATCCTTCACTACATGTGAGTTATGACAGCTCCTTGATCCACCTTGACCCAGCCACAGCAATCCCAGGGATCTTACTGTTTCAACCAGTACCTCTTCTGTACCTCTTCAGTACCAGCTCCTACTCTCTCAGCTCAGATTCATAATGAGAGGATACTCAGGGCATAGCAGACAGTCTCAAGTTAGCTCTTTTAAGTGCTTCATGTGGCAAAGGGTCCTGTAAAACAGGGTGTTACAAATGCCACAATCATTAGCACTTTGTAGCATCAGTGGTTTTCTGAACGTCAGGTATTTCCCCATAAGGAGAATGATTCTGGCTTAAGTGCTTCAAAATGCAAAATTTTAAAGCCCAGGTGATATTTTGGCCCCAACCAGAACAGTGGCTCTATTTCACCATCTCAGTTTACAGCAGCATGAACACAACACTACATTTTTATATTTACATAAAATCCCTATCCCTGACAATCAACACGTGGACTACATTTGGATCCCATAGCCAAAAGCATGCTTCCAAAACCCAGAAAGGAGCACCTACTGAGTTCATGGTCAGTTTTAAGTGACTGGTTGGCATGGCCTGCATCTACTTTATTGGCTTAAAACAGACAGCTTAAAAACAACAAAATGTAATCAGCTCCAAATACAACACATCCCTGGCCATCCAAAGGCATTTGCTTTATATGGTCAGCATCAAACCCTGATTATAAAGAGATCAGACAGGTGGTTTAAAGGTAAACTGCATCAGGATCAAATGAAATACATACACTAAAAATAGTTATTTGAAATCCAATGAATTTCTAGTAATCTTGGTGGGTTTTGCATCTCATTGAGGAGGTCTGTATTTAACCAGTCTCCTTTCACTTTGTGGTTTTTCATGCATGAGCGCTTTACTTGTATTTCCAATACCCAGCTAAAGAATGCTTATTTTTAAATAAAACACATAAAACCAGGCCTTTTCTAAGTCAGTGAGAAATTAATAAGAACATTTTATGCATATAAGATTTTGTAAATCAAGCCAAACCTGTATTTAAACATAGACAGACTCCCTTTAATATAACAACACAAATACTGTGACACTGTTTTTATAATAATCTACTAGACTTTAGTCTTTCATTTAGTGCTGACAACTGTACTATAAGAAATGTCACAAACATAAATAATAAAAGTCACTACCACAAGACAAAAGCAGTCGGAGATTGAAATTCTCTCAGCGATCCATTCCTGCTGCCTGGGAAACCACGTTAGGTTTTTCAACTCCAGATATAGCTGTTCCTAGATGATACAGTTCCAAAAGCTGTCACATCTGCCAGTGAGCACGAGAAAAAAATCCCACAGCCAGCAGATCCAGAGCAGGGGGAGGGATCAACTGGGAAGGAGGGGCAAGAAGAGAGAGGGGTCAGCCTCAGATGAGAGGAAGGGGTGGGAAGATTAAGGATGGAAGGGGAATGAGAGTTACTAAGGAAGAGAGGAATGGGTGGGAGACAGACAACACGAGGAGGAGGGCACAGGAAAGAAGCAACATCACTCGGAGGAAAAAAAAGAGAAGTAGATAAATGTTATCATGAGTGGCTCGTTCCAGCGCCCAGACAAAGGCAGCAGAGTGCACTGCCTTTTCACCCGACCTGCCTCCACCCTGCTCACGTCCAGCCACACGTTCCAGTAGGACACCGCGCCGTACGGACCCGTTCTCATACCCTCCCTCACTCACACATGCACTTGATGATGGCACGGCAGCACAGAGCTACTTCAGTCTCACTTGTGCAGTTTCCAGTTAAAAATAAGCTCTCCCTCCCCCTCCTTGCTGCAGCACTGAACTCGCTCATCAGCTCATTGCGTCGCTATCGCAGATCTGGACGCAGCTCCCCACATTCCTCCTGCCCCGGACGAGAGATAACGCTTGGTCCCTGGGCTCAAGAAAGCCATTCCCATCATTTCCAAGTCCTCCCACAGCTGATCTGCCAAACTGCTCTGGCCAGCTCCAAAAGGAGAGGGAGAGAACTCTTCCTACAGGACCTGAGGAACTGCAATATGCAGATTGAGTTTGCAGTAGGAAGATGAAGATCCCAGAGAACCCGCCAATTAAAAGGAAAAATGTATTTCCATACTCTGCAGCTCAGGTCACTGTCATGTGCTGCATTTGAAATGGATTACAGGTTAACTAGGTTATTATCCATGCATGTCATATGCATACGTTCACACAAATGTATGTGTGAATATGCACACATGGAATTTCACTGCATCCCATACCTTCTAAAATACTCTTGTTTGCCTTCCTGAGGTTTCCAACACTCTTATTATATATAACAAGCCATAAACTATCATAGAAGTTTGCAAACAAAGGGACATGACAGGTTAGGTCCCTGAAGAGCTGACAAACCCAAACGTGACTTCACACAGCAAGGAATGGTAACGAGGGTCAGTGAAAGGAAAAAAGAAAAGCCAAACAGTCCAAAATCTTAAGTGGGATCTAAGAGCACTGCCCTGACACCTTCTGCACTTGTCTGCAATTCTAGTTTTAGAAATACTGGATTAAGTACTTTTTTTCCTCTTAAAGGAAGAGTGAATATTTCCTTGCTTGGCTATCCATTTCCTCAAGTCCTTCTATTTCCTTCTATTCCTTTCTCCCTTATCAGCCCCCCATGGCAAAGCTGCATGTTGGAGCAAAGCAACAGCACAGCAAACTGATGTAATGCTCTAAATCCTGCCCAAACACACATGAGAGCACAGATTAATATTACATTAGAAATAAGCTTAGGGAGAGACATATTTGTTATATTGGTGGGTTTATTTCTGAGGAATGAGAAGAACAGCACAACTGGCTTGACATTTTTTGCTGTGCCTCCACTGAGCAGGGTCTGAAGGCTTCTGTGCTGCCTTGCACTTCCCTGCTCCATTTCCTTGCCCATAAATTAGGACTAAAACCTAAAACTCAGTGAACACCTATTTGCTCAGCTTGTTTGGGACATTGCTGGCTTACATACTTTTAGATGTGTTTTAGCTATACTCTACCAAATTCATTCTGGGACATGTATAAAAGCATTTGCAAAGAAAAGACCTCTTGAACTTTCCAAAGCCAGCACAGGCATGTCCCAGATGCTAATGGATTTTATCCCTTGACAAATATCAAAGTTTTCCATTATTTATAGTCCCCTAGAAATCCCAGCTGAAGTCACCATCCCATTGTGTCTGTCTCTGAAGTCAGGCCCCACCCTCTAGAAGTTTCATCTAAACAGAAGAAAGGTGAGGAAAGGGAATTATTATCCTCATTTGCAGATGAGACAGAAAAAAAAAATTACTAGCCCTGTTTCTTCCCACCTCTGTCTAGATTAGCAGATCTACAACATCGCCCAGGTATGTCTCCTGGCTGCTTTTTAACTTTATATCAAGGCCAGATCCAGGCCCAAAACACCCTGGCTTCAACTGAGAGAAAACATGGGTGCAGAGTCCCTGTGGAGGCTAAGACACGCTCTGCCCAAAGGTTTGATCTGGACACCAGCAGGTAGGTCCAGAAGCCTTGACAGAATCCAGGGGCACAGACAAAAATCACACCCAAACCTCAGCTACAATCCAGTGCCTTCATTACAAGACCAGCCTTTCTCACCTGAGCTCAGTGAGTGAGAGGGTACAGCCACCAAATGCTGCTGCAGCACCAGGGAGGGAGGCTCACTCATTGTGTCCTTGGCATGCAGAGCCAGCAGGACGTGGTGCTGCAGGTCACCGGGCTGACACCAAAGCCACAACAACTCTGACCCTTTTCCTCCACCTTTTATGTGATTCATGTGGCTTATGTCCTGTTCTGGCTATACCAAACCACGCTGTGCTGCACCTCTGACACTCACTTCACACCTACACCCCTCCCTGATCCCTGTCCAAAGAGCAGCTACATTTTTCCATATGGATTTCCTGACATTATTTTGTCATGAAGGATGCATCAGGGTTAAAAACAAGTTGCTGTATTTTGCTGTTAATCCAAAGCACCACAGAGCTTCAAGACAGGGCTTGACAGATTCAGGTCTTCACTCTCTGCTGTCTTGTGTGACAGATCCATTCAAAATCAGCATAAAAGTACTATCGAGATTAGAATAAGAACTTTTAATGTCCTGTCTCCAGAAATTCACATGAATAGCAACATCTTACATATCAGACAAGAGGTTACGTTGGGACAAGCCAAGGGGCCACATCTGGCATATGGGGTCACATGGCAGGGGAAGGAGCCAAGGCACTGGGCTGCAACGCTGGGCGCCACATCCTGCAGCTCCATGTGAGCCTGGAACCTCAGTGCGCTCTTGCACAGCTCACAGATCCAGCTGCCTCTGGCACGTGGGGTTATGAGAGGAAAGCTGCAGCTCTGTGCTCAAATGGGCACAGCATGGATTTCACTGAATGCAGGAACAGCCACACACTCAGGGAGCAGGGCTGCATTCTCACAAGCAGACCTGTCCCAGGAGAGGCAGTGGTGATCACCATCCTGGATCACCATCCTCACTCCAGCAGCACAGCAAAGGGCTAACAGAGACACCCCAGCAATTCCCCAGATCACCCAAGTACAGAGATGCAAGAGTTAAACTTCCTTCCAGCCAACATTAAACAATCTCAGTGCCTAGTTACGCTCATCATGTTCTCCCAAAGAGAGATACAAATATATTTAATTGCTGTCAGCAGCCTGCAAGGCAGTTTGCTTTGTTATCCCCACATGATAACTGATGGGAAAACTGCAGCCCAGGCAGTGCTCCCCAAAACATGGGGGGACAAATTTGCTTAAACCCCACAACCTGACTCTCACTGCTCACTGCTGCCAAAACTGAGATGCAAATTCAAATCACAACAGACAAGTCTTCTCCCAGGGAATATTGGTTATCCTGCTCTGTGTGCCACAACTGTGAGTGTTCACACAGCCCTCTGTACATTAAAACCTGAGGTGCACTCCTAACACAGGATAAATGACTACTATTGGCTACAGCTACATTCTGCTCATCAATTAATTACAAAATAATCAATTACTAACACTACAAGTTAAAGGCTGAGCCCTAGGGAAATTGTAATTTCCTAAGACATTTTTGAAGGAAATAGATTTCAACTTCTAGTCTATGGGCACCCTCCATTCCCACTATTCTCTTTTGCCAGACAAATGGAAGGTCAGTGTCAGAACAACAGTACCATTGCTAAGACCAAATGGCAGTGCATTAGTCCTCAAACCACATAGTAATCCTGCAGCTTTAGAAACCATAATGAGGAATTCCTTAAGAACATGACCTGTAGCAGCCAAGTGCTGATTTTGTGCTCCATTGCACTAAGTCCTTGCCATTATAACTCAAAGTCAGTGAGACTTTGAGTCAGTGCAGGAGCAGTATTAGTGCCACAGACAAGGAAGCTGCTCCCCAGTCCAGAACCCCCGCGATGAGGTGTCAGAGTTTGTTGTGTTCTCTGCAGCCCTCAGTACTGAGCAGCCAACTCCTGGTGAGCCTTCAGCTTCTTCTGCTCACCTGTGTCCTGTCCAAGTACAGAGCTCATGTGCTGCTCTGAATGGGATAGAACTTCAGCAGGGCACTCCTGTGGGTACCCAAAAAACTTTAAGCAATTTTGTTTAAAGAAATTTACACAAATATTTAGCTCTCTTCTCTGCTTGTGAATTTCCCTAAGCACATTACAGAAGTAAGTTTAAAAGAGCTCTTTTTTCCTGATTGGAGGCAGAAAAACTTTAAAAAACTTTAAAGAATTCTCCTTAATTACTTTCATTCTCCTTGGAAATGAAAACCATTTTGTGACTAAGCAAGTGCTGTTTCTCACTTTGCAAGCCTTGGCAGCAGAACCCAGGGTGGCCTTCCCAGGTACATCCATACACCCATGTGGACAGAAACAGCCCCCGTGCATGGAGCAGGCTTTCCATCTGGGAGCACAGTTACTAATCCAGCAAGCTATTTGCTGATAGCTCTTTCCACTAATTGATCAGCTTTGCTTCTAGATTTGTAAATCATTGTTCACACAGCATGCAGGATGTACATACCATGGCAGCACTGAATGTTTAAAGCAATAGAAAGCTTCATCATACCATCAGGAATGAGACTTTTCCATGGGACAGAGCTGGAGAGAGAGAGAGAGGCAGCAGTTTCCCTTCCCCAGCAGCTGTGTTGGGGCTGACTCAGGTTGTACCCAATGAGAGAACTCAGAAAAGCAGACCAAGAATGAGCAAAGGTCTCTTACTCTCCATACATCCCCCAGCCTCATCTGAGAGCTCACACTCACCAGACACAAATTGCTCTTCTGTTTTTTCAGTGCTCAGTTTCCAAATACATTAAAGCATTAATGTCCTGGCAAAGAAGAAAGCAAATATTATCAGACAGGACTGTTTTCTGTCACTGTAAATACCTGCCTGTATGCACTGGTTACCTGACAAAAATAATTAAGTACAAATGCCCAATAAAACCGTATATTGTAATTTAAATAGGATGAGATTAGGCAGCTTTCAGCCAGCCAAAACACACATACACTCAGCCCCACACGAGTACTCCAGCATAGCTTCAGGAAGTGTTCTGAAAGGATCCTGGCCAGCACAGCCACCAGAAGGTTGGGAATACACACAGGAA
Organism: Cinclus cinclus; assembly: GCF_963662255.1. Taxonomy (NCBI): domain Eukaryota; kingdom Metazoa; phylum Chordata; class Aves; order Passeriformes; family Cinclidae; genus Cinclus; species Cinclus cinclus. The sequence continues at coordinate 10,215,958 of NC_085051.1, read as the reverse complement.
GGGTTTAACTAGACCTCTCTGTAAGGTATGATGAGGGTCTTGCAGATGCAAGATTCTTAAGAGCAGATATTGCTCTGTCTCCTGTAGAAGCAATGAGTATGCATGTTCCTGACATGCTGTCTGCTCTCTCAAGCATCATCCAGAGTAATTTTTAACCCCTTCTTCACCCCAAGGTTTTAAGAGCATCACCGTGCAAGATTCAACAAGGCATTTTCCCTCCACATTCCCCATCCTCTTGAGTGGTCAGTTGGCTGAACTGCCAGACCTCAGCCCCACACGTTGTCCCACCTCATAGACCCTGGAAAGTAAAAACCACAAGATCTTACTGGCAGTCCTGCTGCAACAATGCCGGTGGTGGATAGTTCCAAGGGCGAGAAGAAAGAAGGGTCTGGAGGTAAACTCTCCCACTGTCATGCAGCAAAGCCGATTGGAGGACGGTGTTGCTGGGCTATAGGAGTAAAGATGAAGCAAACTCCTTCCCAAAGGAATCCAGCTCCCAGTTTTTCTTCCCTTCCAGAAGCATCCCTTGAGAGAAAAAACTGCATGACCTCCTGAACTACTCCAGTCTCACTTCACCCCAGGCTGGCACTGCCAACACACGTGTGATCATTACGCTAATCCTTGGCAGTGGCACGGCTCAGCTCCGAAGGGAAGGGGTTAAGCCGAGGCAGCACAGCCACTGGGAAGCGGAGACTTAGTTTAAACTGACAAACCCAGTCCTCCGTAAACACAGGGAACAAATCCTACGAAACAGCGGCCATTAGGACAGTTGTTCTGACTTTAAAGCAAGGAAGCAAGATAATCAGTGTTGATCCCCGAATCTGCAGGAGGGCGCTTACCCCTGACTCCTCATTGCTCCGTGACCAGATGTGAAGTGAGACTGCTCCGCCACCGGAATCCGCTGACACGTCAATAAACTTGGGAGAGAAAGACGGCAGGAGAAAGCGGGAGAAGAAAAAGGGGTGGAGGCAAGTCTGACATGTTTGTACAGTGCCTGATTCACCTAAGCTGCCGAGTTTGATTTCAGGGTGTGGTAGCAGATGGGACACAGGAGCGCTCAGCATGGAGAAGCTTCAGATTCCCGCTCCACGGAAAACGACAGATGCCAACAGCAGAGCCTCTTGGGACCATCTCTCCTTCTCATCATCTCCTCTCTTAGTCCCTAGAGGGGATGAGAGAGAAAGAGCTCAGAGTCACACCTGGGCACCCCAATGTGCCGGGTCTCAGGCAAGAACCTTGGGGAGATCGTCTCCCATTCCCCTCTGCCCTTTTTCACACCCCACTTCACTGTGACTTATTAAAGCTCCATTTGTCAGCTCTTCTCTCTCGGCTCCACAGCCTCGGGGCCGGGAGCTGCTGAAGCTTCTAACAAACCTGACATCTCCGCCTGTGTCCCTGTGTCGCCTGGCTGCAGATTTCAGGACCTGCCAGTCCCTTGTCATTCCAGGAAGGAAAGCTTTGATTGCTTACTTTATGGCTCGCTGTAGAAGAATTCACCCCATTTATTTGCATTGCAGATGAGCAGCACATGACCTGGCGCTTTTACTTTTCCCCTGTCCTCGCCATGAGTCAGTGCTGCCAGGTCTGGAGTCTGGGATCACCCTGTAATCCAGTTGCACTGCCTGTGCCTCAGGGTTTACCGACTCCTGGAAACAGACTTTCCACAAGCAGCAGGACACCAGCTCCAGCAGTGCCAGCTTAGTGACTGGGCCTTCATCAGAGGACACTTTGGGGATTACAGCCTGGAGCAGTCAAGAGTTCATGGCAGCAAACCCATCAGCTACCCTTGTTCCATTGCAAACAAAGAGGATTCTTGGCCTCTCCAAACCACTGACAATGCTGGCTTAACCCTCAGATATTTTTAGGTACAAAGAACATAGATATAAACCATAAAACCCACCCTCGTGACTTTTTAGGGACTTTTTTATAATATTTGTTTTGTTGAGCCATCCTTAAATAAATGAGTGACATGCTACAAATAATCATTAGGTGGTCATTATTATTGCTGAGAGTGGCTTGTCCCAAAGAGATAGGCCAGCCCAGTGACCTTTTAGCTACGTTCCCCCCATTCCCATTTTCCTCTCTACCTATTTATTCCAACTAAAAGAGCTGCAGTATCTTTGTACAACCAGCAGAGTATCAGCTGCAGTGGGAATTCATGAGCGCCACAGCACTAACATGGAGAAGGAACCAAAATTCATGGAAGAACCAAGGTTCATAGAGAGAACCATTTGGAGCTGATGGTCTGGGGTTCATTTCCCAACCTGCTAGCTAAGTTGCGGAAGCTTCCTGAACATGCAGTCACCACTTCTACATTACATTGCAGGTCTCTGCCTGCCACAGTCACCCAGGTTTCCTGCCTGTTCCCTCCCCAGGGTATAGGAAATAGAGCTAGCCAGGTTCCTTTCTGTCTGAGGCAGGCCCCATACACAGATGTAATCAAAAGAAGGAAAGTTCCCTTTAATAGTAAAAAATCATAGTAAACAACAAAGGGGGACAGCATTCTTTCTCAAAGCACTGGAACTCACAGGGCAGAGCAGTGTGGTGGAGGATCAGGGATGAGGAAGCAGAGTGTAAACCTGGTAGGTGTGGATGGCAAACCATCCCTGTCATCTGTGCACCTGGGCTTTGCTGCTGTGCCAGGCAGTAAGGAGTCATCTGCACAACCATGGCGTGGGGAGTGTCACACACAAATGGCTTCTACCGTCTGCAAGGCGTCATCCAGCCTTGGAGCTGGCTCCATATTTGCATGAGTATTGTATTTCCTGGGTTACATGCTAGCACAGTCTTCTAGAACAAGACTTGAGGTCATTATAAATGGCAGAGCCTGATTTTCATCATCAAGGCACAAGCTCAGATGAAATCAAGGCAGTTAGGAGCCAGAGTGAACTTCTGCTGCCTACAATCTTAATGAAAAATTAGGACGCTTTCCAGTCTTTATATTCACAAGTTTGGTCCCAGTAGTCCTGCACACTTTGAAGAAAAAAATTCCCAGTAAAAGCAACACATCTCTAATTTTCCCCTTCAGCAACTATCCCTTCATTACACATTTTACTGTTCCTTGCCTGCCCACTGCTCCCTTCTTACTTAGAGAATTGCACAAGACAATATAAATAATTATACTGGCACATTTATATAAACATGCATACATGCCCCACTCCTCCTACGGCTGCTGTGTGCTGCTCACTCAGGTCCTGTCGGTCTCTGGAACAGCCATTCTCAGCAGCAACAAGTGCTGCAGGGTACGTTGACTAAACGTCTGCATTGCAGCCTGCCTGATTTATCTTCCCAGAAAAGGTCATTCCATATTCCATGTCCCCTCCCCAGACACAAAGCAAAGCAAATTTCAGATCCAAAGTGCTGATCTCACTTCGTTCCTCACCCTGCCCAGCCACATTACTTGTACTAGGACAGCTCCAGGATCTCACATCCCGCACTGCTGCTGCAATAGGTTCCATTTAATCACTATTGGAGGATTTTGTGATAAAAACCCCACTATTAAATGTTTTCCTATTCCAATAGGCAAGACTGGCGACTTTAAACTTAAAAAATAAAAGGTCAGAGACACCCAGGCCAACAGTACCATATACAATATCTGTCTTCTACCTCAGCCAGGAGAAACATACCTGCCCACCCTGTCTGAAGCTTGTGGGAACAGGGCAAATTGCTAAGGGAAATGGATCTGTATTCAACAGTACTTCTAGGAAAAGCCTAATGCCAAGGCACAGGAAATCTGATACATTCTGGAAATCCCAGTAAGAACTACAGCAATTCCACCTATATAGCCAGGTTGTGACTCAGGACCAGACTTTCCATCAAAACTTCTCTGTGCTCAGAGATCAGATAGGAAGCAGAAATGCTCTTCCACACAGAATCCCTTCCTTCTCTTTCATGGTTCTGTACATCTACAGAAGCTGGCCAGGGAAGTGAAAGAATACACCTAAGGATTGGGCCAAAGGGGTCACTAGGAGAAAAGGTGTGTTGCAAATTCACACATCAGCACTAACCAGTGGGAGGAAGCACAAGATAGGAATCAAGTCTGGGAGTCTCATAATCAACACATGATATGAAGCCAGGACTGGAGATAAGGAGGGAGCAATCCAGAGGCAGTCTCACTTTAAATAAGTGCTTACAGTTTAGCCACCTTTTTTGAAGGGTATATCCCATTCAGAGGTGGGCAGAACATTCCAGGAGAGCATTACCTGGATAGCCAGCTCCAGTGATCAGGTTATCCTCCTGTTTGCTATGCATTGCTGTCATTATCCCGGGTACCATCCTGAGATACCAGCAGGACAAAGCCCTGCTTGCACTCCAGATGCATGAACTCACCCAGTGTTTTTATCCAAGGTTTACAGTCTAAACCGAGAGAGGGTGGGTTTTTTTTCCCTGATTCAAAACAAAACACAAGTGTGTGAGAGCTGAAGAACTGAAAGTTCATTGAGCAAGTCTATTACCTCTGCCAGAGTTCTGGGCACTGTTGAAGATCTGGACACATCCCCAAACTCCTATCTGGCAAGGCCATAGGGAGTTCAGAGTCCCTCTTTACCCTATGCAAAATAATGCAGACTGGGGCCCAGAGAAGAAGGGAATTTGTCCTGCTTCAGGCTCACATTGGATTTGGCCAGGTCCTCCTGGGCCAAGCAACTCCTGTGGTGGAGCAAAGCACAGCCAGCAAGGAAACAACACAAGGACTTGCAAATTTTGCCAAACTGAGAATGCCAGAGGCAAGAAGCATAGGATCATTAAGGTTGGAACAGACCTCTAAGATCATCAAGGCCAACCTTTGACCCATCACAACCTTGTTAACCGGACCAGAGCAGTGAGTGCCACATAGAGTCCTTCCTTCAACACCTCCAAGGATGGTGACTCCACCACTGCCCTGGTGCAGTGCCCCTCAATTGTTTCAGCAAAGAAAGCAGGCTAAGCTTAGAGAGAGTAAGAAAACATCAGACTCTTTGAAAATTTTAACTCCCACTCTGATGAGAAATTAAAGCTCAAGAAGGTCACGTGAGCACAGCACATGCTATTTTTCTACTGGTTAAATTCCTGTGGTTTGGTAGACGTTCGCTGCAGATAATATCAATACTGCTTGGAGCACAGCCACCTCACACTTCTTCCAGATCTTTTATTTGCAAAAATTCACAGACTTATTTGTTTATAACAGAAGTAATGTCATGGTCCACCACACAAGCCTGGGCCACTCTCTACAAAAGGTGCGTCTTCTGCTTCCCACAAAAGTCATGATGATCAGTCCTGCAATGGCAGCTTCACAGCAGAAAGCCAACATTGCCTACAGATTCCCAGGTCACCTTGGGGAAGGCATTCTGCACGCTGGTAAAATGACTGTGACAATACTCAACTCCCCCAGAACAGAGGCGGCTTAATCTGTTGTTTTTCCAAGCATGCTGCTATCCTTAAGGATGCTATAGAAATGCAGATTGAAATCCCTCGGTGGCACCAGAGGAATACAGACCGCAGCCTCTGTTCTGAATAACTAGGTCAGTCAGCTATCGCTGAAGTATTAGCCAGAATCCAGCGAATTCCTAGTGGCTAAAATAACGGCTGTAAGAAGTCTAACACCATTTGCTGTCATTAGTCACTCTACCTCTGGGTACATTCAAACCCAACTCTCAAGAGCTTAGAATAATTTGAGGGTTGGAGCCTATACTTGTCAAAATCCAGGCACGTGCCTCCGTGCAGCACAGGTTTCCCATCCCACTTGCAGCCTTGTGGAGGCAGGGAACAACTGTACTCGCAGCCTTACCCTGAAAGCACTCATCCCAGGAAAATCAGGAAGATGCACTGCTAATCCCGTGTCAGGGAACGGGCGCCGCCTCCCAGCAGCAGCTTCCTACGGCAAGTACAGGAAAGGGCTTTGACCTATGGTGGTGAGTGGGTGACGTTTTTGGGGAGGGAAGGCTGATAGAGGAAGAGCAGCTATTCCTCTTCGTGGAAGAGGGGAAGGGCTAACAATTGCAATGGGAACAAGTATCCAAAATTTATTTCAACCCTTCTAGCTGCTGAGGCTGGATCAAGCCTCTCCCTGGAAATAGGAGGCAGCTGAAGTGTTAAACCTGGTTTGGATTTTTTGTTGTTGTTGTTGGGTTGGTTTTGTTTGGGTTTTTTTACTATTATTTAATTTATTTTCAAGCTCTGGTTGTTTCAGGAGCCTGGCCTACAGCACAGCCACACAAAGTCATGCCACAGCACAGCAGCCACAACCTGCAATGCAGGAACTGGACCTTCTTGTTCTGCCACTCAGAGCAGCATGTCACAATACTATACCCTCAGTTTTCCTTATCTCCACAAGCAGTGAATGCTCTGGAGTCCACAGGAGAGGCTGCAAAGGATTAAATCATTATAATCCCCACTTAGAGATTTATTGATATTGCAGAGAAAAATGGTAGCTGGGACATCCTTATCTTGCATTCTAACTGCTATAACAGAGGAACAAGTTAATTCCTACCTCCCCTAAGAGTGAGTTTTGGTCTTTCCTGATAACAGTTACAGAAGTCTCTTACTTTCTTTGTCCTCAGCAATCTCCTCCAGCCTTCATTTAGGCTAGAATTTTAAATAGCCTGAATACTGCTCAAAACAGAAGGAGGTGCTGGTTGTTCTGAGGTACCAGTTTCAGCACAGCACAGACTAGTGGGCAAACAGTAAAGTTCCAACTACCACTTGTCTCCATTAAAAATGAGTTTCCAAACTACCCACAATATCTGTGCAACTACTAAGGCTGTCAGATTCCACAATAAGGAACTGAAGCATCCTCACAGGCAATGCACGTTAGAGAGGACTGGAACACGCTGGCTGTCTCTGGTACTGTAGCAACATTTTTCTACCACAGCTCTACCTTATGATTAAGGGAGGCCAGACTGAGCACAGCCTACCGGAGCACATGGACCTGCTGGTACTTGGCAGAGAGAATGCCTGTCCTTTGGAAGGAGTCTAGATCCTCCTGGCTGCTAAAAGACGGAAGCCATGGTGGAACAACTCAACCAGAATCCTCTTCAACATGACACCAGAAACTAGTCTCCACTGATATATACATATGTATGTGTATACATATATCAAGACTAAAGAAAATCTCCATCATCACCATCATCCTTAAAAAGAAAAGAATGAAACAAGACATAGCCATTTAATCTGCAAATAAGATGTAATGTTTCCTAATCTGCACATTTAGAGATTCTGATGCTAGCATTGTAAAAATAACTGAAAAAGTTCAATTAATCTTCTACTTAATCACCATTCCTCCATCTACTAATTCAAAAAACCCTTTTCTTGTTCATGTACTCGGTTGCCAAATAAATTATGTAAATAAATGAATTTTTAAAAATACATTCCAATACAAAAGATGTTAACTTTTCCACATTTGACCTTCAGGATTAAAAAAAAAAGTCTTCTTAACACTTAAAATGACCATTTTCTTATTTAGTTCTTCAGAATTTTAATGAAAACTGAAAACCTGGGTAACAGTTGTGCCCAAAGATGTCCTACAGAAATACTTGAGTGTTTATCTGGAAAATTCCTTCATTTTCTTCTTTCCACAGGTGGCAGGTCCCAGACCACTGAAGGTGAGCCCAGATCACAGGTTAGGAGTAGCCAGAAAATTCAGGTGAGTCCAAGTTCTAAGAGACTCTTTTAAAAACATGTCTTTAATAAAATAAAAGGTATTCCTTAAATAAATTATTGGCTTAGCTTTATGTCACCCAGGCTGCTGTTTTGAGATGCTTTGGGAGAACATATTTAGGACTTGGAAGAGAACACAAAAGCCCAAAGAGCTTTGCAAATTTCTGGTTTGGGAGCAAGCAGAATTAGTATTTTCTTCCCTTTAATACCAAGCAGTATTCTGTAAGGAAGAGGCAGAAATTGTGAAGTTTTCTCAGCAGCAGTCAGAGACAGGAGCATTCTGCCTGCTGACATCATCTCATCCACAAGATTCTAAACTATTTGTGCAATTAGTTAATACATTTAGGTTTCTAATGAAACAAGTTTTTCCTTTTAGGGCCCAGTTATTCCCTTCCAGCACTAGTTTTGCAGTCTGACTTTCCCCCTTTCTTGCACACGCAGGAGCTCTGATGGCTGCAGATTGTGAATGTCCCCAAAGTGGGCAGCTTGCTGCAGCATGACCAGCTCAGAAACAACTTGCCCAGAGAGACTTCTTCCCAAAGTCAGCTGTAACATCTGTTCTTCGGATGCAATCTAAAATCCCTTGAAACCAGAGCTTTTTTACTGACTTCCACAAGTGCTAGAAAGATCCTCATTCTAAGCTGGATGTTACAGGAAAGAAGTTAATTTCTAGCATTATTGTATGCAATGATGTACTCTCTTGGCCAGGACCCAAAGTACTCATTATGAAGTGTAACACCCTGCTTAATTCTTCCAGAAGCCAATCATAAGGCTACTATGAATTTTAATGAACACTGAATCAAGACCCAGATGGTTTTTTAAGCCAAATTGTCCTGTTCTTGGTTATTTTAAGATCTGTGTAGTGCCTTCTGGCTACTGCATGTTAACTCCTGTGTTCCTGGCCAGGATTAAGGACAGACTTACACCCTTCTTCTTCCCCTCTAAGCACAGCTCTCCCCAGCTGTGCTGTGAAGACCCTCAGCTCCTTCTGTGCCTTGAAAAGTCACAGATTTAGAAGACTCAAAGGTTGACACAGGCGAGGTAAAAAGGCTCCCACAACACTTGGCAGGGAAGAAAGTAAAAAATGTCAAAACCAGAAAATTGTCAAAATCAGAAGGCCATCAATAAGGTAACACTGACCCTGCAGACAGTCCTATTTGACTGATTCTCAGGGACAAACAACTGAACTCAGAGCCATCAAGTTGACATTATGGGTTTATGGAGTCACTAGTTCTGCTGAAGTTGCCAAGCACATTTGCTTTCTAGTTTGCAGTGCCATGTTTCATTTTAACAATTACACCATCTTGTCCATACACTCTCTCTATGCCACATCAGCAGGCCACCTGCCCCTGGCCAGGGGATGCTGCTGCAGTGCCTCAGCTGGGTCTACACCAAAAATGACACAGCTCAAAGCCAGTTTGGCTACACAGATTCTTCACAGCAAGTTACAAATTTCCTTCCAAATCTACCACAAGCCACTCTGTCCTTTGACTAAACTTGGGGGATCTGGAGGTGAGCTGTGGGTTGGTTGGTTGTTTTCAAAGATGGGATAAGATGGGGCGGAAAGAAAGAACACAAAAGGAACAAGATTCTACTACCTGCTTTCCCCGTCCCCAAGTATCCAGGATCTTCTCTCACTGCAAACACAGTTGCAGAGGCAGTCCAACATCCCAGTGCCTCTGTTCTTCATTAAATCCCCTTTATATACTCATAGAATCACAGAAATCACAGAATAGTTTGAGTTGGAAGAGACATTAAAGATCATCCAGTTCCAACCCCCTTCCACAGGCAGGAAACCTTCCAATAGACCAGGTTCCTCCAAGTCCCATCCAGCCTCACATGTATGGGTTTTTCTTTTTGTATTCTGGGATTATTTCCACCCCTCCAACCCCCACCCCCACCCCAACCTTGTCTGGTAAACAGATGGATGTCACAGAAATGAAAAGCATGAAATGGAAGGAGTAACCAAAACTGAAATGCAGCATTATGCAAGGCAGCTATGGAGGACAAACTACGTTATGTCACTGGCTGTTACTCAGTCAAGAGTGCTTAATGAGTTCACTTGTATTTAACCACCTCCCCAGAATGGGCATCACAGCTTAAGGAATGCAGATAGAAGTCTAAGATGATAGAAAATGAGGAGTGGGAGGGAAATGAGGAAGCCAAAGCTGGTTTAATGTCCTTTCTTGTCTTCAGATGCATGACACGTGGCACAGATGTCCTAAGCCTGGGTCAAAAATATTTATTTTTAATTCATTGAAAACACGCTGATTGAGTGGCAGGAGTGCAAATGACACAGAACTCGCCACCATTTGCTAAAGCAGAGAAGAAGCTCGGTCTCTGTGCTGGGATTGCCAGGTCCAGCAAGAACACTGAGCTCAGGAACTCAGCTCTGCCTTTGGAAGCGGCCCGAGGAGAATGTGCTTTAATCAGCACCGGTCCCTTTTCACTTGAACCCCATTTGAACTTCTTAGCAGTGAAAAATCATTCTGCCCTGTTCCTATTCCTCTGAGCAATTGCACACAGGCCCCTCTTATTACTACATTAGTGTAATTTTGTCTCTGACATTCCCCCCCAAGAGGAATTACTCATGTCCTGCTATTATTTATTTTACTGCTAAGAGCCTGGGTTTTAGGAGTAGTTTTAATTAAATACCAATCCTCCTCCTCCTCAATTAGGATCACCTTTATCTAGGTTGCTGTGCTTTGCATTCTCCAGCAGCAACACTTTTTTTCCTCTTATTTATCTCTCTTTCCATAGTTCTCTCTGGAACTCAAGAAAACCCCCCTCTACCACCAAATAGTGTCAGCCAAAATACAAGGTTTTACCAGATGTAAAGAACCATCCCTTGGAAGATAACCTGATGTTTAACTCTGGTTACGCAGAATTCCAGTTTAAAACGATGCCAAGTGGCACTGCCAAAAGCAGCAGCAGCTTCAACAGCTCCCCCCCCAAAGCCACAGGCTGCTGTGCTGGCCTGTCCACCAGTCCACTTGTCCACAGCATGTGGCTACTACCATTCCTTTCCAGTCTCCCCGCTCCTCTGGGGCTTTGCTTGCACTTCCCTTGCTCCCCCCTACCCTCTCTCATGTTGTGGTTTTCTTTGGGAGTTTGAAGTGCAGCATGACCATCCCCTGGGTAAACACCTCTCCAAAGTTCTTTGCTGTCCCTGGATAATGAATCAGATCACAATGTATTCCAGAGCTGGGTACACAGGATTCTTGGAAGCTGCCCTAGATTAATGATTTAAGAGTTATTCATTCATGCTCCCCAAGTGACAGAGGCAGAACTGATGACTCCTGACTGTGAAGTTGGCAGAAATATCCTCAACTGATTTCTACAGAGTGGAATCAAGCTGCAGCAACTACATCCAAGTGCATGAGCTTATCCAGTACCTGGCAGTGCCAGCTGCGGAGACAGCACAATGTTACACAACCACTGCTGGCACCAAGGCCCTCCTGGCCACCAGTCCCTGTCTCAACACTGGGCACAGGTGCCCTTCCCCAGCAAACTACCCCAGCCACTCTGCAGCCTGCCCAGAGCACAGTTTCCCTCCAGGCACTGCTCAGTTCCCACCTTCCCTATGGGAAAGAAGAGGCAACAAAGTATTTTGATTTCACTTTTCACACACTTGACAAGGTTTTTTTCCAAAAGTTTACCGACTACTAAAAGTGACTTCCCTAACTGACTACAGTTACTTCCCTAACCAGGAGATGGTTTTGTTTTATGAGCACATATTATTCCTTTTCCAAGAGTAAAATAGAGCTGTATTCAACTATTAGCACTACTAGTATGCAGTGAAAGTGCAGATGCTCTGCCCTGCACTTCCAGGCTCAGCAAGTGCCTTCCCTCTACAGCTCCAGCAGCTCTGCCAAATCCGTGCTCTGCTGTACTCCCATCAAGGACTGTAATTTATACCCCACAATCTAAGCACACATTTCTCAGGCTGGACGGTTCCCAGCTAGGAATAGTTTCAGTATAAGGAAGGCATGCTGATGTAACATTTTTTAGGTGCTACCAGGTTTTTTTCAGAGCCATCTCTGTACATTCAAGGTATTTTTCCTACCTTTAACAGGCTTTTCCTCCAGCTAGGAACAAGCTCTCTACTTTCTGGCCTCTCAACCAATAGTTTTCAACAGCAATCAACTGGTTGTTCAGGTGTCAATCAAATTAAAAGTAAAATTAAAAAAATCTTATCTCCTTGCTCTTGGTTTCAACAGCACTTCTTCAAGCCATACCAATTAAAAACCTTTAAGTGCAAGTTCCCAAGGCAGGAACCATCTTCATTTTGCCTCTTACAGAACACCAAATAATCTAGCAATGTTGAAAACCACTAAATTAATAAACCATAAACTGATGTCTATTTACTAAATTTTACTTTCATTCACCTACTGTTCTTTTAAACACCATTGTTCTACTACTTAAATATAGATTTTAGAGGCACAGTCCATGGGATTTATTCACCACTAGAACACAGGCAGTATTAAAAACACCACAGGTACAAGGCAGTGTTAAAAACATTCTCCCTTACCCATTTTTATGACTTCAAACCTCAGAAAATTCGCTCTTATTGGCTGATTTTTCAGCCTAAGAAGGGAGTACCAGAGACATAATACATTTATCTGAGTTCTACAGACTGGGAAGGTAACAAAAATGCAGATGTTGTTTCAGAATTCAGAATGCTCAACTCTGTTGCCCCATCTACCTCCCACAAAAGCAGGCTTACCTTGAAAAAAGATCCCAGAGAAATACTTTTGGAGTGAATTCAGTCCCTTCTTCCTTCTGACTGCAGGTTGCTGCTTGTCTTAAACACGGGAAACATCCCTTGCTTCAGGCAGAAATTCTCAGCAATTTAGTCTTAAGGCTTCTGCAGAAAAGTCCTCATGCACATACAAACACCCCCAGCTCCAGCTGCTTCCTCAGCAGCACTGCCCCGTGCCAGGTGCTGGGCAGCGATCCCAGTGCTCCCACCCCTGTTCCTGGCAGGCAGTACAGGTGGTAGCACAACTCAGGGAAGGTAAAATAGCCTCACAACCATCAATTCCATTGAAACCTCGCAGTTCCTGCTGAAGAGATCTCATCGCAGACACATAGCCCTGTCAGGATGCTGGGATGCAGTGAGTCAATGTTTTCTGGGACATTTTTTTATCGTGGGCTGATGCTGTGAGCTCAGCAAAGAGGATGGCACAGTGCCTCGAGTGGCATTTTGCACAAAAGGCAAGAGCAAGATACTAATCAAGATTCTGGTGTGTAGAGACTCCAGGCATTTTCCCCTCAACCAAGCCTAGAAATCACAGGTTTAGCATCACACTGGGGTGGGGAGAGAGCTACAGACATAACGGAGCCTTACACTTTGCGAATCTCTGATTAAAGTCTCTCATGCCCTGCAAACTGCAAGCCACAAGTGGCAAATCGAGTGTTATTCCACCACAGACTTCCTTCTCTGTGTGGGGAGCATTGCTACATCCTTTTGTGGATGTCAGGACTCTGGGCATTGTGCCGGTCTTGCATAACTTGCCTGGGTCCCATGTCATGCAATTTCAAAAAAAAAAGCCAAAACTAATGCCAAGTTGACACTTCTGCAGGCTAGGTTTCAGCAACAGTTCTCTTGGCACCCTGAGAAGGAAAGTAAACTGTTCTATGGCTTCAGACTTCATAGGGATGTAAATGAGGACAGATTTATTAAGCTGATTGAAACAGCTCATACTGGCTGAAACTCTGCAGCTGTAACCATTATATTCCTGATCCTTGAGTCCCAAATACAACCCAGCAGAATCCAATGCTGTAATCAAGATAGCAAGTGCCATGGCTTCTCCCCAGTGCAGTCAGTTTAGAAATCAACACCAGCAGGGCTCCCAGGGAGGCAATTAGGTATTTTCCATAGGTATCCTGATAAAGCAGCCAGTTATTTACAGCTTCCTGGCACGTCAGCTACTTTAGTATTTCCTACACAACACTCAGAAAAGAGAATCACCTTTTTTCTTTGTCCCAGATAAATGTGTTGTATTCAAGAGCTAATTCATTTTTCTTGCTCTTGGAGTTGGCTTCTATTTCCTCACCTGGATAACCACAAGCACATTTTTGTGAACATTAGGTAACAAGAAAGCCTGCTGCTAATTCTTCCTCATCAGAGCCTGGGGAAAAATCTGAGCTGTTGGGTGAAAGCTAAAAAACAAACAGAATAGATAGGAGGGGGAAGAGGAGTGAGAAATAATTCAGGAGTGAGTCAGTCATGCTGCTCCTGCTTAGTCACCTGTAGTTCTGCTCTCCAGACACACTGGAGCTCAAGAATAAGATGCCTGCCTGCCTTCCACCTACCTCCTCCTGATAAGGACTTGGAAAAAGAGATAGGGCAGAGTTTGGGGAACCAGCCACTAGAGATGCTTGTTTTCCAGAGTAACAGAGCTGCCAGTAGCTTTGTTTGTTTCCCACCGCCTTCTGTTGCCCCTGCAACTGTTTTGCAGTTAAATCATCTTGATTCAACCTGTTCATCTGCTGGTCTGAGTTCCTCTGATGTTGCCCTGCAGCTTTGACATCGTAGGGGGTTGCCATGGAGAAGAGGGTGATGTCATTGACACAAAAAGCATCGAACTTACAAATACAACAGGAACCACGCTATTTATAAGAGCTGCTTCTCTTCCCCCACTCTTTGCTGGGGTGGGTGGAAGCAAAGGCAGCAGCTTCATTCTTGATGTTTCTGTCAACAAATCTCAGAAATGAATTTTCTTGCCAGAAAATACCCCAAGCCTGTGAAATTACTGAATGTTGTCAGCTTTCAGACTTCATTCATTAGAGATATCTTTCCAGCTCTTCACTGGGTTTGAGGTTAAATAACACTCATGTTTGTAGAATAACTTCTACCCTGAAAATCTCCACAGCATTACTGAGATACAACCACTTCTGGAAGAAAAGACATGTCACAAAAAAAGAGGGGACAGAGACACTGGTTTATGTAAAGGCTTTATACTGTTTATAACCATGCAGTAATAACTCATGGAATCACAGAACAGTCTGAGCTGGAAGGGATCCCTGAGGATCCCATGATGTTGGTTTGGCCTTGGCTGTATGGGGTGCCACTGCACACCAACACAACTCTCACAGAATGAATGTTTAGTGCATGTAAAGATGGCAAAACACAGAGGAGACAAAAGGGAAGATTGAAAACTTAAGAGGAACAAAAATAAAAATTTTAGAATGCATTTGGAATAAGAGGGTGGTTTAAGAACAGGACAAGCAGTAGCCAATTCAGTTCACATACAGGTAAAGCACTAATCCAGGTTGGCCATTTAGGAGTAGATGCAGATGTGGAAGAACAGTCCAGTGCCTTTACTGGATATCAAGGAACATACCAATAAGTCATATCCACCACTGAATTCTGCAATATTCCAACATTTTTTCCCCCCTACAGAACTATTCCTGAGTGAATGATAATATAAAGTATTACACTACAAAGTACATTACTAGTTTAGCTTCAAGGAACTATGCAACTCAAGATACTGAAAATCCAAGAGAATCAAAAGCCCTGGGAAAACAAACATCAGCTCAGGCCTAGAAACTGAACACTAACATTTGTCTTTTGTCAGCATTGTGTCACCCAGCTGCTGCTTCTGGTTGGTAAATCACACTTCCATACCAGCTGAAACCACGAGGTCAATAATTAAATAGCTTTTGATTGTAGTTATTACAAAAGGAAAGTAGGGGATAAACATTTCTGGAATCAGCAAAAGGAACAACATTCTTCCTCAGTCTTTACTGAATGACTTTGATACTCACATGTTGTTTAATAATTTAAACTATTATGGAAATGAAACCTTGAAATGAAACAGCATTCAGCTTCTGCTGGATTAACTGAGCAGACGGGCAATGAGTGTGAAATAGAAAGAACCAAAAGAATGAAACTGTTAAAGGAGTTCCATGGTCCTTGTCAAGCTTTAAGGGTGATTTGTGTAAGCACAGGCACATCCATGTGACTGCAGCATCCATAGCCCAAGGCTAAAGGAAAGACTCCAACCAACAATTCCACACCCCATAGGCAAATAACTCACTTCCAATAAGAACTCAGCTTTCGAACATGGAGGCATCCTGGGGGAAATCACCCAGACACAGCAGGGAGCTCTGCACCTCAACCCAACGGCATTTTGGAATATTATTTGGGAAATCAGCAGCAGAACAGAAGATTGATTCAGAATTACTTGTTGATGCTCATACAGGAGGGGTGATCTGTCTTCTTTATATAATAGAATCCCTAAGGTTGGAAAAAATCTCCAAGAATCCACCACTAAACCAGGCCATCCCAAGTACCACCTCTATGTATTATTTAAATCCCACTAGGGACACTGACTCAACCACATCTTACTACAGAGTGCCACAAATTCCCATAAGGATGGAGATCCTTCTCAGCTCATTTGTTGCTCATTTATTTATAGAAGCATTTTGATACTGTCTTTCACAGCAGTACCCAGATTAACTTTTAGTTGGGCTTTGGCCCTTTTAATTTTGTCCCTGCATAACCTCACAACATCCTTATAGCTCTCCTGAATTGCCTGCCCCTTCTAGTTCACTCTGGAAAAACCAAAAAACTTAGTTTATTCTGTGAAATCATTTTATCTGCTAGCTCAAGCTTACACTTCTGATAACATAACAGTTATCAAGTGCATCTTTCTCTTCTGAGGTTTTCATAAGCTTTCTGTTGAACAGAGACCCCTAGGCTGGAAAAGTCTCAGATACATATATTCTGGGTGCACATATCTGATACATTTTAGGATATTTCTCAATTGTCTCAGAGTTAGGATTTTAAATCGACAAATCACATACCTTTGAATACAGCAGACGAGTGCTCCTCATCTTTTCTCAAGCTTCCTTAAAATGATCTCTTCACATAGTAAGTGAGCAAACAAAGTGAGTTTCAGAGCTTACAACAAACTTATAATTGCCTGCAGGTGTACTTTCAAAAGCAATTTTGAAAGGTTTTGTAACATCATTGGTCACTCCACACCACAGCCACTAAGGAGGTAACCTGGACCACCTGTATTTCACAGGTGTAGGCAATGATCTTCACCAGCCCTTAGAAACAGTGGAATCAACTCCAGCTGCAGCTTCCAGAGCTTAAGGAGAATGGCTCACACCTGTGGGGTTTGCTCCATCCACACAGCTCAAGTACATTTGATCAGCCTCCATTTTTTACCTTCAGCATTTTTGGGTGCTCAGTGATTGCCTGGAAATATTTCTAGACCCCTTTGCACTTAACAGAGTGGACATCAACAGTTTATTCTCTGTTTCTGAATCAAAGCAGCTGAAGCCCACTGATATATTCCAGACATCCCTCTTGTATCTCTGGTCAAGTTTTGTTCTCAAGCAACCTGGTACAGCCATGATCCATCCCATTCCTATTTTCCTTTGTGTGGTTTTATTTACATAATAGGCATTAAAATTTGCCATAGGCGAGATTCCATCACTCTGATTTTTTTAGTGATAACCTCACTAGGACTTTTACATCTGGCTGTCACACAATTTCATTCTAACCTCTACCTGATGTGGAACATTTTGTCATGTCAGGATTTATAGATCCCTCTTTTCCCTCAGAAAATGTTAAGACAGTTTTCATCTTCCAAATTTCCTTTGGGAAAGGCTCTGGTGTGTCTTCTGCTTCATGACAAGTCTATGGCAATCCCAGCCTGCAAGAGCATCCATGTGTCACACAATGATTCAAAAAGTGATGCTCAGGAAAAGCTTGTTTAAGGTTGGAGGCAGAGTCACTTGACAACAGGGATGTCCAAAGAGCTCTCTGAGCTCCTGTTACATGTTGGTGCAATCAGCTCATGGCATAGGGGAGGCAGAGACTGACCTGTGCAGCAGAGGCAGAGTTCCATTGAAGCAGAAATGGGAACAAACATCAGAAGAGATGACTGATCATTCTTCTTGTACCTGCTTGCTCCTCTTCATTATTTGTGTGTGTTTATTACGGAGAAATTTTATAATGCCATTGGCTGTTTCTTATTTTACAGTATTGAGGGGCAGTTTTCTGTTGTTTGGGACATACAAGAAAAGTAACTGACCATGGGCAGCCATATTAGATGGTGAAGGATTAACACCCTTTTTTTTTTTAGAAAGAAAACAAGAAAGTAATAGTGGAGTATTGCAGCTTTGATTTAGATCTCATTTAAGTAAAGACAAATAGGTTCACTTACATATTTTAAAGACCTGAAGAACAGATTTCCTTTACTGAACTTCTGCTGAGAGCTCTTATCTCTGTTCAGCCTGTTCTCAAAAGCTTTTTGTGTGAATTACACACAGTGAAGTTGCTCTGTACTGGCTACAAAGATGTCTTGTCTGAGAAGTCCTTGGGATGACTGATACTTTGTTAGGAGCCTTCTCTTCCTAATGTACCTGGTATTCAGCTCAGTGCTGCAGGATATAAACTGAAAAAGTTGCAAGTGAGAGGACAGTAAGTAAGATTCCTCAGATTTTGTCTAAAAGGCAGTTAGAGGATCAGCAAAAGCAAACAAATTTCAGCTAAATAAAACAGACACGCCAACTTTTTAGAGCTAGCAGAAGTTAGCTATGCATTGAACTCCTGCATGCTATACCAGTGATCTTGGCTCTAAACTCTGGTTAGAGATAGATCATTGTTTATCTGCTAGCTCAATAGACAACTAATCAATGTACTACAAGAATTGTTTAAGGCATTAATGGACCAAAATAAATTCCTCAGCAGCAGTTTACAGTCAATATTAAAGCTGGTTTACCAGGGCATTTGGTACTATTCCTGAATTAGAAGGATATATAACCCACTCAGAGAAAGTGTAAAAAAAGATATTAGGAATGCATCAGAGCAAAAAGAAGACAGGCCAAAGTAAGAGGAACAGTGATGGAATATGCAGAAAAAAAGGTGGCTTGAAGCAATGTGGAAAAGATAAAACTGAGTTCTGCCCCAAAATTTGGAGATAACACAAAAGGGGAAAACCAAACAGAACCATAGCTAGAGAATTCAACTAAACGAAAAAACACAGCCAATTTGGCTTTTTAGGGAGAAGAAATTGCTAATGATGTCTACTCTCACTTTCCTGTGTGGAAGAAGTTGCAAGGAAGTAAAACCCAAGTCTAAGAAGTTCCCCTACACTTCAACCACATAGTACCACCTTGGGTTTGGAAACAGTAACTTCTGTTGTTCTGAATAAAATGAAGCTTTTGCACTGGTTTCAGTAATGCAGTACATAAAAGGTTAACACATATAACCATCCACAAAATCTCCCACAAAAGCCTGCCAACACTTCACTTAGGGCAAATTGAGATTTCAGAGATGCTCAAATCCAGTCAGCAACTCCAGCCCTTGCAAAAGTAAACAAAACTCTTGCCTTAAGAAGCAAAAAGGTTTATGTGTGCAGCTTCTCCATTCGTGACTTCATCTGCTTCTACTTATGGGAACTTTCTATGGGAGCACATTCTGAGTAGAATCATTCAAGCTGGATTCAAGTGTTCAGGAAATCCCATGTGGTTATGAAAGCTGCCACCAAATGAGGGGCTTTTGCATCCAGCAGTCACAAAATATTCCCGGTAACGCAGCAGCCTTCCTGCATGGATTCTAAATGAAGTCTTTTGAAACCATTTGACAACAATGTTAAATATGACACTCACTACCAAAACACAACTTTATTGATCAAACACTAATTCAACGACCAACTGAATGCAGGACAAAAACATTTTGAAGAGTATGGTGCAAGTTAGGGGTTCAATTTTTAAGGAGCTGTACAAGAAGGGGAGGCAGCAGTTAAGACAAGCAATTTTCTCTCACAAACTCCTCCAACACAGAAAGGTTCACGTAGAGGCTCAGGAGGTTTTCCAAGCACTCATGCAATAGAAACATTCTTGAGCAAGTTTCGTGAAGTATTCCAGAAATGGCTCCAATCTTTATGTTTACATTTGAAAACATAAGAATACAACAAACAAATTCTTCTCTAGAATACAAAATGTGTTTGTCTTCTATGAAGTCACTGGGAGTTCACCAGGAGGAAAGTTTCTCCCACAGCAGCTAAGGTCAACAAAAGTCGTTCTCTGAAAGAGCTGTCAAACATTTCACTTATTTCCTCTCTCAACTCCCTCAGCAGAGGTACTGTGGACTTACCATCTGCATTCAGAATTCTCTCAAAAAGTTTACTCCAGAAATCACTGTCAGAGGTCCTAAAACAAACAGAGAAGTGCTCATTGGAACAGTACACACACAACATGTCTGTCAAGGTCTCCATTTATTGAGCACTAAACATCCTGGGAGAACCACACCTGAAATTATATTATCATTCATATGAGTAAATATAAAGGAAAATTATAAATGTATTGTTCATTTTATATGTATGGACCCTATTCTCTTTCTCCAATAAGTTTCTGGATAGTAACTACACAGGTCTAAACCAACAGTTTATACAGTTACCTCTTCTAGTATACCTGATCACTACCACCATTCACACTAAGGCATGGCAGTTTTGTTTTAGAAGAATTGTCAAGAACATTTTTGAACCAAACAACTTGGGAACCTTCATGAATAAAGGGCAGAGGTAAATCTTACTTATCCCCTTGCAAGCTAAGTTAACAGGGCAATATTAAAAGAAAACTGCAAGAAAAAATTTAAAAAAATAGAAAAAAGTCGCTTAGAGCCAGTTTTGCTTCCTTTTTTCCCTGCCATCTGCCAGAGTTCTGTACAGATAACATTTTGGAGACAATTAATAGTAATAAATCCCCCCTCTCCCAAATGTACCCACACAACATGAATAAAAAGGTTAAGTGACTCATTTAAGTCTCACAAAACTGATATTAGAGCAAACCCTTTGTTCTTCAGTCTTGCACTGCCACTGACTACTGAAGCACTTTTCTCCCTCCAGCTAGGAGTTACAGTGGCTTTGAAACAAATTATCTGCCTCTGCTTTATCTAAGTGACTCACAAAACAGCAGCAGCCAGTCTCAAAATGAATCCAGCCTGTATTATTTCACAGACAACTCTTTTATTTGCTAAAATAATTTAGTCAATGCAGAACCTAACCAAGAAAAAAAGTACACAAGATTTGAGTCCATTTTCTTTGTGGGATTAGATGAGCAAGAGGTGTGACAGAGGAGATGAAGTGCTGCTAAGGAGGTGTAAGGAGTTTTGAGTGACAAAAATAGGCTTAAAAATTCAAACACAGCTTCTACATCCTGCCTCACATAAACCTGCACAGATGACGTTTCCTAAAATAATACAGTGAAAACAGAAAAAAAAAAAAATCACCATATCCATTCTTTAATAATGGTAAAACCCCCTTCCCTGAAAAACAAGCTGTCAGCATGATATTCAGAGATGAAAAAAACAACTTGATCAGAATTTACATTCTACCTGCTCCTAAATCTCTACTACAATGTTTAATGTTTTCCATTCATTCACACTTTTTAAGTGGGTTCTCTTCTATTGAAAGCCACTGACCTTAGAAGAAAAATGTGCTCCACCCTGCAATTCCCCACTGCTTTGGTATTTTGCTGGACTAGTAGTAAAATCAGTAGCACTTGCAGTCACTCTGCTATATCTACATTTGTTTAATAAAAATAATTAAGTCCTGTTTAAAAAGCTTTCTCAAGATAAGAGAGTCATGGTTGTTGTATTTACAGCCAGCCTTCTAGTAAGAAGATTTCTTTCTTGTTTAGTTGCCAATACCTGAATTCTCAGAACCCTTTTTGAGGAAAGTTATTCTTTAAAAAGTCAATACCATCCTTGACATAAAAAACAAAAACCAAAACAAACCACCAAACAAACTCAAATGAACCTCAAAAAAAAAAATCACTTTCCAAATCACTTGGAGACCTTTGAACACAAAAGGTGCAATGACTTCTTTACAAAAGTATAATTACTAAAAGCAACAGGAAGAAGAATCCCATGTCTTCAAAGGTGTAAAAAAGTGTCACCAGTGTGTGTGGCTGTAGGCAAGGGATGAAGAGAAAAATTGATCTCCATCAGCTGACTCTTCAGGGTGAGGGAATACTTAATTGTGAAACCTCTTATGGTGGATAAAGGCTCCCTGCAGCAGTGAATTTGCTTGTCACAGATTACTTGAAAGCTTCAAACTGACTAGAGGAAGTGTCATCAATCAGTAAGAACCAGATAGACCAAAAGATCTATGTGTGAATGGAAAGGGATTCAGTGCAAATTCCTTATTCCCATATAATGAAATGCCTCATTTACACTGTTGATATTAGACTTCAGCGCAATGTGTAACTAAAGCTCCTATGAAGACATTTCTTGGAATAACTGATATTGAAAAGTAAGTATAGATGATGAATGATAAATCTGTAACACTTTCAGAAGCAAAGCAGAAGAGAAGGCGGAAAAGAAATTCCTTATTTGTACTCTGAACTCCAAATTATGAACCAATGCACGCAGGTGAGCAAGAAGCCATTACAGCCTGGTTCCAGCTCTGCAGAACTCGTGCCCAGGTTTTGCCTTCTTCCTGCCCTTCTCAGGTCTCACTCCTTGAGGCTCCCTTCAAGTTTTACCTTAGCCAAAAATCCTATTTTTTTCAATCCAGCACCCCCAGCTTTGACTACAATTCTTTTCCAATCAACCCCTCCCCCTCCAAACTCCACTGACAGACAGACAGCCCTATCCTTCCCAGCTCAGGCTTACTATTCCTCCTGCTCCAGTAATCCAGATATTTACTGCTCTTTTTCCCATACCCACATCCAAATTATGTTCCTGACACCATGTCCCAGCCTTCTCAACTCAGGCCTTATGTGCCTTCATGTGCAGTAGCTCAACTCAACCTCTTGCAGAATTTAAAAAAGGATATCATAGTAGAAAACCAGATACATACCTAGTAAAGAAAGAAGAAAAAAAAAAAAAAAGAAAAAGAAAGCATTTTTCCTCTGTACACAGCTTAAGAAAATTGGATTTTTTCCAAAGGCTGAATAGAACAAACTGGGAGATGGAAGCAGTGCAGGTTGCTAGGGAACTGGACAACTCCCATGCTGGTAGTAGGTTTTCTTAAAGCAATGGTCCTAGGAGTGATCCAGGATCCTGAATCAAATACCTGTCCAGTAACTGCTGTCATGACTGCAGAGTTTGGAGTTTTGACAAGGCAAAAAAACCTGCAGTATGTGCCTAACAAAATTAACAAGTGTTCAATCTAAGAACAAACAAAGGGCACAGGAAGGCAGAAGAGACTTATAGCCAAAACCCTCAGCTAAAAGAGAGCAGTAGAATACAATATCTGAGACAAACTGCAGCTTCCAAAAAGCAGCTGTTTGCACACTTGCATCTTAGAGAACAGTTTTAAATTCTTTTCTCTGCTGTAAAAGTGTACTGTTTCTACAACTGTTACACCCTGCCATCAGCGTCTTAGTAGAATGAAGAAAAAAAAAAGGCAGAAAGCCAAATGAATCCATTTCTGAGGCAGTATGTTCATGTGATCTTTGGCCCCCTCACCACCCACCCACTTACAAACTTCTCCTGGTTTGATGTGTAAAGTACAGAGAGTCTCATCTGGAAGGATGGAAAAAGCAAAATAATCTCAATTGGATTATTCATATTCAACTTAAAATTGTCTCCTACACAGCACTGAGAACACCAGTCAACAACTTCACAATTTCAGGCCCCACAAAATGAACTTTTTGGCAAAAATAGCCCCAAGTTGTTGTACATTCTAAGCTCTGAAGATAGTATCACTATAAAGAAAATTAAGTTAGGTGTTTCTTCTTTCCCAGCAACCCCCTCTGCAAAATGACTTACTTTGATAAGTTTTGGCTGATTTTCCAGATGGAATTCTCCTGACAGACCTGGATATGATCCCCAAACAACATCAAATGGATTATATCTGCAATGCCAACCAAGTCTACCTGCAATCACAACAAACATCACAAAGTTCAATGTCTATCACTTTCTGCTCTTACTGCTTTCACACATTTAAGTCAGAACCATCTTTGCACCAGAATCTTATAGAGACCTGTTAAGCAAGAAAACTTCAAAAGGTAAAATTCTGTTTCCATTGTAGGTTTCTAAACAAAGACAGTAGTTACAATCACTGAACAGCACAGCTAATCCTTTCACTTAATGCTAAAGATTTCATCAGATGCAAAATTCTCTTTATTCAGTATTTATTGATCAGAGCTTTCCACAGAACTTGTAAATTTTAACTTAGGAAAATGGGTTTTGTAAAGGAAACACATAAATTAAGATATCCTACAAAATAGAGATTCACCTGATAAGGAAGAGAACTTTCTGCCAGAAGCTGTTGTCCATGAGGGGTCTGAGCTGTGGGAAAGCTGTAGGGAAAGCTGACTTGGGGCAGTACCCTCAAATCCAGACTGTGAGAGAAATCCACCATCTTCAGGGCATTTGGCACCTCCTCATTAGAAAATGCATCGCAGATCCTGAGCAAAGGAAGCACATGAGGCAGAAGACAATCCAACAAACTTTTTCTTTCTTTTAGAATTAAATTTAAAAGCACAGTGAAGGTGAGTCTTAGCCATGTCAATGCTCCCCTCTGATGGCTGCTGTCAGAACTACTGCTGCAAGGGCTGCTCTGGATGGCAAGAGCTCACAGCAGAGAGCTTAGGGATCATACTGCTGTCTCCACAGTAAGCAATAGGAAACAATAAAGGGTTGAGGATGATGCTGTTTTTGTATTTGTCATAGTTACCTGAAGCAAAGTTTGTGGACTGTATGAACAGTGTGATGCCTTTACACTGGTCCTGAAATTATGAGGCAGACACAGGTGATAAAAAGGGGTTACCTTTGTAAGGATCCTTATGGTGCACAACACGCAGGATGAAAAGTGCCGAAGATGCACACATAACAAAGCAGAAATTTCTATGTTTAGCAAAGTAGCATAATTGACAAGAATCCCCAGTTAGAAACATTGGTGATGAGGTAATTCCCTCCTGGTTCTACCCTTTTCTGAACAACCTCCCTCAGATAGGAACTAAGCTCTGTTCATGAAAATGTGTCTTGAAGAGCTGGTTTTCAACCTTGGCTCTCAGAGAGCCTAACCATGGAGCCACTAGGGAATTCATTTTGTTTTTCTGTCTAACAGAGGAGGTAAAATGCTAGCTACAAATGCAATAACAGGCTACAGGGCTATATATAGTATCCATACGTAAAGAATATAGAGCATAGATAAAAGCAAAAAGGCAAGAATCAACTTGGCATCAGTGTCATGTTTTGCATTTCTCCCTCTCCTTCTAAATCTCAGAATACTTGATACAAAAGAACTAATTAGCCTTGATAATACTTCTACAAACTTTTCCTAGTCTACAGGTGAGAGAGGACAAATAGGAAGGGCAGGGAGGAGTAT
Source organism: Cinclus cinclus (assembly GCF_963662255.1). Classification (NCBI taxonomy): domain Eukaryota; kingdom Metazoa; phylum Chordata; class Aves; order Passeriformes; family Cinclidae; genus Cinclus; species Cinclus cinclus. Next base: position 10,191,020 of record NC_085051.1, on the reverse strand, counting down.
CTCTATCGATGACTGCCAAGCCAACAAAATCCACATATTACAGCTCTCACTACTACTCTTCTTACATCCTTGTATGCTGTGAGCTTCTTTTGTAATTTATACTATGCACTTGTCCTTTTGCTATCTGAAAAACCCCAGACCGTTATCCTAACTTTTTTGGCAGTCGTTTGCTTTGTATTTGCCATGAGAGAAACCCAGCAGGAGGTATCCAAATACATCAAGCCACTATTAATTCAGTGTCTTCTGAAATGGGATGCAGCACCCTAAGTAATGTGCAAGACAACCCCTTGCATGATGTGAAGAAAATATTAGAACTTGAATAGTACAGGTATGTAATTTATAAATAATTATGTAAATAAGTTATTCATAAAATAATCACAAAGAAAGTGTAAGTAGAATATATTGGGAGTATGCATGTTAGATGACTGCAGGCTCAAAGTAAATTTAAACTTAATAGCTATTTTTAACAGATCAGTGATAACTAAGAAAAGCCCCAGTGAATTTATGTAATGGAATTATATCTGATTCATTAGGCATTCTGGTTACTGGCTTCCCACTGATGCCTGAAGTTTTTAGCTTTCATGTATTCTGCATGTATTTGTAGTTCTGTAGACAGTTAAATGCCTCTGTGCAACTCCCAGTACTTTTCCAGCTTTCCTTCCCACAATGAACAGGCATTTATTGACACATTCCTAAAATTTTGCTACATCTTGCCTGTTACTTCTCCAAGGACATTTAATTTTCCACCACGTAATCACTGGCATAATAAAGGTAGGGGAGGAGGGCAGAAGCCAGGGGGAGATTACCAAACCAACTGCTCCTCTCATTGGACAATATTGGTCAGATATTCTAATTGCCCAATCCCATCAGTTGTAAGGATCTGGGCACTATTTTTGCCATATTGTGTACCTGAAGGCTTTCAAGGTAAAGGTTGGCTTTTATATTATAATTCTAAAATAGTCTGGAAAAGTTTGTGCTCTATTTCCAGGCATCACCACACTTAGTTCACAGATCACAGTCCAAGGGATACGTGACTTTGTTAAAATAACATGGGAAAGAGCTTAGAAGAAAAGAGAGAGAAGAAAATTAGGTCTATGCATTAAGGTACAAGCTGGACTGTAGAGGAAGCTGAACACTTTGTTTAGGGTATCTGGATATTCCAGTCCCACCTGTCTTATGACTTCTAATTTCCTGGGTTGCAGATATGTGAAGGCAAATTAAGAACCATATTGTAACTTGCATTGGCAGTCCAGAACCTTGGTAAAGCAGAAACTTAAAAATACTATTTCTACAGGAAGGTTTATTCCTAAATTAAGTGTTTTCACTCTTATCAGAATCCACTGGAACCTAAAAAGCCTGCTTTGCAAAATTAAGCCTGTTTTGCCAGTGGGCAGGTTCAGCACAAGAGCCACAGAAACCAACTTAAGGAATAGTGTAATTTTCTATAATGCAAAAACTGTGAAGAATTACACAAGGAGAAGTTCAGCAATGCACCTCATCATTGCTACCACAGATTACCTACAGGCATTAAGATACAGCACCAGTTCCCCTAACACTTCACCATCCTCCCCAGCCATACAGTAGCTGGGAGCCTCTGTCACTGCCAAGCACTGGAGAGCCCCTCCAGAACAGGGAATTCCTATGGGTGTGTCCCCTCACAGGCAAAGAGGCTCCTGACTGTGCTGGGACAGGGCCCAGCTTAGGCAGTGGGCAATAAAACAAGCTCACACCACTTCCAGAGTGGGAACATCTGGGGTCAGCCTCCTCCTGGGTTCCTCCCAAAGCCTGGCCAGGGCTCAAGGAGCAACTCAGGGAGTTGCCTTTGCTCCTACACCCCTAAACCCCAGGTGTGGCCCTATCTGGTTTCTAAATACCTGAAGGTAAATAAGTGTTTTGACAATGAGTGGAAACAGATCACATTGCTAACGATTCTTTGTTAATAAACAGATACAAATATAACATTTGGTTGGAAGGTTCATCTAGAAGTCAACTTTGGCTCAGGGCCTGTTGTTCAGGCACAGTACTTCAGTACACCAGCTCAAGGGGAGAAGTTACAGCAGCACATGAGCTGTAGCTGAAATGACTGTTCTGTACCCTCCCATATTCACAGGAAAAGACAAACCTGTCTCCCAGAAACAAGACCTCTGGCCTCAGATCTCCATGGACAATCTCTGCTTTGTGCAGCTTCTCTACTAGCAGCAGAAGATCATGAACAACCAAGAAGATGATTTCCTTAGTGATGAAGTTACGATCACAGAGAATATCCTGAAAAGAGAATAAACATCTATCTCTGTACCCTTCTACCTTAGATTAGGTGAAGTATTTATAGTTCACCTTCTGTTTCATTATTCATCTGTACAGAGGTAACAGTAAACTCATTATAATCAGATTTTGCCCATGATCAGCCCAGACAGAATTACAAGAACCGTAAGCTCTTAGGAGACATTATTATTCAAAATTGGACAGAATACCAGGAGGGAGAAATTGAAGGTTGAAATCACTACTGAATTCAAAATGCACTTATAAGACTTAAAGCACAAATCATTCAGCAAGACATTAATTGCCAGGACCTTGCTGTAGTTGACTGGAATGTATTGAAAGAGGTCAAGATAAACAACAGCTTTAGATGCAAATCTTGCTGTGGAATAACCTGTGGTTTTTGGCTCCAGTCCGTTATGACTCACAAAGACAGAAAATGTGAAAAATTGGTTCAAGATTCTGAGAAGCACATGATCTATGAATAAGACACCAGACCCAGCTGAGGCATTAACGGACAGCCCTGATTTGTACCCAGATAAAGACTAGAGCATCTGTATTGCAGGATTAAACAGGAGCAGCTCTGCAGCAAAGAGCATAACATCACTCCAAACTCACTACTGGCACCCAAGCAGGAGTTTGGCCCCTCCAGTTATCCTTGGTTTGTCTGTACTGACCCTGAGTGTGAAGCAATTTGTATCCTTGTGCACAATGGCAAAGCCATCCTGGTACAGGTAACAGCTGCAATTCTCACTGAAGCTCTGGTCAAAGTCAGAATTCAAACGCTTCTGTAACTCAAGGATGATATAAAAATCCCAAGGCACAGGCTGAGAATACACCTACAAGAAGGTATGTAAGGAGAACATTTATTTTTGGAATAAAGTGAAAATTGCTCATTTTCATATTCTTCTTATCCTCTTTATTTCCCCCCTCCCACTTGACCAAGTAAGACATTTCTCACAGTCAGAAACTTCTAATTTAGATCCACAATTAGGAGGAGGACTTGAAGTAGCAAACTTTGTGCATGGAATTCAGAAATTAACTTTATATGAATGGATGAGATTTTACCAGTTCACATTTCTTGTACAATAACCGTCATGTCTGTTACCTTTATTGCAAATCCTTTTTGATCCCACTGGAAAATGCATCCAGTTGGAATGGCAAAAAACATCTTGTATTCTTCATTGTTCCAATATTCCATTTTGATGCAGTAAGTCTCATTTCCTATGTTGAAAGTTTACATTCATAAGCTGCCACAGTAAATAGCTGTTCCCAAGTCATTCCCCACCTGCACCACATAAAACTAAGAGGGTGAATATGAACCATAATTCAAGCCCATTACAAAACAAAATCTGCACTGCAGAGGGTCTGGCACACCTACCCAGTTCAACATCTTTCTCAACCTCCATGTGAGGCAGAGCTTCAGTCTCCAAGTGAAAATCTGGAGAAGCAACCAGTGATGATAGCACAGAACCCAAAAGCTTTTTACGCTGTTCAGGGCTCCACAGGAACTGAGCTGCATCATCCTCTAAGAAAACAAACAACATAAAGAGATGAGCTGAGATTGTGTCAACTCTCTGCAGCTTGGTTATATCTGTCAGTAAAAGTAAACTGGACACTGGAAACTTTCAATCCACATCTTCATTTACTATTTATTCATCTCTTAGCAAATCAACTCATATCTTTCCAATAGCTCTGAGAAGTCAATGTGACTCTTGCCTTTAAAACTGCCTTTAAGGCTTTCATCATGAAGTCTACCAAGAGTTCTCCTGTAGCATCATGCAAAATGTATCTTTCACAAGAGACAAAGTTCTGAATTATTTCAGCCAAGCAGAATTCAAACTCATTCTGCAAATCAATACTCCTTTTTTAAATTAATGCCCAGAGCAAGTGATTAGTTTGAGGTTTTTACAGTATGGGGTTTAGAGAAATTTAGTCCTTTGATTACAGCAGATGTTGTATGCAAGAAAAGGAAAACAAAGATGGACTCCACCTCTGCTGCTCACTGCAATGTTAAGAATATAATGACTTTTATCTCCTGGAAGACACCTGTAGGACTGGACTTATTTTCCTTCGTAACAGAATGTAAGGTCATTCAATAGATGAGTTGATCTGTAAAAAACCAAGGCAGCCTCAAGTGTTTACTCTGCTTAATCATTTGAGATAAAACATGAGAACTGAATGGCCTCTATTGCCTTCTCCCAAATGCCATGGCTGTAATGAGGGAGAACATTTTAAACTTTCACAGTACACAGGTAAGAACCAGATTATTTACTGTAATGCCCACACTTATTTGAAAAGCATTGCACTAAGCACTGATCAGGAAGCAATTCTGTGAAAGATCCAGGAAACAATGTAGGCTGGAGGCTACAATGTGTTCCAAGCTTTTGCCATCACAAACCTAGGAAATCTACTGGTATATTTTGCAGGAATAAATTGATAAACACCTGAAGTAATTTTTATTCTTTACACAGTATTAAGAATTATTACAGCCAGGGTGAGAGCTGCAGTTCAAGAGAGATGTGAGAAATCAAGAAACAAAGCTACTGGAAAGATCCAGGGTTCAAGAAAGGACCATTAAAACGTCTGAATAAATGCCTTCTCTTTTTTTTCTGAAGAGATTTTTCATCTTGCTCTAAAGTTTTGTACATATGATAAAAACAAGACAAAGATCCAAAATATCCCAGCTATTTCAGTGACATCACTTCTAATTGTATTTTCATTCCAAGTCCCAAGCATGCTTCATTATAAAATAGTCTGCAGGCACATGAGAACATAACTCTCCAGAGTAGATACACTGAATTTTCAAACACACAATTCTAATTAAGCACCATAAACCAAAATCAAAGGACTTAAAGCAGGTTGAACACCTTGAACATCATCATCCAACACACATCTAATTCCACAGGCCAGATTTTGAAGACTTTTTGTGACCATTTCTGTTCTAACTGTAATCTAAATATTTACAAAAGAGAAAAACAAGGGCCTTTAACTAGAAGAAAAATAAGCAAAGAAATTTACTATTTAAGTACCAGTACTGTTTTCCCTCAGTAGGAATAAGAAGGATACTGTGAAGCAGCACAACAGTTTACAGCATAGTTAAAATACAGATTTAAACCAAAATTATGCAACATGCACTAGACTCCAAATTCATATTCATTTTTTTCAAAGTAGTAGCTTATCAGCACATCAGGAGACACACAGTATGATTACAGAGAAAAAACAAACATAAACCAAAACAAAGCTACCTTAGGAGTTATCACTGCTATCCAGTCCAAATTTTTAATTGTGGAATTTGACCTCATTACCCCTGCACACTGCCTGCTATACTACCCTAAGTAACTTCTCTGTCACTTTAACATTGACATGCTTTGGATGCTGACAAGCATCCCATACTGCCCCTCACTGCTGCTTCAGACAAGAGAGACAAGTTCAGTCGTAGCCATAGGAAACACAAAAAGTAAAGTGGAATACAGGAAGGACAAAAAAAAAAAAAAGACATATTTAGTGACAGCCGCAAGTTATTTGCCGTGAGTGAAATTCAGGTTAGTACTAACCAGTAACGTCTCCACCTCCAGAATCAGTAACCACTTCAGCAGGCAAGCTCTGAGCCAGCTCCAGTTTCTCACTGATCTGCAGGTATTTAATAGCAGACATTTGTGTAACAGAGGACAGAGAACCTCCTGAGACTGAAGAACCTGATGAGCGAGTATCTTCCAGGCTTGCTTCCATGATGGGGCTGTAAATAAAGCCATCAACTACTCAGATTTCCAAAGATACAAGTCGTAGATAATGTCAACCCAGGGCCTAGGATAGGATATTGTGCACAACCAAATTTAATTACCATGAAGAAATTCTTTCCCATCACTAGAAGAAAGCCAGAAGTCATGTCAGAGCTTCATTTCAATTTTGATGATGGATTATATTCAGAATCTTAGTCTACAGATGATTTTTTTAATCTTCTCTTCCACCAAATTTGACTGATACAACAGAAGACATCCTGAATATTTATCACTCCCTTTGCTACCAAATGTCAGTGCTTTCAAAGCAGTGAAGGGTTGGGTGGAAAGTATCTCCTCCTAACTATAATCAGCAGGGTTTTCAAAGAATCTCCCCAGTAAAAAACACCTTCAGCAGAGTGTACTTGTTTACATCCTAAGAGCCAGCAAATCCAACTCAGTTCTAGATTAAGAAACTCCCATACAACAGGTGTTTTCTGTACACAGTGACAAAAAGGTTTTTCTTCTCTCCAGCTTTTTTACTCTGTAGATGAACTAAACAAAAGAGTATAAAAGGAACTGGTGATTCTGCTTTCCATGTTTGATAATGAAGACAGAAAGCATTTATTAATTTCTCTTCAAGTTATTTGGTTAAAAAAACTTGTACTTAAGTCCCAGAGCAGTAATGCTGAAAAGCCAGGTGGGCTTGACTCACCTCTTCAATCTGCTCAAGGCAAAGTGCACCCTGAGCTAAAGAAATGGCTCTCTCCAGGGTATTCTGGTCTTTTCAGAAAACTCCTTCCTTAGCAACACTAAAACCAAAACTGTGAAAGACATGCAGGAAAAGGGGCTTAAGGTCCTTTACTGTTAATTACCTCAGTTTTTTTACACTGAGAGCTTCAGTGTATGCTCCTTCACACACCAGTGTCTCCTGATTCAGAGGTGCACCCTTGGATTCTGGACTATCTCCCTTCAGTTCACTCTGAGAGAAAGCAGGAGCTAGGACTCTCTGAGCTACCACCCCGTGAAAGGGCGTCGAGGCCAGGTGGGCAGCCCTGTTAAAGTCACACGTGTCCTCTGGGTTGGCACAAAGGGTCTTGTTCTTGTAGGAGCCTGTCACAATTGCATCCTCAGTCAAACGTTCAATTCCATTCAGCTCATCCTGAAAAAAGAAAAAAAGACAGTGAAAGCCTGCAGATTTTATGATAAATTTTTCTTTATTTAAAAAAATGAACATTTCTCTTCCCTTTCTTCTGCTCTACCACCTTCCAACATGAATAGGACATTCAGTCTTTGTGAATTCTACTTAGTATAAAATCCCAGAATGGTGTGGGTTGGAAGGGACCTTAAAGACCATTGACTTCTGTCCCCACCCCACCACGGGCAGGGACACATTCCACTAGTCCAGGCTGCTCCAAGCTCCATCCAACCTGACCTGGAACACTTCCTGGGACGAGGCAGCCACAGCCACAACATGATATTCCCAGTATCTCATCACCACCCCATTCAATAACTGCCATGCCAAGCAGATGTTTAGAATCCCTGTTTTTTGCATGTGATGCCAGTCCAGCCAAGCTGACTCTGTCTGATAGCAGCACAGGCTGTGTTGGTATCTCCTGGGTAAGAAATCTGCCATGGGCTGAACTCCTGCTACCATGGCTGTTTCCTTACACAGGCTGCTGCTGCTGCTGCTGTGCTCTCCTTGGCACTCAGAGAATCCACAGGCTTAAGAACAGCGAGGGGGTGACGGGCACTTTTCCGCCGACGATCTGCTGAACAACTAAGAAGAAGTTACAGTCAGTTACATATTTATTAGAGCAGCTTCCAATCTCCATCAAGTTCCTCTCGAGAGTTTAAGTCTATTGATCATTTCAATCAACCAATTTCTACTATAGAACTAGCAGTAAGAAAAAAATACAGCTCTCCAGAATGAAGGAAGTTTATACAGCAGCTTAAATAGTTCTAGGTTGAAAATGAAGAACAGGAGAGTATTTCCTCATCATGGACTCTGAATAATTAAATAAAAAATACCAATATAAACAAAACACACTCCCCTACACACCCCGGCCAGAAACAGTTATTTCAGCTGCTACAGCAAGGGCTTTGATGCTTCCATTTTCCTTCCCTCTGAAATCTAGGTTTTGAATAATTCTACCTTATATTCTGATTTGTCAAGGTAGAGGATTCATCAAATATAGAGAAAAATGGAGCAGCTGGTGGAGGAAGCAGACCTACATCTGTAAAGAAAAACCAAGAGGTTCAATCATATCCACAGTTCTTCCAAAACAGCATATCCAACACTACTTAAAATAACTCATACATAGTCCTAAAAGTACTGCTCCTAACAGGAAGTTACAGAGCTGGCATATAAAGAAACCTATTTTAAAAGGCTTGGTTTTTTCACGTTAATGAACCCCCCCTTTACCACCATATGATGTGAGCTAACTTGCTGGGTTTACACTATGCTTCAGAATTTGTACATTTTTTTGCAAGACTGCCCTCATTACTCTGTTCCTCCTTAGAGTTTAAAAATGTATTTCCACTGTGGCAATCTGTGGATATATCAGGAGTCTGGATGACCTCTGTCAATAGCAATAGGAGTCAACTCCAATCAGAAGTAAAGTTCTTCTGGATGTAAACTTCCCAAGATAACTTACTAAAATCAACAATGTACAATTTCTGGCCACATTCCCCTAGCAAAACCTCTGAGGAAAAAGGAATTAAAGTAGTTATCAATCTAATGATAGCATTAAACTCTTCTGAGATGATAGTAAGACTGCAAACATGAAAGACGGAAGAAAACTTTCCAGCTACTGAAAGAAAAATGCTCTTCTGCTTGAAAGTCCTCTCAAATAGTGACAGTTCTCAGATGCTCCATGTTTTGCTCAATATGGAAAAACGCACTACTAGCGCACACACTCTCATTCTTCTAATCCACCTAAGCTTTGGGTTTTACTTTGCTGCCTTCTTGGTATTCATGGAAGGCTTCCCTTTTACCAAACTTCCTCGTTCATGGTAAAAAACTTTACTACTTACCCTCAGAACAAGACGGTTTATGTGGCTGAGTGTCTTCATAGATCTGGAATTCACTGTGAAAAAAATAAAATAAATAAGTTTGCATTCTACAGATCTTCAAAAACATAAGTAAACCCTGTAAAAAAGGCAAGCCAAGCTGACAAATGCTACTTGCAAGAAGTTAAGATCCCTCAAACAAATAATCCAACATATGGAGAAAGCACACAGATCCTGGTTACAGGCAGATGCCAAGGCTAAATTCCATTCTAACTGAGAAAACAGTGATCCATGTTACTACTTGAACCTACGTAACCTCCCAGGTGCTCTCCCTGCTGGCTAAAAAAAAAAAATCTCTCTATTACCTTTGTGACTGAGGCTGTTTCTCCCCATACTCTGTTGTGCTGGCAAAAGTAAATCCTTGCATTCCCAAAGGTGTGGAAGCTCCCAGTAGCTCTGCTGCCTGTGGAAACAAAGCAGCACTTCACTTCTACAGTGGCAGAATTGCAAGCCAGGCAAAAAGGTTCCAAAAACATGAAGACAATCCCACGTAGTCATTAAAACCCTGATAGATAATGGTTGCCTTTAGCCACTTTTATTTGTACTTACCTGCATGAAGAAAGTCCACTTTTATTGCACTGTATAATTAAAAGGCGTAATTTACTCTTTGCAACCAAATTTATACTTTCATAGGAGATTTTAGTTACCCTGCAACTGTTAAGGACATATGTAAGCAGTTATGTAGCTTACAACAAAGTCACAGCTCTGTTTCATTATTTAAAATACTAACTAGGAAGGCACTGAAGGATATAAAATAAAATAAATTACTTAAAGTACTTTTAAAATACCAGGAAAGAAGAAAAAGAGAGAATATACTTTACTAGTGATGAATCCTTTCAAAAGAAGTTTAAAATGTGTTAGAAGAATATCAGAAATGCTTCCTTTTGCTTTTCTTGGGTACTTTTATTTAAAATTCCAGCTACTTGGAAAAGAACAGTTAAATAAGGACAATACCTGTTCATGTGGTTGTTGCTGCTTGTCATCTTCTTTCTTCTTTAATTTCTTTTCCAGTTCCTCAATTTTCCTTTGTATTTCTTCCTTCTTCCGTTCTATGGCTTCTATTTCATCTAAGGAAGAAAGCACCTCTAAGGCCCAACACCTATTTCACATACAATCGGTGGCTGCAGCCTAAACTGTCAAGGACCCAAAACTTCTGGTGGTTTTTCCTTTGTCCCACAGCTTCCATGTAAAGCTGTTGAATGTGCTACTGTCTCTGTACCTCACAGCAGTTAAAACAACTATTCCACTAGAAAAAGAGAAGCAGCTGCAATCACAGATGGAAGCAAATACAGTTTTATGATTCCATCTGTAAAACCTTGCTTGCTCCAGTCCACTTTGGAACATACCTTCGTCTTTCTTCCTCGCTTTCTTCCTGTAGATTTCAGCTCGGATCTCTTCAAAAGAGAATTCATCAACTCCAGCATAAACTTTCTCTTTGCAGTACATCACCATCTCCTTCTTTGCCTGAGCATCCTGCTGCTGGTGCTGCACTCGCTGCAGTGGGTCCTCCCGCTCCTGAGGTTTGCGAGTACTTAACACACAGTTTATACTGGGCTCAATTTTGCAGGGAGTCCTGAAAAAACAGGAATTTTTCACTTGAGCTTTGTGAACTTCACTGTTGCACAGAAAAGCAGGCATGGGAGAAACTAGCCCTGCTAATTTCAGAACTTGGTTTTGGAGTAAAGACATTCTGTTCTGTGCTTAGAAAAAATACACAAGAAAATTGGAATGAGTAACACCAAAAGCCACCACACCACTCAGAATTGTGTGATGACTAAAACAAAACAAACAACAACAAACAACAAAACACAAATCCAATCAAAACTGTTTATAAGGTCCAGTCAAAAGCAAATAAAATTCTGATGGTGTCTGAACTGCCATGCATCCTGAATCAGGTTCAATTTAGTTCCATTGAGCTTTGTGTCCACAGGCATGACAGGTCCCTAAACTCTGGATTGTAGGATGGTTATCTGGGAGAAAAGGGACTTAAAAATGGAAACTCTTGGGCCAGATGAAACCTACACACTAATTTCAGGAGAGAAGCAGCAGTGCTGGTACAACTTTACCAACACCAGCAATCCAGCTGACTTCACCTGGATAAACTCACATCTGGGAGTGATCATGAGGCAAACAGGTGCTCCTAATGTTTGGGGGTTTAAGCTTTATTGGGTGAGTGTGGAGATCAATACCAGGATCACAACAGGGTCCTTCTGCCCTGGATGACAGCTGATGGCCTGATTTGCATCTACATTTTTTTGCATTTACACAGTTTCAGCAAAACACTTCCACATTTGGCAGGTGACACGGGTACCATTAGGAAATGGATTCAAAGACAGAAAAAAACTATCCAAAACCGACTTTTAAGATTTCAGCTGCATAATCTAAACCTACATACCAAATCTCTGCCTAAGTTGCTTAGAGCTAACTTAGCCTGATGCTCAATTCTACCCACTCTTTCCCTCTCCCCAGTATGGAAAGCTGCTGCCTTCGGTAAGTAACAAATCTTCATCCGAGAGATCGGCATGCCAAGAGATTTACCAGTGTGGCATCGCTGACTTTCAGGAGAAAGGAACACCTTACAATTTAAACAGGAATGCAGTTTTTACATATTCATTGACTAAACTACAGCATCGCCATGGTCAGAGCCATTCTGCAAGTCCACGTGCAACCTGTGCTGCTCACCACCTCTCAGCATTCCTTGATTCCATGCAATTCAGACCTGTGGGAACTGTCTGTAGTACCAAACATTTTCCACTCTTTTTTTTTTTGGTAATTCCATCTTTTCCACTCCTCTCTCAGAAGGAGCCTGTCTATTCCCTGGCCATCATTAACCACAGAAAGGTAGAGCAACCTTGCAAAATAATGTGTTTTCCTCTGCTCTAACTAAACCACCCCATCTCCTGGGATTTATCAGCATTTCAGGGAGCGCTGTACAAGCAGCACACTCACTCCTCCACGACCTAAGCAACACTGTTGGCATGGCAACTCTGAGAGCTTATTTCAGAATAAAACTCCAGATATGCTGAGCACAGAGCTCCCAAGACAGAAGAAAAAAACAGCCACAAGTCTGCCTCAATTTGGGGCTGCTTCACAGCAAACAGCACCCTAAGACAGGTAGCTTGTGGTTTTGTGTAAACACACCGAGTTAAGCTATTAAACTAATTAGCATATATAAATATGATATAAGCTCCCACATCACGAGCAGCACTGAACATTTCCCATGTCCTTATGCAACCTCTGCTGAAGCCCCTGTCATCAAGCTGCAACACTAATTGCTTCCAGGCTGACAGATTTTTAAATTCGTGTAGCTCGAGAGGCTTAAGTACTTGGCAAAACAAGCCTCAATTCTAGGAAGCAGCTTTGAGAATCCCAAATGCAATCCCCCATCTCAAACTCAAGACTCACATCATTTGTGGTGGAGCTGACTCGTCCACATAGGGGGTGAAACTGGGCAGTGGGTGGGGCACTTCCATGGCAGAGCTCACAGTGCTTCGAGGACGCTGCAGAAGGAAAGGCAACATCAACAACTTAGGGATTCATTTCAGTCTCCACATCCTTCTGCACCTCCCTTTCCCTTATTCTCTGCTCATTTGGAGGTTTTTTTAATATGGAAAATTAAAGTTGATGGAGACTTTTCCAAGGTGAATTCCCTTCTGACACAGTCACCTAAGGCAAGGCATGCTCCTCCTGCATGTCCTCAGCAGGCCCAGTTCCTGTTATTCTGAGGGAATGTTTTATACATATTGACAGATATATATACACATTATCCTGGTCAGGCTACGTATTCCAGCTGCTCCTCATTTTCCACAGATGCCACAGTCCTCATTTTACAGCCAATATTGTGCTAATTCTATGATAATATTCATTCTCCTGTCCACCAACAGCCTCCAAACTTGGAGTTTTTGTTTGTTTTTTTTTTCAGTTTTCCCATCAGAAGCCATTTCAGCACCACAGAAATCCCTTAACAGCTTCTGAGGACCATTAGTAAAGAGAAAATGTGGAATTTAGTCTGACAACACACTACTCTCATCTGCCTGTTTCAATTCCCTGGGACTCTTCAGCACAAAAAAAAAAAAGTTACATGGTAGTAATACTTCACAAACTCACTCCTCTTCTCCACCCTTTCCCAAACTGCTTCCTGAGGCATTTTGAAACCAACAGTAAGAGAAACCTCTTCTTCTCCGTGCAGGTTTTAATATGTCAGAGCATTCACTAAAGGTTATTCTTGCACTGCCCTTCAGTCAATTGGAACTAAACATCCTCAACTCTTCTGCCAGAAACAGGATATTTTATTTAACTAAATCCAAGAAATTTCATTAAGAGGGGAGCAGGGACTACACTTAGGGCAGACATTAAAAGAAATATGGAAGCATTCAGAGACCAGAATGAATGTGTTAAGCAGCAGAAAGAGACTGGTAAAAGAAATTTTATATTAATACTTCTCCCTCACTCTTCTCAGCTATATTAAACCTGTGATTTACTTAACTTTTCCATTCATTTAACTGCTTTCTCTCTGAAAAGAACGTTCCTGGAGTTTCCTAAATTTTAGCCTGATTGCATCTCTCCCTCATTCAAATTTTTTTACCAAACTTCACTTATAACCACGCCCATACTGAGATGAAAATATTTTGATGCCTGAAATTTTTATCTTTCATGTATTCTGCATGAATTTGTAGTTCTGTAGACAGTTAAATGCCTCTGTGTAACTCCCAGTACTTTCCCACCTTTCTTTCCCACAATGAACAGGTGCATATTGACACATTCCTAAAATTTTGCTATGTCTTGCCTGTTACTTCTCCAAGGACATTTAATTTTCCACCATGTAATCACTGGCATAATAAAGGTAGGAGAGGAGGGCAGAAGCCAGGGGGAGATTACCAAACCAACTGCTCCTCTCATTGGACAATATTGGTCAGATATTCTAATTGCCCAAGTTGTAAGGATTGAATTCTGAGCACTGTTTTTTGCCATATTGTATACCTGAAGGCTTTCAAGTAAAGGTTTGCTTTTACATTATCATTCTAACACGGTCTGGAAAAATTTGTGTTCTATTTCCAGGCATCAATCTCATGACTTTCTATTCTTAGTTGCTCAGCTACAAAGAACATGGCAACACTGGGGGGGATCTGAGCACCTATGCTCAGATAAAAAACAAACCTGATCTCACAGGATTGATTTCCTTCAGACAATGTTTTGCATCACTTCTCTAGAACAGCCTAAACACCTGTAGCGCAGCTGTTTCTTTTGATGTTTAGTTTAAGCCATTGGAAGCTACTTTCTGTCATCCTATTGCCAGGATAAATATTCCATTGATACAGCAGTTGGATTCTTTTGATCTCTGCTCTTCTGTTTTCCTCACAAGCACTTCAAAACAAGACTTGCAGAATGCTGTACAAGCCTTCTTTGCACAAGACAAGCCAACAAGTTCTTCCTTCAGGTTGTGTTTTCCAACATAATTCAACTCTTTAGCTTTTTTTCTTACAGATTTAACTACTGCCTGGCTTCTCTCCCCTTCCATGGCTAACATTTTCCTCTTACATTCCTTTTCTGCCTTCCAAACACTTCAGCAGGCCACCTCTGCCCATTCTTCAGCTTAGCAAGAATTTTCTTTTCCTGATTTTAAAACTCCAGAGTTTTTAAACCTTATTCTAGCAATATCTGCCTGTGAAACCTGAACAGAGTACATACACATGGCCAAGGACTCTTTAGAAGGAGAGTGACTGTTCACAAGGGCATGGAGTAACAAGACAAGGGGGAATGGCCTTAAGTCAAAGGAGGGTGGCTTTGGATGAGGTAGCGGGAAGAAATTCTTCCCTGGGAGGGAGCTGAGGCCCTGGTACAGACAGAAGCTGTGGTTGATCCATCCTTGGCAGTGTCCAAGGCCAGGTTGGATAGGGTTTGGAGCAACCTGGGCTAGTGGAAGGTGAAACCAGATGATCTATAAGGTTCCTCCCAACCCAAACAATTTCACAATTTTATCGTTAAATCTGTATTTACAATACACACAAACCACAGGCAAGGGAGAAAGACACGACCTCTGTTTCAGCAATTAGAAGTCATCAACTTACACACACCTTCCTCTCTTTTCCCTGTCCATTTTGAGCCTCCTTACCCTGCCAGAGTTCCACGGTCCTGCGCTGAGCTCATTCTCCTTGGCCCTGGGAACTGGAGGTGCTGGCCATGACTGTGCTGTAAGTGTGGCAATCTCAGGTCCAGACACAGAATTTTCATCAAACACAGCAAAACTGGGAGTATTTGGAAGCTGCAGAGAAGCCTGAGGCTGGGAGCTTCTGTTTGGATTCACGACTATAAGCAAGAAGAATCATGTAAATTAACCTTCAACTGTCACATTCAATTGTAAATCTCATGTTAAAGAGATGAAACTCCTCCAATAACAGGTTGTTTTAGCTCTCTAATGTACCTTTAACTGCATCTCCCACACGACTGATGGGGGCTCTCACTTTCTTTTTCCCTCTGCCTTTGAGATCTGCCAGCGAACTTCTCTGAGGCTCTGCAATTTCCAGCAACCCCATATTGCCTCCTCCATCAGGACTTTCCTCAAGTGCCCGTAATGTCTGCCGAGAAACACGGGCCTGAAACTGCCTAGAAAAAAAATATTGGAAAAGTCAGCAGCTTCCCTAGCCCAGGAACCCAGGGAAGCACTTAAGTTCTTCCCTTACTTGTGATGAGCCTGGAGTTTGTCCAAAGGCTCAGCCTTGCGCTGGAGCCCCTCCTGGAATATCAGATCTGCTTTCCTGAAGCTGGCCCTGGCCTCGAGCGCCTCAGCCCAGGTGATGTAGAGCAGGGCCAGCGTGGTGCCGATCTCCTGGCTGTGCAGGTAACTGTACAGATCCAAGGGCTCATTGCAGCAATCGCCCTGGAACGACCCAAGTGTGTCAGTAACCACACTGCAGAGGGGTCCCAGTCAAAAAAATGCATTTCAACATCTCCAGCACGACCCTAATGACTTCAATACAAGTTTGACAGGAGCAGCTGTGAGGCCACTAGACAGAATTTTATCATTTCTTATCTGAGTGTGAGGCAATTAGATGATTGAATTACACTATATTAGTATTCCTGAGAACAAACAGTAATTTTAGCTTCAGATGAAGTAGAGCACATTCCAGTTTTGGAATCAGTAAATTAGCTCAGCAAGCTAAAGCTGGAGAAAAGCTGTTCTGAAAAGAA
Source organism: Cinclus cinclus (assembly GCF_963662255.1). NCBI lineage: Eukaryota > Metazoa > Chordata > Aves > Passeriformes > Cinclidae > Cinclus > Cinclus cinclus. The sequence continues at coordinate 10,174,785 of NC_085051.1, read as the reverse complement.
GTGGACAACAAAAATTACAGCAATGGAGAGACAGGGCAGGACCAGAACACACTGAGTTTGGTTTAGAGTTTAAAAGGATGGGAATAGAAGACAGCTAGAAGCTAAAACATCTGGTAGGACAGATGTATTTTAGATGTTGTTGCTTTAAATCACTTCTCTTTCTCCTTAAATAAATATTTTAACTCTATTTATTCAAGGCAGCTTTTCCAAAACAAAAACTTCTAGAGTCTGTAGCTGTCCAAAGTGAACAACCCTAAAAAATAGTCTGGAAATGAGAAGTAGAATTCAAGAATAACATGTTTGCAGAAAAATACATCTAATATCGTACTCGTTGTACAACACTGTTTGACTCTTGTCACCAGAATCAGCTTAGCTGTGTGCAGACAACATGACAAGGTCCCAAGGAAAAGCAGCACCCAAGAGATGCTCCCAAAACACTCACAAACTTGAGCCAGAGATTAAGATAGCGAGGATCTTTGTAGTACTGCTGCTGCCCATGGAGGGCTCTCACTGCCCTTTCCAGAACTGCTGCAAGGTTGCCATCCTTGCCACCCCCAGGGAAGGCCTGCTCTGTCCACTTGATATACCTAGAGACACAATGTGTTCACAGCAAGTCAGTTCTTAATAAGCGTCTGTAAAATACGAAGAGATTAAGAAAAAAATAGGCGTAACATTGAAACACAACCTAATATTTAAAAACAATTATAGAATTTAGCTTTCAGTGAGTTTTTTATTAAATTAGAATGTGTTTCTTCTCTTTTACAAGGATATCTGACTGTTCAACTCTTTTTTCTGATATAAAGGGAAACTTACCGCTCCCACACATCCAGAGGATCATCTCCAGAGTAAAATCGTATTTCTGCTTCAAACTCCCTAAAACATAACATTATTAATCCAATAAATACATTTATATCACTGTAATTTTATCTCGTATATTGCAAACAAAGAGTTAATAATTTATTAAAAAGCACAGCCAAATCTCCATGGTGTTTGCTGTTAAAATGCTCCATTGCAAACCTACAGTGCTGAAGTCTGTACTACACAACACCAGAAGTAAGTAGTTCTAAAATCCTAGAGCATTGTAATAATACAGACATCAGCTACTAAACTTTTTTTATGCTTTTTTAATGCCTGTGATATTACTACAGTTAAAGAAGACATAGATAAAACGAGGAGGGAGGAAGGTAAGGGGAAAGGAGCTGTTACAATATCACTTACTGTTTTTTAAGCTGCAAAGCAGTGTGGCTGGAAGAGTCCTGCTGAGCCAGTGCCTCTTGCAAGCTGGACATCACCCGTCCCTGCCTGAGGGGCTGCACATTCTCCTTGCTCAGCTCCCACTCGTGGCTGCCCTCCTGGGACATGACCACCTTTCCTCCAATCCTGAACTCTTCTCCTTTCGTCCTGCGTTTAACAAGAAACGGACACCTGTAAATATGCAGGGTACTGATCTGAAACCTGACACAGCCAGCTTTTCTCAGCCCATACACCCCGAATTTTTTGTGCAGCTAAAATATACCGCTTAGATGCCCAACTTTCAGAGGGACTTGGAGGTTTAACTCCCCCCTACGGGAAACAGATGAAGAAAGAGCCAATCTTGACAATGAAGAACCGCAGCCCTCACGGATCGCACACACTCACAGCCCCTCCGCCCTCCACACCTCACGGCCCACATCCCCTCATAGACACCCACGGCCCCTCAGCCGCACACACCTCACACCTTACAGCCCTCACAGAGCCCACACAGCACCTCAAAGACCCCCAGAGACACCCACAGCCCCACACACTTCACAAACGACAGCCCCTCACGGATGTCCGAGCGCCCCTCAGCCCCGCGCCCCTCAGGAATCCCGCAGCCTTCAGTCCCGCGGACCTCACAACTTAGAGCCCCTCAGCCCCACAGGAATGCCACAGCCTCCCAAAACCCTATACACACCTCACGGCTCCTCAGCCCCACAGGGATCCCACAGCCCCCCTCAGCTCCTCAGGGATCCCCGAGCGCCTCTCAAGGACCGTCAGCACCGCGCACTTCACAGCACCTAAGGCCGCCTCAGCCCCTCACAGACCCCACAGCCCCCTCAGATCCTCGAGGGCCTGTCACGACACACAGCCCCTCATAGACTCTACAGCCCCTCCGTCCCCCTCCATCCCCTCACGAACCACACAACCCTCGGCCCCCGCGCACTTCTCACCCCACAGTGCCTCAGCCCCCACCCCCGGACAGACACCACAGAACCCCTCCGAGCCGGACGCACCGCGCACAGCTCCCAGCGGCGCGAGCCGCCCGGACGGACCCCAGCAAGGCAAAACCCGTAACGGTAGCGCCGCCTCAGAATTCAAACCTCTCCCACCTCCCCATTGGCCGCGCCCCGCCGCACCTGATTGGTGCCGTCCTGCGTCGCCCCGGGGCATCACGGGAAATGCAGTTTTCACCTCAGCCGCGGCGGCGGGAAAAGGTAAAAAAAAATTATAAATAACGTGCTCGCAGTTAATCTTGTCTGAAGGGCATATTCCTGATCCTGCTGGCGTGTGTTCCCGTTCTTTCCCTTTGCTAACTGCTGATTCTCCACGTTATTTCTCTTTCTTAAATTCATCCTCTTATTTTTCCTGAGATGCTCACTTCATGTAAGCGGTGATGAGCTCTGCTTTGGTGTCACAGAAAACTTCACTTTCTGGGTATCCCTGAAAAGTGCATAGTTTGACACTCCCAGAAGCGTATGGCTGTGTTAATGGGATGCTCAGCCCCATCAATTACCTTCTCTCCTGCAGCGTTCCAAGAAAAAACTAATTAGTTTGACAGGCTTCAGTAATTTATAAGAACCCGGAGCGACTGGAAGTGTACAAGGCTAGATTGGAGCAACCTGGGATAAGGGAAGGTGTCGCTGTTCATGACAGAGGGTGGAATGGGATGACCTTTAAGGTCCCTTCCCACCCAGAACATTCCAGGATTTTATTGATGTCTCGTCACTGCTTCTAGTGCCAGAACTCGATGGAAGTGAGCCCAGATTTTTTTTTTCCTGCGCCGATTGACAGGGCAGAGGGAGCCTGTCTTGCAGCACCCCCTCGTGTTCCTGCGGGGAACTTCAATGAACAGGGACTGGCGGCTGGCCGCTCTGATAGTTGAGATCTTACTAAAATCCAACATCTGCAGGGTCTCAGGAGTACAGATGTCTTGTTCCCTTCCGCATTCAGGATCTGCAGGCACTGACGTATGAGGCAGCTGCAAAAAATATATATTGCTATGGACTTGGACAGGAATATCCTGCCAGGAGCATAGATTAGCAGTCTGCTGTTATTGGAAATGCGATCAGTAACAGAGATATTTGTTGTAAAGAAAACTAAAGGAGTAAAAAGGTTTTTTTTTTTTTTCTTTTCCCCACAACTGCCCTTAACTCGCACACTCTGAAGGTTTTTGTGACGCCTGTGAGTAATGAAGTTTCGTATGCATGGAAGAGAACTGTGACCATGGTGTTGATGGGGGTTTCTTTCTGCGCAAGAAACTATGACAGACCCCGGACCGGGGACAGCGGGCGGGGCGGTGCCGGACGGGGCTCGGTCGAGCTGCACGGATTGTGAGGCGAGTGCATGTATGTATGTGCGTGTTTGGGTGTGTGTGATGGACAGCAGTAAATACCGCTCCCAAAGGGGCGGAGGTGGCCGCAAATCAAAGTCGGCAACGCCCGAGAGGCCGGCCCGGGCCGGAGGTGGTGGAACCGCTGGAACCCGGCTGCTGCCAGCACACAAGATGGCGGCTCTGGGCTTAATCACGTGATACCACATCAAAGATGGCGGATTGACCGGAAGTTACTTCTGCCAGAACGCAAGATGGCGGAGTTTGGGCGAAACTCACATGACCACACCTAAGATGGCGGCTTAAACTTATAGTGCCCTTTCCAATATGGCGACATTTCGCGCATGCGCTTTGGATAGGGAGGAAAATTGCGCCGTGAAGGGCTCCTATCCCCGGAATGATGTCCCCTTGGCTGTCTGAATCCGGCCACGATCACCACCGCGATCCCCCCCCCCGCACCTCCAGCGCGATCTGCCGCGGCGCTTCCTGGTGGGGATGTCTCTGTGGGGACGCGGGCGTTAAGTCAGAGGCGCCGAGCGGGAGGCGGCGGCAGGCAGTGGCGGGACAGCTTCTGTCGCGGTCCCTGAGGCGAGAGGCCCCGTGAGCGGGCGCTGCTTTGAGGGGGCTCCTCGCGCCCCCGCCGAACCCAAACCCAAAACCCCGAACCTTGAACCCCGAAGCCCGGTCTGGCTGCGCGGGTGATGGCGCTGGGGCTGCGCCGCCGAGTTCGCCCCGGTAAGCGGTGGGAGCGGCTGCTGCGTCAGGCCCTCGGGGAGACCTTTCATCGCCCCAGCTCGGGGAAGACACGAAAACAGAAAATGGTCGAGAAAATGACACAAACAGCTTCTTTCTGGTCATGCTGGTGTCAGTCAAGGGCGGTGTGTCACCGCAGTGGAGAGCAGTCTGTAGAGGCCCTTTGGGGCAGACACCCCCTGAGGGCACTGCTCTGGGCAGACATGGAGATTTTCCCCTGGGTGTTGTTCTGGGTCAGTAACAGTTTGTGCTGGCAATTGGTGTTGCTGCCTCGAATGTCATTGCTGCAATATTTCTTCAAACAGGGTGCCCTGCACCAACACTTACAGCTCCTATGCTGAGGAGTGATTAATTAAGGTATCTTAGTCCTTGTTAGTAATTCAAGTAAATAATTTCTGTAATTTTTATCAGTGTACCTGGTCTGCTGCCCTTAATCCTGACAGGCTTGTGCAGAGGTTTGATCTCACCTTTAAAGCAAATTTTTCCCCCCAAACCTCAGTTAAACGGACTGAGATCACACACAGATGATGCCCTGGAACTCCTGGGTTAATGTTAAGTCTTGCCAAATGATTTTTATGAGGTTAAATTCCAGCAAATCTGTTCAAAAACCAGAAACCCTGAAGCTCAAGAAGCTGTGCTGCAGGACCTAGTGGCCATGCTGTGCCCCTGCCAGGACCAATTCAGGTGTTCCTGTGGACCATCGTGTCTTAACTGCTGCCCCAGCACTGCCAGGGCCACCCCTGTCCCGTGTCCCCAGGTGCCACATCAGGAGCCACCCACCAAGTGACAGGAATTGGAGTGGGGGCTGCAGGCACTGACAGGGTCACTGCTCGCTGCCAGTGGGGCTGGGAGTTCCCAGAGGGGCTCCAATGCCCCTTCTCCCTGGCCTTCCCATCTCACATCTCAGTCCTTTATTAGTCAGTCACCTTTCACAATGTCAATTCAGCCTTTGGTGGCAGAGTAATATCTAGGGAACCCGTTGTGTCACCTAGCAGTTGTTGTCACCTCCTTCTATAGGCCTCCCAAGCTTCTCCAGCATCCTCTAAACAGCTTTGGCACTACCTTGTAAGGAGTTACATTTCACTGTCACCTGCTGTTGCTCTAGGGCCTCCTTTCCTTCAGCATCATCAGTCTCTGGCTCATCTCGTGCTAAGAATCTTGGGTCTGTAAGGTAAAACTGCTGGGCAGTTTCAACTTGTGTCTATGTTATGTTTGTATCAATTGTCTTCATTGTCACAGGGCTTTGTTTTTTATTGATGCTTTATCAGCATAATTCCTGGTCTTATTGGCAGTGGGGCTCTCTACTTGAGTACTTTGCCAGATCAGGCTTATTCTGGCATCTTTACATTTTTACTTTTTGAGACCAGAAGTACAAAAGATGGTCTCATCCATCTTCCTTCTCAGTTTTGGTAGTACCTTTTTTTCACATGCCATTCCCTTTGACTTCTATATGGAGTGTATTAGACCCTCCTTGCTCTGGTAGTTCTGTAGGTTCTGTCACCACAGACCACACTGGTCTCAAGAATTTAACTTCTGAAGAGTTACTTCAAGTCTTTGTGTCATCTTTGCTTATATTTGGTGCACTGTGTGTCTTTGTGCCACTTATGCTTGGAGCTGCCCTGCCCTGGCATGTGACTCAAATGGTGTAAATACGTTAGTTTCATACCCCAAAAAATGGCCACCATCACAGTTAGGTTGAACACTTATAAAACTTTATGGTTGATCTCTTGTCTGTGGGGTTTTGGGTAGAAAATTTACAGGCACGGTCTGGGGATAACTCCTAGCTGTCAGCTACTTGTAAGCCACCTCATGTTGTCTTGCAGGTCCCTGAAGCAGATTCTGATCCCTGTGGTCATCGAGGTTACCAGTTTTCCCAGAATCTATTCATCCCCATCAAGGAGCAGCAGTTGGAAGATGTGTTTTAGCAACTTCAGGGGAGTGTTTTGATTAAGGGCTGCAGCCGGTGTGTAAGATGAAGAAGGGATGTCTGTGGCTGGCTGTGAGAGTGTGTGTGTTGACTGGTTCTAACATTGTGTGTGTGGGTCTCTTGCCTTTCAGGTTCTTCAACTAATTTTAAAATTTAGAATTAAAAAAAAACCCAACTGGTCCTGCCTGTGCTGTGGGGTCAGTCAGAGGGACACGGGGTTCCTCTTTTCCTCTCTGCTGGGATTAACTGCCTAGGGAATTACACTTCTGACAGCCTGGTCCTACCTGTGTCTGCTGGAAAAGGGCAAAGGTGAAGCGGTAAATCCCAGAGTTCCCTGGGGGATGATGGAGTTGTGGTGTTTGGCTGTGCCCAGAGAGGCAAGCTGGGCAGTATTTGTGCATCTAAGGACTGGTTTGGGCATTTGGGAGCCAGGAGAACCGAGCTCTCAGTGTATTCCCATCTTTCCCTTGTGATGGCTTCTGGTTGGGCTTGGGGCAGGCACTGGCCCCCAGCACAGATGGAGACAGGGGAGGATTTGGGAGCAATGGGAATGAAATGAGGGATGGTGCTGGGCAGAGTGATGAGCCTGTGTCAGCACAGCCGTGCAGGGTGCAGGGATCTGGGTAAAACTCCAGCTTTCCTGTTCAGGGATGCAAGGTCTGAGGGACTGGATTTACCTGTGGCTTAACAGGACAGCAGAATAAGAGGAAATGTGGTGCCAGAGCTGTGTCCCATCAGGTTTTGTTTACCGCTGGGGACCGGGAGTCTCTGGGCTGAGGTGAGATTGCTGCGAATGCTTGGATGAGCAATCCAAGGAATCCTAATGGAGCAGGGAACTTAGATTTGCAATGGAACCATTGCCTTAGGCCTGTTTGGTTTATTTCTGTGAGAACTGGGATTTGGGCTGGAGAGGTGAAGTTGGGAGCAAAGGATGGGAGTATATTTGCTCCATGGATGTGTAAGGAAGGACAGGGAAGGGATTATAAACCGTATCAATATTTTATGCGAATTTAGGTTCGGAGGCGGCCGGGGCGGGGCAGGGGCTGAGAGAACGATTCTGATTGGCTGGCGCGTGGCGCTGGGGGTCGGGGCGGGTGGTCGCCTTGGCGACCCTGACGCCGCCATTGTTCCCAGCAAAGCGCGGCCGGGAGTGTCTCGGCCCCGGGATCTCCCGGCTCCGGGATCTCCGGTGTCCAGCACCACCCGGGGATGTGTCTGTCCCTCGGCCGGCACGGCCCCCGAGCCACCCGTCCCTCAGGGACGCGCTGGCCCGGGCGCCGCCGGTGCCGCAAGATGGCGGCGGGCAGACCCTGAGGGGAGGCGGCCGTGAGGGAAGGCTCGGAGCCGCGCCGCTGCCGCAGGAGCTCAGCGCTCTGTGCTCCCTGCCCTGCCGTCCTGCAAAGGTTCGAAATGCCTTGTGCGGTACAGCTCCAGCCGCTGAGAGAGCCCCCGACCCAGCAGAGCCGGTGGTTTGGGCTCTTGGTCTGCCTAAACTTTATTTGGGCTGTAGAGGAGGTGTTGTTAGGTCTTGTTAGTGTGGGCCCGCTTGGAAATTGAATTCCTCTAAACATCTACAAAAGACATTACCAGTTATTTCAACTGATCAACTTAATTATTAGGGAAAAGAGAAAACAAACTTTTGCCTCCTGAAACTGAGGATGACTCTTGGCTGGAATTGTTGGAGAATCTGTGTAACAGGCTTTGAGTCTGGGATTTATACTGCTCCCTTTTTCTGTATTGTTCCACTTAGGACGGCTGCCCAAGTCATTCCCCTTCCAGATAGGCACAAATGTGCTTTTGTACAGCCTTTTCCTGCTTTGCCCCTGTTCTTAAGCACAGCTATCCGGGCCATACCACCCTTCCTGTTGAATGTCAGTCCCCAAACCCAAAAGGAAATGTGTGGTTTCAGACATTTTGCTGAGTTTCTGAGAATCTCAGTGATAAGCCGTTATGAAAAGCCAGTGAAAGAGACGGACATGGATTTATAACTTAACTATTTTAATAACTCTTGTACAGTGCATGGTTATATTGTCTCCTTCGCTCAGGTACATCAAGGTACAGTACTTTATAGCAATGTCTGCAGGCAGTACAAACAGAACAGATGCACAGCTCAGTCATGTGGAAATTTGTAAAACTGACCTCTGCAATAAGGTCTGCTGAGATATTTGTTTTAGGAAGTGTTCCTGTGGCTCCCAGCTTAACAGAGCTGTCGTGCACATTCCTGTTAAAATCCCAGATAACTGTAATTCCCTGTGATTTGCTTTCCTCTACACCCCAGGACTAGAAAGTAATATGTTTCCTAGCTCAACATTTGTTTTTATTTTCGTTTTAGAAACTTTTTCGCCTCCTGCAATTGCCATCCTGTTTCCCTTCTCCACCCTAATCCAGAGCCAGGGCTCCTCAGGAGGATTGTCCTCTTCATCCCTCCCTGACAAGGTGAGTGCCCTTCTCAGATCCCAGCAGGGCTGTGACTAAACCCAGGATCCTCCCCTGCCTGCACCCTAATTCTGCTGGTGCCAGCAGTGTCTACTTCCAAATGAAGAAAAGAGATTATCCATTGGAGACACTTATGAATAAAGTCAAAACTGAGGTGCACTGGGTGTGCTCAGATTTAGACACGAGTTCCCCAGATGCTGTTTTAAAGCTTTTTCCATTAAATGTACAAGGACAGGCACAAAATTGGGCAAAGACGCAGCACATGCTGAGAGAGAAAACCCAACTGTCCCTGGGCTGTGGGCAGCTCTGGAGCTGTGTTTGCTTCACTGCTTTGCAATCATGTTGGTCTGTCACATAAATAGAAATAGAAATGCAATGTGCCAGCCTTGCTGTGGACAGGAACTACGCTGCTTGCTCGAGTTTTGAGATTGTGAGTAAATTTTGGAAGCATAACCACAAATTCTGCCTCTAGGGAAAGAGATTTTCCTCACCCCTATTTACAGATTGTTATATACAAATGCACATAACTTTATGAAAGAAAACAGGAAGTCAAGAGCAACATCCTGTGCTAAATTAGATTTTTTTTTTTTCCCTTATGCCCATTTATGTGGAGTTAAACCTGCCTTTCCCAGTGTGCTTTGGGGTTTCAGCTATTTGGGAATCATTTCAGCTGACTTTTTGCAGTGAAAACGTGAAGGTGGGGATGAGTGACCAACACCCTGGGAAGGGCTGTGGGTGTGCCTGGGTCAGGAGCAAATGGTCAGGGCTTATCTTCTGGTTTGAGGCCAGGTTTGGCAACACCACAACATTCCAGTGCAGGATCAGTGGCCCAGGGAAGGGCTGCACAGCTGCCCTGAGCCCAGGCCTCTGCAGGTGGAACTCGGCTATTTCCACATTCAGATCCCTTTGCCACTCCTGCTAGTTTCTAGGTACTAAGAGCTCATTTCAGCTGCTCAGAGACAGCATTAACTGGTCTGTGGATTTAAGGAAACGGCCAGACTTTGGGAATGTGTGTTGCCATTCTAGCCTTGTCCAATGAGGGGCACAGGGAGACAGGAGGAGGACAGGGAGTTGTCACCAGGCCTGTGCTTGTGGGCTGCAGGGGACACCTGCACTGAGGAGGAAATGGAAATGGGGCTGCCTTAGGTTGCCCGGAGAGGTTGTGACTCCCCATCCCGGGAAGCATCCAAGGCCAGGCTGGACAGGATTTGGAACAACTTGGGCTTGTGGGAGGCGTCTGTGCCCAGGATGGGGGGTGGAATGGGATGAGCTTAATGTCCTTTCCTTAAACCCAAACCAGTGCAGGGTTCCAAAGCCTTATTCCCGTGGTGCAGGCTCCAGGCCTTGGGGCTGCCTCCCCTGAGCTGTGTGCCACGCCTGCTCCGCCAGTGAGGGGGGAGCAGGGACAGCCCTCGGAGAAAAGCTCTGGGGGTCTTTGTCTGCTTGAGCCCAGCCCTTGTGGTACATCCAGCCCCGTGTGAATCCTGCTCCGATAGCATGCATGGAAAATTCCAGTATAAAATATATAGATATAAAAAAAATACTTCATGCAAAATTAAAACGCCTTTCCCAGTGGGACATGGTCTTATTGTCAACCCTTCCCAAGAGTGTTCAAGGAATTGTCACTCTGATGGCAGCTGGACCCCAAGGGGAGCTCTGCTGCCTCCGGCCTGGGCCGGGAATCATTGCTTTCATTCCCTTTTTTTCTGCACTACTTAGGGCTAAGAGCTGAAATAAAGCAGAGAGACTTTAATTAGCAGAATCAATCCTTTCCTGGCGGCGCTTCATGATTTCCTGGAGCTCTGACTCTCCTCTGCTTTTCTGGAATGGAAACAAAACAGGGAGTTTGGATTTGAACTTCAAGCCGTAGTTAAATTACAGTATTTAATGAATGCTGTAGGAGTAGAGCTAGTTTCAAAGAGTTAGGTGATTATCAGTAAAAAGCAGATTAATTAGTGGAAACAGAGAGATCTCCCTTATAGATTTGGGACCTTTTTGCTTAAAAGACTCTTCAGAATTTTTATGTTTGCTTTATTGCTGGTGTGGGTTTTGGTTGCATTGGGTTTGTTTATTTTTTTTCAGTCGTACTTCTAAAAATATGTTTCTGTTTAATGAACTATCTGACAGTGCTGGTACAGCCCCCATTCCAGCAGGAATTATCCAGAAAAATACTTACCTCCAGCTGGTTTTTCTCCACTGTGATCTTGCTGTAGACTCTGTTTCCCTCATCACCACACACCTTCTTCAGCTCCTCTCTGTTAAGGGAGAAGAGCTGAGCTCCAGTGAGGATGCCCAGGTGTTCCACAGTCCTGGGGAGACACAAAGTGGGGAGATGATGGTTGTGCTGCACGTGGCCTTGTGTCAGAAGTGAGGAATGGGAGATGGGGGCTGGGAGCTGCACTGGGACCAGATCACAGGGCCCTGGGCCTTTGCTGGAGTGGCAGCTCTGATTCCAGTGGCATTTCAGGCTGTGGGTTTAGTTCCTTAATTATTTTTCTCCAATAAAATGTTTATAAGAGAGAAAGGGAGTGAGCTTGGGCTCTGAACGACCTGGTTATGGAGCCTGCATTTAATAGGGTTGAAATCTAATTTGCAGCACAGGCTCTGTAAGTAAATCCCAGTGACTTGTCCCAGGTGAGATGGTGCCAGCGGCCTCCCCTGCTCCTTCTCCCGGGAAGGACAGGAATTCCAGGTGGCAACAAAGCAAATCTTACTCTTTGCTGAATGACTTGGCCTCCAGCCAGGCTTTGACTTCTTCAGTGCTGGATTCAAAGGTGAGGGGCACAAGAACTTGCTGAGGCTTTTCCACTTTGAAATTCCTGTGGGGAGGCTGAATTTTATTGTTTGTGATCTTCTTTAGCAGCTCATCATTCAGCTCATCCATTTGGTGAATAAGTTCTATAGAAACAGGTAGGGAATGAAATCAAGTCTTCAGTCAAAAATCCCATTAAATGTGTTTGTGGGGAAATTGTAAGGAAAATGGGCATGTGGCTCAGCATTTTTATTTTCATTCAGCCCTGAAAAGTGGTTCCAATTTTCCTCTGCCCCTTTGTTGCTATTTATTTTCCTCCCATCACCCCTTGGCTGTTGCCTGATGAAAGGACAGATCTGTGAGAGTCTACAGTTGGAGACAGGGATTGAGACCTTTTCAGTCCTCTCTGCTACTTCCAGTCAGTAATTTGCTGATCCCAGAGCTCCAGGTTTTGCTTCACAGCAGAACAGGAGGGGCAGGAAGCACAAACTGGGAATGAGCAACACATTAATGATGAGATGAGCTTGAAGGTGCCTTCCAGCCCAGGCCATCCTGTGATTCTATGAAAATTCCAGTGACACTTCATCCAGTGTCACTTTCCCCACAGAACTCCTGAGGACTGTGGAAAATAACTTGGTGTTATGAACAGATTTGTGCCCTTTTATTGTGGGACTTTCCATTGTCTCAAAAGGTTTCCTGCTTCCAGGAGTGGACAGAGTGGGATAAGGGGTGAGGTGAGTAGGGCCCCTGTTCTCTCTCCTGCTCTGCGACCCCCGCAACACGTGCAGGGTGAGGGAGGGATGTGGATCTCCCTTTTGGCTGGGAATTCTGTGGAACCACATGAAGGAACCAGCCAGGCAGGTGCCACATGTGTGGCAGGATATGAGGAAAAGGAAGGGAGAGAAAGGGATTGACCTGAGCTGTTTCTTAGACACACTTAAATGTTTTGGAAGAGAAAGAAAACTCCTTGGGAGAAGGAGGAGGAGGAAGGTCAAGCTGGAGAAAGGAGGAATGGGGTGATCACTTATTGCCCTGCTCATCCCGGGGTGCCCGAGAGCCCAGGAGGTGCCACAAGCTCCAGGGCGGCTCTCTTGGCTCTTGTCCTACCTGGAATGGCCTCCAGACTTGGTGCTGTTCTATTTCTGAACACTGAAAAGTGCAGGGGAGCCCTTTGGGTAGGTCTGGTCCCCAGAGCACCCAAACCCAGGGGATCCCAGCGTGGGACTCAGAGTGGGACACAGAGTGGGACACACACATACGTTCTTTGGCGTCCTGTGGAGAGTTGCGTGATAACATCTCACTGCCCCACTTATCCCCAGCGTAGCTGGCAGGCATCTTGTGAGTTGGACTGGATGGGCCATACCCCCTGGGGCTCAGGTCTCCTTTGTACCTCTGGTTAGACTGGTTAGAAGGGGTAAAAAAAAAAATTAAGAATTTTTTTCCACCGTTTTTCATTTTCTTAAACTTTTCACCTCACACCCATGGAGGGACAAACTGCCATGTTGTCTTTGTGCTGATCTGGGGCTGGTGAGATCTCATGTGGAGCTGCATGGAAGAAATTAATTTCTGGGAATGAAGAACCCAAAGTCTGAAGTTTTCATGAGGGAATTCCTAGAGATGCCAAACATGTTCAATCCCATTGGAAGGCAAAGCCTCACTGCTCCATAGCTGGGATGTGAAGCGTGACCACTGCCAAGGGCCTGGAGCAGACTGGAAAATTTTTTAACATTTCAATTAAGCTAGCAAGGATTTATCCAAAAGCCTGCTGGGCCCCCTTAGGCTTCATCCAAATGGCATTACCAAAATAGGGAAGCAATTCCATGCTTCCCCTAGGGTGTTGAGAACACTCCAGCTCCACATTTCTGTAGTGCAAGCTACAGTATTCACTTAATTCTCTCTTAATGGCGTTTCCATCTGCCTCCACTTGAGTGACGTGCTCCTGCTGCTGAACTGAACTGGGTGAGGGAAGTGTCCGTGTTTAATTTAACCCCCAAGAAAAAATCTTGACTTGGAAAAATATGGAAAACAGAAGGCTACTGTACAAATGGGAAGGATAGGCATTATTTGGGAAGGTGATTGTGGCAAAATGGGAGTTTTATCATAGGAAACTCGGGGAATCTCCTGACTTTGTCTGCTTCTGAGGGTTCATCCTGACTTGTGCATAGTATCCTAAGAAATCCAGGGAGGTGTAATGATAAGATTTTTCCCAGAGGCAGGTTGTGCCCTGCAGCTGGTACCAGACAGGTACCACCTGACTACAGACCTGTTCAAGCTCTTCCAGATTCACCACATCCAGGATATTGTATGGAACGTAACCAGCCTGCCCACTCCGGTTGAGCAACTTCCACCATTGCTTATTATCTTCCAACACCTGAGAGAGGGACAAAAATAAATCTGTGAGTGGGAACATGGGATTTCAAACAGACACAACCAGGATATAGTGGGGATGGACCACCCAGAAGGACATCACTGAGGCCCAGGAGCTCTGATTAGCTCTGCTGCTCTCAGATGCAATCCAGGATCGAAACTTTTACTGGAAGGCATCAGAATTTATCATAAGGATGAACAGGAGACCATGTCTGGGTGCTGAAGAACTCATAGTTGCTCCATGAAGTCCCTGTTTCTCCAAATATTTTTTTTTTTCCAGTGACCGAGTTTCTGTTGTCTTTTTGTGTTAAAATAAATAAATAAATAAATAAATAAATAAATAAATAGCTATATTTTGGACAGAAACCTTTTCCCCAGGTCATGGATCGGTGTTAGCCCATGTCATGTCCCACATTCTTCAGCTGCAGGAAGAAAAAGGTTTTGAAAAAGGTGTTTTTCAGATAAAACACTTCCTCGTGGAGGGGGGCAGTGGTAATAAAGAACGCAGACCCAGTAGGGGATGAGCAGGGCAGGACAGGGAGTTGTTGTTCTCCCTCTTCACTGTGGTTAAGATGGGACTGAAGTGTTTGAACTGAGGAAGTGACACAGCACAGCACAGTTCCAGCTTTGGATTTGAGCAAAGCTCCGTGTCCCTGCTCAGACACCACCAGGGAAAATGAAGTTGGTGCTAGCTGGTATCCTGAGCTCTCTTCTGCCCCTTGGAAGGGGAGAGGACCCACCTTTTCCCAGGAGTGGTCACGTACCTCCAGGATTTCATCCTTCAGCACTGAGAGCTCGTTGGCGTTTCGCGCTGTGAAATCGTAGCGGATTTTGGCAAATCTCCTGGGCACTCCCTGGGCCTCAAAATTCCTGCAGGAGGAAAAACTGGAGTTTTAGTGGAGGCCCATCCAATTACAAGACCAAGAAAATCAGAATTGGAGAAGAGAAATGATCCAGGACTGGAATATACTGTTTTATTCAGCCTCTCATCAGTGCTTTGCCTTTGGTTGTGTCTAAAGCCAAGGGGGAGCTGCTGTCTCCAGTGAAACAAAGCTCTTTTCTCAGCTGAAATTTTCCAGCAGTGCTGGGAGCTCATGCTGCTCTTCCCTGGCTCTGTGATTCCAGCAGAGCAAGGTTTGTGTGTGCCCTTCCCTTAGGGCAGATTCCTCCTGTAGGCAGCTTCTGTCTGTGCAACCTGTGATGGCTTTGGCATGAATGGAGAGACCCTCCAGGGTGTCCAGAGGAGGCCAGGAGGTGCTCCAAGGGCTGGAGCATTACACAGACAGGCTGGGAGAGCTGGGAATGTTCATCCTGGAGAAGAGAAGGCTCCAGGGAACCCTTAGAGCCCTTTCCAGGGCCTAAAGGTGCTCCAAGAGAGCTGGAGAGGGACTTTGGGGAAGGGCCTGGAGTGACAGGACAAGGGGAAATGGCTTCCCACTGCCAGAGGGTAGGTTTAGATGAGATATTGGGAATAAATTCTTCCCTGTGAGGGTGGGGAGGCCCTGGCACAGGTTGCCCGGAGAAGCTGTGGCTGCCCCATCCCAGGAAGTGTTCATGGCCAGGGTGGACAGAACCTGGAGCAATCTGGGATAGCAGAAGGTGTCCCTGGCCACGGCAGGGGGGTGGAACTGGGTCATCTTTAAGGTCTCATCCCACCCAATCCATTCTGTAATTCCAATGGCTCTGTACATATGGAGAGCCAAAGCGCCGTGCAGCGTCTTTGGCACCTGATCCTTAAGGGTCACTTTGGTGGGCTGATGTTGAGAAACAAGACCTATGGATGGACTGATGAAGCCAGCCTATATTTTTGCCACTTGTGGTGGAAAACTCCTGGGATTCCTTTCCTTGCAGAGCTGCTGGGGGTTAAACAGCAAACAGTGCTCACGGGAATAATCCCTCATCTGATCTTTATCTTCTCTTGATGGTTATTTATAGTGGCAGGGAGTTGTCTCCAGGCTGCCCAGGCTTCCCGGTGTCACTGTGCGTGTCTGTGTGTGTTCATGAGGTTCCAAGGTAGGAGCTGAGGCTCCGGGGGTGCAGATCCATTACCTGTTTCCATGTGGAGTGACATTCTGTTTGAAGGCATCCCCAGCCTGTGTCTGCTCAGCCGTCTGGCCACGCTTGAGTGAGGTGTTCCGGTAAGGATATCCATTGGCTGAGGAGAGCTGGAAAGGCAGACGTGGGGTCAGTGTTACCAGGAAAGGGGAAAGCTGACTGGAGAAAAGTAGAGGGATATTTGGAGATGAGTCATGACTCGGCATCTTTTGGTCAAGATGTTCTTCAGGGAAGCCTGTGTTCCTGGAGCTCTGTGACATTGTAGGGTCCTGTCGCCTTGCATCAGGAGAGGCTGATTATTGCTGCCCTTTCCCAGCCTCGTTTGCTTTCCATATCGACCAGATGGAACTGAGTTTTTGAGCCAACTACTTGTTGCACAGCACCACACCCCCCGCAGCTCCATCTCTCTGGAAAAGGGGGAGGGAGAGGGAAAAGAGGATTCCCAGGAACACACGACTAACCTCCTCTTGCAAGTGTCCAATGTCGATTTCCCAGGGAGCTCCACGGAAGATTTCTGTAGGTGGTTCCCAGCCATTGCGGAATTTGGGGATGTAGGTGGGGATGTTTGCATCTCGGGGCCACTCAGCTCTAAGACAAAGTGGGAATATGAGGTGACATTCACAAGGAATGTGTCCTTATAGGAGAAGCAGGAGCATCAGGGCATCCAAGCATGCCCTCTGCCTGGGGAGCCTGGGGAGATGGCAGCTCTGTCCTCACCTGGATCTGGTCCATGTCTCCCCCAGGGAGTCCCAGAGGTTTATCTCTTTGGGTGTCAGGTGTCCTCTCAGGAAATCAGTGGCATCTTTAGAAAGCAGTGGGCTGAGGACAGATCGGGCCAGCTCAGGGCCACCACAGCTATTGATGATCTGAGTCACACACAAACCACATAAAGAGGAGAGAACTTGAAAGAAACTGTCAAAATGTCAAACCAGGGACACACAGAGAAGCAGGAATCAAAGACAAAGCTGATCCTTGGATAAGCTCAATCACCTCAAGATACATGAACCTAAGTCTTGGAAGGAGACTGGACAGTTAGGGGAATGTGAGATTTTTTGGATTGGAGTCAAAGCAAGATCTGATCTACAAATGAGCTGTTGCTACAGACAAGTGAAGTGTCACAAGCTGACAGTTCAGAAATTGGAAAGTATCTTGCTATTCCTGTGTCCTTTCTGGCTCCTTTTCCAAGTTGGGATTTCTGCTTTCAAGCATTTTCAGTGCTAATACTGAGCCATGTTTGATTGCAAGCTGCAAACTGGATCAGAGACCAGGAACAATTAGCATCACTTTTAGAAGTTCCTGAGAAAGCTGTAGCCAGATGTGAGCAGTTTTCCAGCCCTTCTGCACAATCTGTTTGCTTGTAAGTGTGAAGTAGAAATAAAAGGGGAGTTCCTAGTGAGACCTGGGAATAAGATTTACCAGTTCCAGTGGCCCAAATAGGAAATGCACCAGCTCCGAAGCGCTGGGGTTCTGAATGTGCTTCCTCAGTTTGGCCTGGAAAGAGAAACACAGTTTAACCCCAGCCTGAGTATGCCTTCTCTTTTCTGTCACATGGAGGGAGTGTTTCTGGCTGATGAGAAGTGTAAGGGATGGGGGAGTAGGAATAATTCATTTTTATTTTATGTCCATTTCTAATTCCTGGTGAATTTTCAGAGAGGTGGAATACCCTCTCTGACAAATCAATGCCTTGGAAAGTAATTTGAACAGACACACAAAACGTTGGCTTATTTTGAAAGAACTAGTGAGGAAGGGCCAGGGTTATGGCTGCTTCTGCCTCTCACAGGGTTGAGAATGCCACTAGTTCCATGAATGAAAACAACAGGATTGGTGTTTGGAGGGTCCCTTGGCAATTGCTGACAAGGGAAAGCCTCCACCAAGGTCCTGCCTGTGGCACCTGGAGCTGCCCTGGCCACTGAAAGGCTCCAAATCCAGTGGTATTTGATGTGAACTGTGGCAGAATGGAGGAGCAAAAACTTGGGATTAATTTACTGTAAGAACTGGGTTTCAGTAGCAGCAATCAGCAGAGCTGTGGTGAGAAACCTCTCCAGTTTGTGCTTCCATTCAAGTTCCTTCTCCTGTCCTGGGCTCCTGGCACTGCTGCCATGGGAGATGGGGTCCCCACTCCTACTGAAATGCAAAGCATTTGAAATGCTGGAGATTAAACATTAATGTGGAGTGGGAAGTGGGAAACAACTGCTGGCAGCAGGGTGACCCAGTGAATGGGCACTCCCCAGGGACTCAGCAGTCATGTGGTGAGGATTGTGGCAGGCCTCTACCACAGAGTCCCAGCTCTGCTCCATGCTCAACCTTGGGCTCTTGCCAGGAGATGAGCTGCTCCTTCTGATTCTGAGCAGGCACAAATTATCCATATTTACTTCTCAAAGAAAAGGCTGGAGCTTGGTGTCCTACACTAAGGTTGTTTACCATTTCTGGGGTTTCCTTATTAATGACTGCACAGGAAGGAGCTTGGAGGATGTGTTTGCTGGACAAGTTTGGTCACAACTCACAGAATTCCTGCTGCCCTGTTAGCCTACTAGTCTCTTGTGTTTCACTGAGCAGAGCTGCTAGCACTGGGAACATCTTCATGCTCTTGCTTTTCATCCCCTCCACAGTACAGAGGGTCTGGCAAGGGAAAAAAAGAGGGGCCAGAAATATCGGGGCAATGGGGGACTTCAGTTACTGTCAAGCAGAGACTTCCCAAGCCTGGATCTGAAAAGACCCAGGCACTGCAACCCTCTGGCTGCTCTGTCACATCCTGGACTTGATGCTTCTCATTTTGGTTTTAACAACTTGTCCCAGGAAACTGCTTGTGCCTGATACAGTTTGTCCTGAGTTCTGAAGAACCTGGCCGTTGTCCTTTGTCAGTGTTTTCCATTCAAGTTTCACCCTAAACACTCACTGCTGGGATACATGGGGAAAAGCCCTGTCCCTGCATGGGATGGAAATTCCTCCATGTCTTACCAAGAGGTTAAAAGCCAGCTTGGTTTTCTGGAAGCAGTCGATGAACTCGGCCTCGCTCGGGGGTCTTGCTCGGAGGGTCAGCATTCCCTCTGCCAAGAGAAGGGGCAGAGAAGGACACATTAGTCCCTTTGGGAAGGTTTCATCTGCCTGCCATGCAGAAGGCACAGCAGAAATGGGTGTTGAGACCAGAGCTACTGAAAATCAGGGGTTCGGGGAATGGCAAATTCCCTCTGTGTGCCAGAGGCTCTGTGAGCTCTGCCAGAGGTGCCCATGGACAGTGGCACCTCCTGAACTGGTGTGCCTGGATCTGTGGCTGTGCCACGGCATCGATCCGGGCCTGCTGGGCTGGGAGCTGAGGTATCCCCCCTGCCTTCATCCATGATCCCCCATGCTCCCCATTTGTTGCAGCTGCTGCACTGCACCTGCTGGCCCTTTCTTCTTGTTCTTCTTCCCTTTCTTCCTTTGGTTGAGCTGTCGGAATGCCTCTGCAGCCTTCTGGAGCCGAGCAACGAACACTTCAATGTCATCCAGGGTGCAGTTCAGGATTTGCTGTGAGGACAGAAACCCAAGGGACCAACATGAAAGCGAGCCTGAGCTGTGCACGGCTGGGAGCCTGAATCCCAGGGTCTGCTGCATTACCCACGAGAATGCACATGAGTGAGCAATCCAGGCATGAAATGCAGCCCAATGCATCCCTTTGCATTGCAAGCACACAGCAAGCTGGGCCTAGCTGTGTGCTGTCCTTACCAATATGACAAGTGACCCCTGCTAATGGATGGCTGGAAAATAACCCAAATGGGATGGGGAGGAGCAGAGCTGGAATCAGCAGAGCTGCCTCAGGTCAGAGGACATTGTCACGGACACAGTGATGGAGACTTGCTTTTGGCCACCTTATCTTTATGCACAGCAGGTATCAATTGGAAAAATGCCCCAATGATGCATTAAATGTCTGCTCATGGAGGAGCCCCTTGCTCCCTGCTTCTGCTCCTGCCTATGGACTATGCAGTGTCCCTGACACCCACCGTTTCCTTTTCAATCTTCTGTGCTAACATGGCGCGGGATTCCTCATGGTCATGAGAGCCAGAGCTTCGTCGATCATAGTCTGCAAACAAGGGAGAGAAAAACATATTTACTATCAGAGGTTGGAAATAGGCTTCACGAACGGCAGGGATCCATAGGATGATACTCCCAGCTTGGGTGTTTGTTCTGGGTTGTGAGGGTACCTCAGGAGTAATGTTTGTAATAGGTGCTAATCCAAATCGTCCTGCAAAAAACCCAACCCTGAGGCACCTCTCAGCTTCCAGAAGCCACACCTCCAGTGTGGGGGGAATATTCCAGTGGGAACAATCACTGGGGTGGCTCCTCAAAGCAAAGAAAATGGTGTCAGCTCAGGGCAGGGGCTTGGAAAGGGCCGGCACAGCAGGATTTGCCAAGTGGGAGAACTGGGGAAGCAGTTTTGGCAAAGGACCAGAGCATCTGTAAGTGTGGGGATGAGGTGCTCCATCGGGACAGGTTTTGTAGGAAAAGCAGGAAGGTGTTTTGTGGAGAAGGGATCTTGGCAACAGGCATCACTCAAGGCTTTCTCCTGTCATCTGCTCTCCTGCCAGGCTCTGTGCACTCAGAGCCAGAAATCCTGCCTGGAGGAATTCCCAGCTCTGCTGATGTGAGTGAGCACCTTTGGAAGGGCAGAGGTAAGAGGGGCTGCTTTTCATCAGACTAGAGATGTTTATTCATGGTTTAGCTCAGAAATAGAGATATGCCTTTTATGATGCTGAATTGGGCCTGAAATAAGTTCTTCATTCAGCAGCCAGAGCAGTTGCTTGGCTTCAGAAGCCATCCCAGCAAAGGAGCGTTTTGGACGTGTTATAGTGTTTTCCTTGAAACTAGAAATGAAGGTGGTATGATAGGCAGGGGTAAAAAATGCTTACAGTTTGTTCATCACTTTGATCTTTTGTCAGAGAAAGAGCTTGTTTCTGTTCCTAGGAATTTAATTCTGTTACTTCTTTCTCCAAAGGAAAATACCAATTTTTTTTCAACTCAAATGGGCTGAAGTCAGGATGGTTTTGGAATCAGTGTTTAAATGAGTACATAAGAGGGGTGAGTTCAGATCTGCATTTCCAGTCTTGACTTTACAAGAATTCATGAAAACCAGTTGATTTTCAAGGGTGAAATCTTGACTCCTGGAATTTGAACCAGGAATTTGTCTTTCTTACAAAATGTCTTATCAGTACATTTTAAGATACCAATGCCTGGTTGAAATTTCATGTGATGGCTTATGAGGGGCTTTTGCTTTTTTGGCATTTCTCTATCCCCCAAATAAGGGTGTTGTTACAAGGAGTTTCTGGGAGCTTTTATTTGTTGAGCAGAAGGTGCCCAGTGGATACACGACTTATTTTCACCATAGACCACTTCAGGGAGGTTGACTGTCTGGGTTAATTAGTCTCCCATCCCCAGGAGATACTTCCTGAGTGCTCCCAGTACCTGGATCATGGTGAGAAGGAGGTGCCACCCTGTTCCTGTTCATTGCTGAGCCTCGCATGTCATGCTGGATCGGGATGGGAGCTGGTCCTTGAGGTGGTGGGAGGATAGATTGTCTCTGCTTGATCTTTTCCTGGTTTGCCCTGCAAGGAAAATGACACAGAACAACCCCCTCAGTGTCTGCAGATCCCTTTTCCAAGAGACTGGAGTGTGACTAAACCACTGGAAACAGGGGTTTATTGTTGTTGCTCCCAGCTGTATCCTGCAGCACTTACTTGAGTGTCTGTGGCCGAATCTTCTTCCCGTGCTTGTGGTCTGCCAGGGCACTTTCTATGTCCTCATGAACCATCTCCGCCTCAAGGACAAAACAGAGATGTTTTTAAGGGCTTGGCTTTAGGAAGGATTGGAGGAATGGGGAAAGGGCAGACAGCAGGAAGTGTGTTTTGTCCTGTTTCACAGCAAGCAGGAGGGCTCTACTCACCTCCACCTCGTCACAGTTGAAGAAGTGGATGTCAGGTTTGTGCTGCTCAGAATCCTGACACACGAGCAGGAGGATGGAGGAGTAGCGCATCTGATTGAGCACTGTCTGGCAGTGCTGCACTGTTGGCAGGGGGAAATCCTCCAGCTCCTCCTGCAAGAGAAGGGGTAAGGGGTCAGGCAATGAGGAACTATTAAACTGAGAGGGGATGGTCGTGGGCAGGAACTCCTGGAATCGCTGGGCTGATCTTCCTTAGTTTGTCATTGCTAAAACCATCCTGTTCCCATGCTGCAGGGCTGACTACAATCCAGGAGAGGATTTTGGTAGTGATTAACTCTCGTTTGTGTTTCTTAGAATTTGCCCTCCCCCAAGCAGAATGTAAAGGTCATTCACTGCACCCCACACTTCAGTCTGGGGTCAGTCCACAGGGCTCCAGTACCTGTGTCTCACAGTCCAGCAGCCGGATAGACTTGTCATTCACTTGGAGCAGCATCTCCTGTGTCCAGATCTTCTCTTTGGAGTTGAGCAGGATGAGTTTCCGGATCGCGTCATCCACTGTTGTGATGGACTCACTCTTGTCCATGATGAAGGTGGCCAAGTGCTGAAGTTGGGGAGAGAAAGGAGATAAAAACAAATGGAAAGTGGAAAATGTTTGTTGGGGTGTGTGAATTGGTGATGAAAACATTTCTAGAAGCTTCAGTTATTGTTTGTAGTTTCCCAGAGCTCAGGCATGAAGGCATTGATGCACAAAACAATTTTGGTTGTTGGTACCAGCCTGGTTGTGGCAGTGAAAGAGTTGGGTTTCATAAATGGGTTTCCATAGCCAGTTTCACCACTTGCAGACTGCTCTCATCAATTCCAGCAGTTCTGATCCCTGTCCAGCAGGGCAAATGCTTCTCTCACACAAGTTACTCCCCAGGTCCCTCTGAACCTGGCTTGGAAGCAGAACTATGGCAGTCAAACTAATGCTTTGTTTGCCAAGCTACAAAAGCATTTATGTTTTGCTTGTTTTGTGTAGCAAACCTGCTTGTGTGGGATTTGTGCCAGGCAAAGAGCTCACACAAGCCATGGACAGATACCGGTCCTCTGTGCCAAGTGGCATCCATGCAAGTTGTGGGGTCCCATGCTCTGGGAACAGCTACTCTGAAGAGCTTCTATGCTGCAAAGCCTTCAGGAGCTCCAAACCTGGCAGCTTGCTCTACACCAGCCCTTTAGGCCCCCTTAGGGTTTGGGTTACCTTTCCCCAAAAAATACCTAAGTCAGCCCTCACAGTAATGAAAATGGGTGTTGCTTACTGTAGGAAAGGATTTTTTGCTGTTCGCTTCTGTCGTGCTCTGTGGCTTTGCTTGGTTATCATTGTTTTCCTACCTCCCTTCACCTGTCCTGTAAACCCAGTGCATTCTCTTCTCCCATCAGCCAGGATTTGGTGCTGTCCTCCCCTCCTTCGCTGCCCCCTGTGTGCACTTGGGCCAGGAGCAGCTCAGCTACAGTGTAACCATCCAAGCTGCTATCCTATCCCTGCTCCAACTGCACCCTGAAGTGTGTGGTGATCAAGTCTTGCACTTGGCCCCTGTATGTACATAGTTGGTGTAATGGGGCAGCACTTGCAGCTTTGGTCTGCTTGTGTGGTTCCATGGGAAGGGAATGGTGGGCAGGGAGGCAGCTGTGGAAAGGAGAGGTGTGTCACATCCAAATGTTATGTGCCCACCAGCAGAGTGGGTGAAGGCCACTCCAGAAGTCCAGGTGAGTAAGTGCTGCTCCCTGTGGATGGAAGAACTGGTTGTGTCTGCCAGCAGAGGGGACTGCAAGGCAGGAGAAGCTGAGACTCCGAGCAGCAAAGCTGTTTGCCCAGTGGTTGTCCCTGGGGCAGTGACAGTACAACCAGGCCAAGTGTTCAAGCAATAGCAGGGAAGGAAAGAAACTCAGGAAAAAAAAATGAAATGTTTGTGTTTCACCTTGTTCTTTTGTTGCCCAGCTGTGTTCTTGGGAAAGGGAAGGGGAACATGCCTGACTGTCAGAAAGCAGCTGAAGCTTTTCCCTGTCTTTACCAACTTTCTCCAGCAGAGAACAGCAGGAGGTTTTTGGATAGATAGGTTACAGGCCTGACCAAGACATCTGTGCAGTCCAAGGGCCTGCAGTTCTTGAAGGCTTATTGGGCCAGATCCCAGCTTTTTCTCTTGTCCCTGGAATACTGAAGGCCCATCCATCAGCATGACACTATCATCCTGGTCCTTGCTCAGTAGGGTACAGAACAGGTACTTCAACAGCATTGGCTAAGCTGGAGAGCCAGGAGCAGATTAACCCCTGAAGCAGGGACACCCAGGTGCCGCAGGTAGAGCTGCCTTGGGGGGCCAGGGACAGCAGTGTGTCCACCCCAAAAATGGTCCTGCTGGGCATTCAGAGTCTGTGGGGAGGCAGCAGTGAAATGCCTGCTTCTCTTTGATGCACACATCCTGTAGTCTGGTTTCAAGGCAAGAGCTAGAAAAACAGGGTGTTTTAAAGCAAGTCCTAAATTGATGGGAAATTTGTAGTAATGGCATGAGTTTTGCCTGGCTTTTCTCCCTTTGATCCCATATCTTCCTGCCTTCTCCCAGAGATCAGACATAACCTTTTTAGGGATCAAGTAGCTTCTTTCTGGTGCTGATGCACTCCTGAGCTGATTCAGTAACCCAGAGGGTTGTGACCACAGTTGGCATGTGCATCAGTGGGCCATGGAGGAGGATGAGAGAGTTGTTGGGAAAGAATTCCTTTCTCCCTGTAAATGCCCAGGTAAATGGAAAGTGGAAAGCAGATTAAGAGGCAGCAAAAGCTGATGCTGCTCCAGCATGTCCTGCTGTGGGACTGGAACCTTGGAGAAGCTGTGGATGTTGGGGTCTGACACAGATCAGAGATGCACACACAAGAGGGATGTGTGCACTCCGAGCACAGAGCCTTGGATGGTTGTGAAGATGCACAGGCAAGAACTGTTGTTGCAGTTGGCTCCACACAAGGTGGATGCAGGGAAAGGCTTGGATTTAAAGCACTGGGAGAGCTGACTAGCAGAAAGTCTCTAAACATGCTTTTGGGCACTATGAGTATATAGGGTTTGTGGTGACCCATTAGATGATTCCCAAAGACTGGTGGAAGGAGCAGAGAAGAGGACAATGCAAGGCCCATTCCTGTGTTCCTCAAGCAAAGGTATGGGGTGAGGCACTGTCTAAATAGAACTCCTGGCAGGTGTATGAGCCGAAAGCTGAGATTAGCAATGCAATCACAAATGAAAAACATGCTGGGTGTATGTTACTGTAATTGTAAAATGGTGCATGGGAAAGTATTTGCCAAGTCAGGTTTGTCTGCGCAGAAGTGACAAGCCCTCTTCTTTCAGAGCAGTGAGGAGAATGTGTTTACTCAGAATGTCAGGCATTTTTATCTCTTCTGTTATTTTATCCACCACCTTTACAAGCTTCATAAATTCCTTTGCTGTTTACTGTTCAGTTAGTTTTCATGGAAAGGGAGCTATTTGTCTGACTCAATCATTAGAATATTTTTCTGCTTTTCATTATATATAGGTATGCGTGGATTGAGAAGGAGAGGCTTGCAGCTGTCTTTGTTTTATCCCTTAAAACCCTTTTTCATCCAGATGGACATTCAAATGCAGCAGCTTTTACTAGAATGGGCAGTGACTCCATCCCCCATTAACCTTTGATCAGATTACTTCAAAGGGTGTAAAATGCCTCCCGTGAGGGAACTTCATTCTATCTCATTGCCTGCCACCATAATCCTGTTTGCCTTGGTCAAAGTTCAGGGGAGAGACTCACAAATAGGTGGCTTATGGCATAATTAATAAAGAATTCATTTACATGTCACCATTTAAAGTCCCTTCTCTGCATCCATGAGTGACTTCTGAGCCACTGAGTTGGTTTCTCTAATGGAAACCAGGACCTGTTTCCAAACTGGCACTTTACAGGTCTAAATGTAGGCTTTTAAAGGGCCCCATCTCCTAAATATGAACCTCAGAAAGCATTCTGCTGTCTCGCCTTGCTCAGTTTTCAGTGATGAATGGCCCCACCTCCTCCACAGAGTCCTGCACCACCAAGCTGCGTTACAGGAATCGCCAAGCTCAGGATGGCCAGGCTGGCTTCTCTTTTTGGGGTGGGTGTCTGTGGCACTGGGAGATGGAATTGGCTTATTGCCTGACTTGTGTGAAGGGGTTTGTGTTTATATGAAAGGACACAGAGGCTGAGGAGAGCTGAAAGCTGATAGTCCATGTGGTCTCTGCTTTTGGAAAGCTGAATTCTGGTAACAGCCATGGGAATTCTGCTTTTAACCTGTCTGTGCTGATCAGAAGGGTTTGAAGCACAGGGTGACAGGAGGGACAACATTTCCTGCTCTTCTTCAGACACAGAGGAGGGAGAAGACGATGCTTTCTCCATTTCCTTGTTCCTTGTACAGAATTCCACTTGTTTATTTAAATAATTTCCCCCCCCCCCATTCTCCTATACTCAGTGACTTGAGACTTTAGTGGTAAGGAGGTTCCCAACTCCCCCTTGGCCTCCTAAAGGTCCAGGACACCGGGAACACACTGCACTGGGGCACCTACCACTGACCTTGGCCTCTCAGCCCCTTAGCACTACATTGCATGGAGGTGTGCTCACCTGGACGTGGTACTGGGAAGTCTCGTGCATAATGACGTTGGAATTTGAGTATTTTTTCCTTTGCTCTGTAAGAAACAAGAAAAGAAGCATTGGTTGTTTTTCACTGGATCTGAGAATTACAACTCTTGAGTCTTTCTCACAGTCCCTGAGCTTCCAGCTTGGGCTCCGTGCGTGTTGCCAGCAGGTGTCTCTCCAGAGCAAGCATTGCCTTTCCTTGTGCTTTGCCTTGGGGATTTCACCTTTCTCCTTGGCCAGCTAAGAGCTTTTAAATCGAGCTCCTCTTGGTGCACTGGGTTGAGTACAGTCCTGCCCACGGCTTGGGGAGCGTACTGAGCACCCGGAGATATCCCAGCGATAAGGATCATGAAAAGATGCCGCTGCTCTTCCTTGGAGCTTGGCAAGGGTGGGTAGAAGCTAATTCAAG
Organism: Cinclus cinclus; assembly: GCF_963662255.1. Taxonomy (NCBI): domain Eukaryota; kingdom Metazoa; phylum Chordata; class Aves; order Passeriformes; family Cinclidae; genus Cinclus; species Cinclus cinclus. The sequence goes on along the minus strand of NC_085051.1, from coordinate 10,147,955 downwards.
CTAATTTCTAAAGCTTTTTAACACTTATCCTAACACTTTAGGCTGTGCCATCATCTTGGCAGTACACACGAGTACTTCACACCTTGTAGGTCTGCACCTGTGGATGAAAACATAACTGTGTTTTGCCTCTGTGCCTGATTGCTGACAGCTCTGGAGTGGCTGTTCCCCAGTAGAAGTGATTTATTGATTTATTGCTGGGACTATTGGCAGAGGCTTTAATGGGGACTGCAGGGCTCTGAGCCCATATCTCATACACCACCAGAACCAGGTTGGAGGTGGAATGAGGATGGTTCAGGGGAAAGACTTCAGACACCCAGCCCAGCTCCCTGCTCAGCCATTCCAGAGTGACCTTGAATAAACAAATTAACATTTCCCCTTCCCACCTCAGGCTGACAGGAAAGGCTCAGTGGCACTTTCTGGTTGCTGGGGGCTTTAATTGCAGTCTGTCCTACTTGAAATGTGGAGCAAGGTCTAGGGTAGGGCACAGGCAGCACATCCTGCAGGGATTTGGGGCTGGTGTGAGGCACTTTTTTCCTCTCAGTAACCTCAATTTCCTCCCCGAGCATTTCTCATGTAAATAGATGACACTGATGGAAATGAGAACACTGCATTCGTGTGGGATGGAGACAGATTTGGGTTTTAAGACATCCCATCCCCTCCTTTTCCAATGGGAGTGGAAAAGGCTGAAGTGGGTGGTCTGGAAACAAAGGGAGTTTACATTCGGACAGGCAAATGCCTCCAGCCCTGAGAGGAAGGGTGAGGAGCTGTGTTGGGAACTGGTAGTCCCTAAGGGAGGGAAGGAATACCAGGGGGATGAGGTTTCCAGTGGGAGGCTAGCACAGGTCTGTGTTCCTGGTAGGAAAACAGCCCATGGAGCTGTAGCAGTGGTCAGAGCAGCAGCTGGATCACCTGCATTCAGTGAGTGCAAGAAAGCAAAGGCCCCTTTAGCCCTCTGCAGCCTTGTTCAGACAGCAGCAGACCCTGGCACAGGGAGAAATGCAGATGTTTCCCCTCCCTCTGTTGATTTTTCCCTGGGGGAATTTCTGCATTGCCTCCAGGAGTCACAGAACTAGAACAAAGTGCCTCTGTTTTGTCTCCCGATGTCATTCAAGTGATGTCCCAGAAGCTGCCCAGGGCAAGAAATGGGATGTTTCTGCATGTTCTCCTGAAATCCCTTCTGTCTCTTTGGCTTCTACCTGGCCCCCACATCCATGGAAACTTTTATTTTTGTGTTTCTTGCTGACATCTGCAAAAATGACCATGAAATCTGGAACCAGCCAGATTTTCTGGGGACAGCAGGGTGCCAAAACACTGGAATCTCCTTTTCCTAGTGCTTAGTTTTGATTTAAACATAGGAAGAATTAAAGATCCAGGCTACAGATCATGAAAGATTCAGACTTGGGCCACATCTATCCAAGGAGCATGGGTGCTTTAAAGGAAACGAGTGTTTTTTGGTTTATTTACTCAAAACATTGTGGTGAAACACTGCAGGGCTTTCCAAGACGCATCATTATTTGTCTTTGATTAAATCTGGCTCTGGTCAGGCTGATCAAGCTCAAGGATCAAAGCTGATCCCAAAACACTTTTAGGAAGAACTTCTTCCCTGTGAGGGTGCTGAGGCCCTGCAACAATTTGCCCAGGGAAGCTGTGGCTGTTCCATCCCTAGAAATGTCCAAGGCCAGGTTGGACCAAACTTGGAGTGACCTGGGACAGTGGAAGGCATCCCTGCCCATGGCAAGGGGATGGAATGAGAGGGTCTTTAAGGTCCCTTCCAGCCCAAACCATTCTGGCATCCTGTGAATGATGCCTATAGCAAAATCTGTGATTGTTTGACTCCTCGAGCAAGAGGGATCCTTTCTCTTGCCCAGGTGAACTCCCTTGCCAGCCATACCTCAGAAGGCAGGTCAGCTGTCCTGCATGGCTCCACCCTGCCCTTCTGCACAGCCTTGTCCCTGACCTCCTGAATTTTGTATGAGTGCATGCTGGCCTGTTAGCAGCAGCAGCAGCTCATTTCCTTCATTTCCTCCTGCTTCATCTGACACCTCACACCGGGACACTTGGCATTTCTACAGCATCCTGCAACAGGACCTCAGCACCTTCAGGTGTCATCCAACCCCTAACCTGGCCCCAGAATGTGGAGAATTTGCATAATCCCCATGTGATAGATGAGCACTGCAGGAATATAGTGGTGATTTCCCTAAATTAGCTCAGACACCTATCTGCACCTGTGTTTATCTCCTGCTATGACCTTCAGTCTGTGACAGTGGAGGACTGGATATAACACAGGGAAGGGCAGGCAGAACTCCAGGGCTGTGGCACTGGTATAGCAAACATCCACAGGTGAAAGCTGGCATGAGCCCATAGTGACCACCACTGTCCTTTTACCCTTTTGTCTGCCAAGAGAGCCAAAGATATGGGCAATCAATACAGCTTTGTCCTGTCCTTTTGGTGTCTGGCAAGGAAAAAATCCAACTCGTAGCAAGGGTATCCTGGCAGGTGCTGGTGGGATCCCCTGTGTAGCCTGAGGTGCACTTGTGCTGATCCCAGACACTTGCTGTACATATGGGATGGGTAATCCAGAAATTTTTGAATGCCTTAAGCATGGATAACACGTGGGACATGCACACACTCTGGTAAGTTGTCTCATCTCTTGCCTCTCAGGGTTTGGCCCAGTGATCCCTAAGACAATTGTTTGAGGGGAAAAAATCCTATAAATGGTTCTTTAACAGAATTCACTTCAGTTCTCTCTTAACCAGGTAACTTTAATCTTGCCTCACACCCAGAGGAGTGGAGAAAATGGCAACGAATGTTATCTACCATTGGTATCTCACAGATAAACAGTGCTGTGGGAATGGTGTTTCCCACTAGCACCAGTAAGGATATGGAAGAGCTGAGACCACTGCAGAGGTACAAGGTGGTATCTGAGGACTCAAAACAGTGCTGGGCTGAAATCTCAGTAATAATACTAAAATCTTGGCTGGCAGGGAAAGAGTCCTGCTTTATGTTAAGGAATGGAAAGGATGAAAGAATGTAATAAATGAGGAAAAAAAGCAGGATCGATTCACATCCTGGAGGGCTGGGGTTATCAGCTTGGTCCAGGAAGCCAAAGCACATCTTTAGTGCCAAGTTCCCTCCCCATTTCCATGCAAAACCTTATTTATCAGGGAGCTGGGATGTGGCTGCGAACTGTCCATTCAGTGAGCATAGGAGATCAGCTAGTGGGATAAACTAACCGTGTTACCAGCTTACAGCTGGGATAATTGGTTAAAGACTATGGGAATGTTGAGCAGTGCCAGGGAGGGCAGGAGCAGGCTTGTCTTTCTCCATGCACAGCCTCTGTCAAGCCAGAGGGGCACAGCATCTCCAGTACAACCTGCCAGTGGCCCCTGCCTCCCCTCCAGGCACATCCTTCTCTGATTAATTAGTTTTACCACACAGGATCCTACCTCATCCTCCCTGTCCCTCCCCACACTTGTTTACAGCTGTTGCTGGGCAGAAGGCCTAGCAGAAGGGAGATGTATGGACAAGTATGGAGTAGTCTGTGAGGAATGAGAGGTATTGGATTTGTTTTCCTTGACAGTGCCATACTGAGGACCTCTCCTCCATTCCCTGAATCACACTGCCAACCTCCCCGGCCTCCACATCCATTACAGCAGCCTAAGGGAAGTCCTGGTGGTTACTTCTGGAGCTTGCCAGTTCCTTATATAATCTTTATGTTATCTATACATTATCTAGTAGTGCACATGCTGTTTATAGGAACCTGCCAGCATAGCATGAGCTGCTCTGTGCCAAAGGACAGGTCAGGACCAGCCTGCTGAAGGGAAATGGGGCAGCAAATGCTCTGTGAGCTCATGGCAGCCACAGAAACTTGTCAGGCTGGCTTACAGAGCAGCAGTATGGAATAGCCTCCATTCCAGGATCCCAGCGTGGGACCAGATGTGGCAGTTGAACACAGCATCTGCCAGGTTCCTGCTTTCTTGCCAGGTAGGAGGATGGGATGCTCCAGGTTACCCAGGGTAAGTCAAGGATCTGGTTTTGGGCCTTGGCTGACCTGCTGTACCTGAGCTCCCAACAGGAGAGTCTGCAGGTCCTGCCTTACTCCTCCTCTTTTCTCTAGGGCCAGCACAGAGAGAGCTCCATTTTGGGATATCTTTGCAGTTTAGGGAGCATTGAGCTCCCTGCATTTGTTATTGGATGTGTGGTAGTTGCTGAACTGCTGGAGTTGGTCTGTATCCATGCCTGTGGCACTGGAAATGTCTGCTCTCATGGCTGGTGTGTGCAGATGGATCTGGAAACTCTTGGAGTGAATGAACAGCTCTCATTGAGGTGTGAATGGGCTGTGGCAGCAGGGAGCAGAGGCTCTGGGTTTCACACGGCTGAATTCCTGCTCGGCACGCTTCATATTTGCCACAGTTCAGCCCCAAGTGCTCACATTCCTGGTTTATTAGCTGAAGACACAACCCACTCTAGGAAAGCAAATAAAAACCTGGCACAGCTCCCTGGGTTGTGCAAGGACTGAGTACATGGAGGAACAGTGTGTGTTTGTGTTCAGTGTGTCTGGCGGCACGGTGTCCACCGGGCTGCTTGGAGCAGGATAATCAGGGCATTGAGGAGCTATAGTTCACTGGTAGAGATATTCCCTTTTGCCTTTACAACCAGACCTGGAAGAAACCTGCCAAATTATTTTTCACCAAAAAACCCAAAGTGGTGTTTTTTCAACTTTCTGTAGCTGGTAATGATATTTTTTTAAATGTTAGAACATACTAAGATTGGGGAAATCCTGATTTAATTAATTCACTTTATTTGATTCTTGAAAAAAACACATAATTAAAAGTTCCCCCTTTTTTGTTGTTGTTATTTTTGTGAACTACCACAACTTTAGTTCCCAAGCTACTTGGGCATATACAAAACCCCATTTCCATTTAGGAAAAGGTTCCTTTGTGTGAGCTCTAAACAATTACTCCCTGAAAGGAGAGAACTTGTGCTCATCAGTTTCAAGGTGACAAAGAAAAAGGGTCACTGGAGATGCTGAGCAGCATCAGTGGTGGGAGATCCCTCTCCACAGCATCCCTGTCACTAATTGCCGTCCCAAACTCCCAGCCAGCAACACCTGGAGCAGTGTCTGCTCCTCCCAGTAGCTCCAGTCATGGCTGAACTGAGCCAATCTGTTCCCTGTCTCACCCACTACTGAGGCTTGATCTGCAGGAACCAACAGGATTGTTGGGCTTCCAGTTTTTCTTCCAGCACTGTTTCCAGTGTCCAAGGCATTGAATAAAAGGGTCACCCACACACACAGCATCAAAGGGGAGCAGGGTAATCTGAAGCTGGAAACTCAGGTGGGAAAGGGGATGTGAAGAAGGGAGCTGGAAGGGCACCAAGAGAACTGGGGAAGGACAAGGGAGTTATTCAGGGCTGGCAACAGAGGACATAAGGAATTAATGGCCTAGGCAAGAAGGCTGGATCTCTGCTAAACCTCAGGCTTTTTATCCAGTATGATGAAACCTTTAAAGACATGACAGTGAGTGGCACTATTCAGATGTTGCCCAAATCCCTGTGGATATAGGCATGGACACAGTCCTCTTGACCCAGCAGTGTGGCTGAGCAGGCTTGAGTTTAGCTACTGCTTCTGCCAGGGTTGTCTCTTGCAGACAATACCAGTGTGTGTTAAATCCTGCACAAATCCTCATCCAAAGGTTGTGGGGAAGAAACCATCCCTCAGTGCTCCTGTCAGTAATGATGTCACAGCCATGTGGCCTCCAGCTGGAATTGTGAACAAGCTCATGGTTTGGGTAGGGTGTGGGAGAGCCAGCAGCAGGGAATTAGTCTGGGCATTGTGCTCAGGTCTGGAGGGTCTCATCTCAGAGACCTCTCCATGGGGCTGGGGCTAGAGGCCCCGTTAGGATACAAGGGAGGTCTGTGGAGACCCCCAGGAATTGTTTCATGACCATTATACACAATTTACTCCTTCTCCACTGGTGTGTTCTGCCTGGCCAGCTCCAAGCAGCTGCCTGTGGCTCAGGGGTGATGCTGGCATCAGTGGAGCCTCTCTGCCCATGGCTCCCCAGGGAGATGATCCCTGTATAGGGCCACACTGGGCAGTAAGTGGCTCTTCTCTTTGTTCTAGTGCCTCGTGTCCTGTTACAGCACCGCAACCTGGCTTGGGTTACGGGTGTGCAGTGTCAAGTGATTGGTGCCAGCACTGTGTTTCTCCAGCCTAACTCATTGCTCCAAAACCCCTTTTCCAGCCCTGTGCCCTATCAAGTCTGGTTCTTTCCCAGAAATGAGTGCATCAAGGATGGGTGGGCAGGCTGGAACCATCTGGCTGGGTCTCACAGGCTTGGTATGAGGAGCTGGAAGGAGACTGAGCACCACAGGGGAAGACAGCAGCCAAAGAGAAATTAGCTGCTCCTCCCCACAGCCCTACAAGAAATCAGTGCAGTCATCAAACTACCCTCAACTTCTCCTGCTACACTGCCTAATCCATCAGGAGAGCCATCCAGTGCTGTTTGACAGCCCTGGAAGCAGCTGAGGGGAGCACTTGCAGAAGCCCACATGGAGTCACCTCAGAAAGGGGTGGCAGAAGCTTTCCTGCTGTGGGAAGTGCTGTGCAGAAATGCTTCCTGCCAGTCCTTCCCATGGGTTCTACTGGAGCCTGGTTTCCGCCCCCCCTACCCCCCCAGGCTTTCATCTGGGCTCAGAACAGATGCCCGTAAGCAGAGAAGCAGCCTAATTTATTTATGGCGTGCATTAACATTTATTCAGCTGGTGGTTGTGTGGGGCGAGAGGTGGCAACCTGAGAGGGGCAAGCCATTCCCTGCTGCCAGCTGAGGCAGCCACAGACCCGTCCAGAATGTGGAGCTGAACGAATGTGGTGCTGTTTTACTAAGGGGAGAGGAAAGGATGAGTGTCCTGCTCCCATGAGAGCCAGGAAACTCCACTGAGAATGGCAGAGCAGCTGGAAAGCATATCAAACTGCAGTGAGGACCGAGCCAGGGGAGAGTATCTTGGGGCTTTAAGCCTGTTTCATTGCAGAATTCCCTTTGGTCATCTCTCTGCATCCTTCTGTGCTCACCACAGTGAAGAATACACGGTGGTAGGCAACATACGTGGTGATCAAAGCAATTTCAGCAGGCCAAGTGTGGCACCAGAGCCTTCCCCACCCATCAACAGCTGTGTGATGAGGCTGTGTCCTGTGAGGGCCTTCACACTATGTCCTGGAGTCCTCCAGAGTGAACCTCCGCCTTCACCATCCGGGTGCCTTCCTGTGCACAGCCTGAAGCTGCTGCTGTGTTCCAGCCTCACCACGACAATTTTTAATATCCCTCTTCAGGGTCTCCCCTGAGGTGGGTTTAATATTCCCCGTAAGTCCCTGTTGATACTGGGGACACCTTGGCCCTCAGGTAGCACTTATGTACCCACAGTTGGCACCCCTGTCATGTTAGGCCAGTATTACTGTAGTAAAAACCATCTTCAGAAAGCTAAATCCAAGGTCTTTTTCACCTAGAAATAATATTTAGACACCTGCGTGTATTGGAGCTGTCATAACTCAGCAAGCTTTAAATGAGTGGATGTCTGTGTGCTGGGAATTTGGGAGTCATTGCACTTGCTTCTTGGAGGTCTGGCAGTGTACACAGGCTGATTGCACTGGAGGAAGATGGAAATATGAAAAGTCTTGTCAGCTCCAAATGTCCCTCAGCAGTGTTGTAATCACATAATCAAGGCCAGCTCAGCTTGCTGTGATTTGTTTCATTATGAAACATAATTCTCCCTGGAATTTTCGTTCTTGCTTGCCCTCTACCCCCAAATTTACCAACTCACAGCAGAAATTAATGCTGGGGGGAGGGAGGATCTCAGTGGGAAAAGGACCAAGACATTTAAATATTGGTTTACACATGCTGAGTATCCTTTGCTGAATTAGTGGGTGGGTTTCAAGTGCTGCCAAGCAAAATCCTTCTGGATGTGCTCATGCCAGGATCTGGGCTGGCCAAGAGGCACTGATTTGTGCAGGGAATGCCTGCAGATCTCATTCTGTGTTTCAGTAGTGGCAGGGAAATAGCACGTAGCTGCTTTACTCCTCCTGAGGATTTGGCCCAGGGACATACAGTCCTCATTTCAGGTTTGCTGGAATTTGGTCAGAGAGGTCCCAGCCCAGGTGAATTTGCTTTTGAGGTGTGTGTTGATACAAAAAAAAAAAAAAATGTAGCAGATGAAATTCTGTGTTGAAAAGTGCTTATTTGAGAGCTGTGTTTGTTTCCAAGGCAGTCCATCAACCTCTCCCTGCACTGGCTTTGTGGCACAGGACTAGGGGGTGCTCCCTGTGCCATGGCACTATTAGATCCCCCTCTGGAACTCTGATGGATGGAGCCCTGGGCTGCCTGCACCCATGGGTGCTAGCCTGCAAATCTGCTTGGCTTTAATGCCGTTGTGAGCTCCCAGGTTCATTTTCACACATATCTGTATGGCTATTTACCTGGCAACTACAGCTCTCCTGCCCTTGACAGGATGTGCCACAGTGTCAGTGCACAGCCAAAGGAATGTGCACTGACTTGGAGGCAGGAGGAATTTGTCTGCACTAGCAGCCCTGTGTGCACCCAAAATTTCCACACCTCATCCTCTTGCTTCTTTATCATGTTCCCTTCCATCTCCAGAAGTGACTGATGCAGTTCAAACCCCTGCTTGGCACCTGCCCACCCTGCAGCATCCAGGCCACACACAGCCCAAATTTCTGCTCTGCCATTATCCTCATGTTTCATAACTGGGAAGCTAATTGATGTTAACAATGGCTTTGTTTAGCACTAAATACAGCCCCTGCCATCCCACTTCTTCCCAGGTGAGGTTGAGCTCTCTGGACATTGCTCCAGGCCACTCCACATGTATAAACCTCCAGCCAAAACCCTTGGGCAAACAGAGTCACTTCCCAGGGACAAATAAACCACCTTGGCAGTTCATAGCTGCTGAGGACAATCTCTGATCAAATAGAAGATCTCCAAGGGAAAGCACACACAGCCTGTTCCTTCCCAATTAAACATCAACCAGGTAAATCCACAGCTCTCAGGTGGGAGAGCTGGCAGGCTTGGACTCCCCAAAAGCTGCTTGTGTTACCCCAGACAACCCTCAACTTCTTACCCAGGAAATAACTGAGGGAGGTGATTTCTCACAGGGTTTATGTTTGCTCTGGCCACCCCAGAGGCCACATTTTCCAACTACCTGGGGTACTTGGATCTGCTGAGATCAGGAATAACTGTTATTGATACCTAAATGTGCTCAACCCAAACAAGCTGCCTCTTGTGTGCACGAACATCCATCCTGCCCATTCCCTGCACTTCCAAAGGGCCAAAGGGCACCGAATTTTCATGGTTCACTGAGTAGTTACAAGAAGATAATCATTAACCTGATAAAGACAGTCTTTCTTTTGTGAGGCCCTTTATCAGGTGATCTTGCTAACAGACCTGGGGAGGATCTGGGTAGGGGAAGCAACGTTCTGTTCCTGCAAAATCCCAACAGTCCCCAGCGTGGGAGGTGTCAGCACAGATGTGAGGTGTGCTTTTGCTGCCAGGTCAGGCCAGCCTGTTGCGTATGGAACTCTGGATTCATGTGGGTTTGATTGAGTTCCAGCCTAAAGCTCCCCAACATCCACATCCAGCTCTCCAGAAGTGCCTTTGCTATGAGAAGTTTTGGATATGTTTGTGGGCACGACTCACCATACAGGTCCTTTGCACTCAGCTTGGAGGCTCCCTCGGCTTTGCCCATGCTGCCACTGGAAAAGAAAAAAGGTGCAAATCAACCATCAGCTCTCAAATAACATCAGTTTTCACACAGCAGCTCTGCAGTTGCCCAGAGGGACCAGCCCTTCCTTTCCATGCAAAGCATTTCCTTGTGGGCTGTGCCAGCGGCTCCCTGTGCAACCCTACCTGTTATCCACACCACAGGCACATGTCACTGAACCCAGCGGTGGAAACAGGACACGGAGCAGCCCAGCCAGGCCTGTCCCCACTAGAGTTACCTTCACAGTGTCTCCTGGAAGGACAGCACTCTGGAGGGGCTGGGTTAAGGACAGTGGCTCCCAGTGTGCCATAAGTAGGGTTGTTACAGGGAGACCCCCTCCATTTTTGATCCTGAGTCCACCTGAACCTGAGGCAGTGCAAGAGCCAAGGTGATAATCCCTTCTTAATGGATATGTTGGAGATGTACACCTTGAAGGCAGATGCTTGGATATAGAACATATCCCATGTAAGAATGTGGGAGGGTGGAATTGGGTATAAACAGTTAAATTTTGGGGTGTCAGGTCTCTAAGCACAACACGTAGGGACACCCCCTGTGCCTGGGTGGTGAGTAGGAATGAGCACCCAGGAGATAACAGAGCTTCCTCTGGCAGAGGAGGGTCCAAAGCAGGATCTGAGGCATTGTGGTCCCTCTGTCCTGCACGGAGCAGTGAGCCCATGGGTGCCCAGGGGCTGCTCTGTGCTCTGTCACCATGTCTCCTTGAGGGCACACAGTGGTTAAGGTGCTCATGCCCAATGCAGGATGGAGGGAGAGAGCTGGTGGCTCTGGCTCCACTGGGAAGTTGCCATGGGCTGCTGTAGCTGCAGCTGGAGAGGCTCCTGGTGTCCCTCTGCTCTCTCCACCCAATGTGCCATTATCAACCCCCAGTGCACAGGTCAGGTGATGTGTGAGGCAGTGTCAGCCTGTGAGGTGCCCAGGAGGGATGAAACAAACACCAGGGACTTTGGAGATGAGTGGGATTGCTTGGAGTATCCCCTGAATGGCAGGAAGGAGTGGTGCAGGAAGATTCTTACTTCAATGAGCCGGGGTTGCTGCTGAGGGATCCCTTGTGATTCATGTTGCTTCACAGGCCAGGCAACTGCAGCAGAAGCACAAGACAGGGTCAGTGGTTATAGATCAGGCTCTCAGGTGATTTATCTGTGTGCATCCTGCCCTCCCTGCCTCCAAGCTGGGGTCTCCAAGCAGATGGAGCAATCAGGTGAGAACAAGGGTGTTTCCTCCCTCCGCTCAGTCACCTCTCACTGCTCTGACCTAGGCTGAAGGTGACACATCCCAGGATGCTTTTTCAAAACCTACTTCCACCTCTCCCTCTTGCTCTTCCATTCCAGGCACACCCCAACTTTGTGATGTTCCAGCACATCTTTGGCCAGCAACACTGTCCTGCCTAAGGTTAAACAGGGACTGAGATGGCCTTTACCTCCATGGTCTGTCCCAGATCCCTGTGCCCATGTGCTCATGGCTGTGTGTCCCAAGTCATTTTTCATGCCTAGAGTGCCATTAGCTTTTGTTATTTGGTAATTTTAAGCTCTACACTTGTTAAAATGTCTTTATGGGGGGATTGCCCACATAAAGAAAAATGGGATAACTGAATGTTGCTCCACTGGCAGCTCAAGGATGAAGGAAAATGTACTGCGGTGAGTGGTTAGTGAAAGGCAGACAGGATCAGCACAGATTATTTTCCTCTCCTTTGCAATGAGAATTAGAATGTGGGAGAAAATGTCAGAGAGATCCAGGCACTGTTCTGACAGCAGAACTACAAAGGAAGAGAAACAAAACCTGAAAACAAGATATAATAAGATCTCAGGGAACGATTTGTTTTGGTATCCAAGGCCTTCACCTCTGCTCTGTGTGTGAGCTGAAGGGAAGCCAAGGCAAAGTCTTAAAATCATTTTAAGTCTCTTTTGGAAAGTTCAGGAGCACTTCTGTGCCTGGGTCAGACCCTGCTAATCTCATTATAAGGTTGTCAGAATTCAAAGTTTTGGCTTTGAAATACTTGTTGCTGGCCTAAAGGAAGAAATTCCTTAGTGTCCTCAGTGGGATTTCCTGCAAGGGAATTGATGAGTGTGCTTGGCATGTGCCAAGGGCTGCCATGACAACCGTGGGCAGGCAGTGGAGCTTCCTCCAAAGGTTTGTCTGAATCTAGGCTAATATGTGTGCAATCCCCAGGGAATACTTTGGAGACATCCCTGACACCTGGGATTTCCCCTCTAGAGGCTGACTATCTCTGCTGCAGGGCTTGTATCATCAGCAGAGCTGCCCTAGATTCCTTACGTATCCCTGTTTATTCCTCATGTTGGAACACTTGTGAACACTTGTGGTATTTTGCTCTGTGTGTTTCACCCTGAGGTGAGGGCAGAGACAGATCTTATCAGAACTGTCAGTGGGATGTCAGAGGGATGCATTTATGGGGATGTCAGTGAAGTATTTGACTGTACACAGACTTCATGGAGAACCCCAGCATGGTTTGGGCTCAGCCTTACAACTTACAGCTTGTTTCCTGTCACAATAACACGCTCAGCATGAAGACATTGCTAGAAAGGGCTCTCAGGTGCATTTTAGTAGTTAGTATGTTAAATTCCCCCTTTATTTGTCTCTCTTGTGGTTGATACTGAAATCCCTGTGCACACCTGTAAGAGGTATAAATTCATATCTACATTAGAATAGAAACTTGGTGGTCTGCCAACCCCTCTGAGTGTAATAAAACCCATCTCTGTGCCCAAGCTTGGGTACCTGTGAATTTTTCCTCTGTTAATAGCTGTCTGCTGGTCTCCTTTTACAGTCCTCAAACTGTTCCTATCTCCTGTATCTCTTTGTGCATTAGCATAAGATACCTGGAAAAGAGAACTTGGGCTCTTAAAAACCCCCCACTCTGCTCTGTTTACTCTGCACCACCCAATCACTTGAGTTCCACAGTTGGTGATAGCTGGGAGTGTTTCTGCATATTAGTGTCATATTTCTGGCTCCCTTTCTCTTACTGCCCCAGGGCTATGTCCTAATGTGCTGAAATCCAGGTTACTCCAGCAGGAATGTGTCACCAAGTTTGGCCCATAGAGCTCAGACCTGATCCCAGCCTCAGCTGTGAAGCACCAGGAGGAACCAGGGATCCAACTAAGGTCACCCTGGTTTTTATTTCTCCTTCCTAAGCTGTGCCCAAAAAATAAACCTCTGGGATATGCTCTGTGAGGAGGCCACCTGGTGTAACCCAAGGTGGCTGGCTGCCAGAGGTGCAGACTCCATGGCAGTGGCAGAGGAGTCTGGTTTCATGGGTGAAGCAAGACCAGCCCTGAATTCTTATGATGGTTAATCAAGTACTGATGGGATCAGCTGGGCTCCCCAAATGATAAGCTAACCTGGAAGGCTGTCCTCTCTTCCAGGGTGCCTGTGTCCCAAAGAGGCCGTGACACTGGAAGGAGTGCATACACCTGCCAAATCAGCAGGTCCTTATCATGCCAGGTTCCCTTTTCTTTGTTTATTCCTGCTATTTTACTATTTGCCCTTTGCTCAGCTACTCGTCACTGTGTTCGGGCCGTGGCTGTGCTCAGCCTTGTGTTGGTCACAGTGAGGGTGTGGTGTGGTGCTGGCTAAGTGAAACCAGGATGGAGTCTCATGCCAAAGCTTTTAATTCAGCGTTAATTGCCTGCGATTAATTGAATCTGAACTGGAAGCCTGCAAGGGGGAAGGGCATGTTCCTAAAGGACTGGATGGAGACTTTCTAATGAATCTACTAAATCAAGAGGCAACTGGGCTTGTGAAAGGTGAAAGAGGGCTAAGAGCACTTCACCTGAAATGTGGACAGAACCAAAGACGAGAGATGAAGCTGTGGGCTGGCCTTCCCTAGGTTCTCTCTTCCCCTTGGGAGCATCCTTAAGAGCTCCCACAGTCTGCAACATCAGCCAGATGTTTTCTTCTTCCTCCCTGCCCTGATTAGAGGGTTCTGATCTCCCCTTATCTCCCAGCAGGTGTGGCTGCTGCCTCCTCCTTCCCCAGCGGGAAGAGCGTAGGAAGGGAGGCGAGACACAAGTGTCACCATGCAATGTGTGGCTGTGCAGGTGTCACCTTTGACTCAGCCTAATCAAAGCCAGTTCCAAGACCATCACCCATCCTTTTGCTGGTGCAGGACAGCGTCTCTGCAAGCAAGGCAGCTAAGGCTTGCACATGCGCATGGTGTGGAATAAGATACAGACTCCAGGATCTAAGCCGGGCTCAAATTCAATCTGCTGCTGCTGGAGCAACTACAGGGAAGCTAAACTGCATGGCTGAAGCCTGGCACCTTGATCTGGCCCAGGCCAGGAGGTCCCAGAGGGACTTAGGGAGGCCAGCACAAATCAGTGCTGAAGGCCATCAAGGTGGGTGAAGACATGTTGTACTTTAAAGCACAGGAAATCCCACCCCCTGACTTTCCGGCCAGTCTTATCCTTGGAGGTCAAATATCCTCCCAAAGACACACAGAGCCGTGACAGGAGCCTGGCATTGTCTGCACCACATTTCTGGACTTTTATAGCAAATGGAAGCTGGCCATGCATTGTTTTGGCTTTCTCTGAGTTTCTTTGAAGAGGGAGCTGTGACATTGATTCCTCTTCTCCAAGGGTGGAGAAGCGCTTTGTGAAAGGAAAGAGTAATATCTCTTTCTCCTCTCTGGGCTGATCTCTGCTATTGTTGTACTTTATTTTTATTAGGTATAGTTGTCCCTTATCTGCTGTGGTCAGACTTCTCACAGGGCACAAAAAGGACATGAGAAATTCTGGATTTGGGTAAAGAATGGACACTGTGCAAACATGAAATACTAATGGGGGTTTTAGGGCTATTATTATTATCATCACTGTTTTTCTCTTCATGGGTCTAAGACCTTTAAGATTGAGACAGAGTTTGTTGGCATCAGAGAATATTAGGATGTGATTGTAACAGCAGGGACTTACGCTGGTCAAAACAGAACAGTTTTTGCTGGAACAGTAGAAAAACGTGACAAAACAGCCAAAAACCTTAAGCTAAGTGACCTAGGAGTAACAGCAAGTTCTTCCAAGCATATTCTAACCCAGTTCTAACAAACCTTGTTCTGTGTTTCCATCACACATCCCACCAAAATCTACCTGGGGCAACAGGACTTCCAAATTCCCCATCGACCGTGATGAAGGGAGTCTCTGCACCATGAGGTGATGGGTCTTGGGCCCACTAGTGAGATCTCTGGGATCCTGCCTGGGATGAGGGGTCCAATGTAACCCTGCTGTCTGTGTGTGTGTATCCCATGCCAGGGGGATGGGCCAGGCAGAAGTGCTGGATTGGCAGCAGCCTTGGGAGTAACATAAAGCGTCAGGGAGAAACATGAGCTGGCCACCACAGGATGTTATCTCTTAGACTTCCCAAGCCCACAAAGCACCATCTGTTAGGGCTTCGAGTGTTTTCCTACAGGAATGTCACGCTGGAGAAAGCTGTTTAATGGGCTGTGCTGTAAAGCTTGGGCTGCTTGGACACACAGGAGAGCAAAGGGAGCACAGGTACTGTATGTGTCCTGCACTGCTCCTGCTCCAGGCAACTCCCCCAGCACCTGGGAGTATCCCACCCTCTCTGATGGTATGGAAGGAGCTGGCAGGTAGGGAAGGCCACAATCCCACATAAATCCACTAACACTGGTGAGGCACTGGGATATGTGTGCTCAGGGCTCCTCATGAGACACCAAGAGTCCTAAATTCACACAAACTGGTTTAGATCTCTCAAAGTGGTTGTGAGAGGGACCCCAGGAGCCTGTGGTTGATTTGAGAACTTCATATGGGTCTCTGGTCTGCTGGTCCAGCCTCCTGGAACAACCCTTCTCCTACTTTGAGTTGCTTTTCTGAACATGCCCATGAGGATGGCTTCAGGGCTCATCAGACAAAACTCAGGGTGTCTACCAGGAACATGCACTCATAAATAAAAATAATCTTTGGGTTAGTCAGAAAGCATCAGGAAATGCAAATCCAGAGCAGAGAGGCTGACAACCAAACAGAGGAACAGGTTGTTGTTTTTCCTTGGAGAAGCAAGCCAGGATCTTGTCCCATCCAAAATTTCCAAACCGTCTTTGCAAAATCAGGCCTAGGTTTTTCAGCAGGACTAAGTCAGAACTTCACCCCTCTGTTTTAATGGTGGTGATTTCTGCTTTGGAAAGGGGAACACATGCAGATGACACTGCCTGGAGTGCCTGATGGCTGTAGGAGTCCCCATTGTTATCTGTGTTGTTTGAGATGCCTTTACAGCACCCTAAGTTTGGGTAAGTGGCAAGTCCTCTGGTTTTTTCCTTCTTCCACCCTTTCAAGTTACCTTTACAGTGACAGAGCCACTCAGGATCATTGATCCCTTTGGAAAGACATAAGCCTATGGAAAGGGAGAGTGTGTGTGTGGAGCTCCAGGGTGTGTGTGGCATGTGCCACATTCCAGCAGAGGCAGTCCCCAGGTACAACCTGCCAGGTGTCTGAAAGAAACACTCCCTGCTCTGCACATCAAATTGTTCACATTGTGGAGATTGTCCAGAAGACAAGCACCTGGATAAATATAACCCAGCCCAACAGGTCTGGGCAGAGAGGAACCAAGTGTTTTTCAACCTCCACAACAGAAGTGGCAGCAGCTCATTTGCACGGAGGCATCTCAGACCTACAGCCACCTCTGTGGCTGTGCCACCAGCTTTGGCAGACCCTGATCCCTCTTTGAATTCCATCTTGATTTTCTGTTGGTCTGTAAGGAGCTGAAATAGAGCCTTGGGAGCTCAGAAACACGAACTGGCACTACAGAGCAAAATGCTAATATTTACAGATTCCTGATGGGAGATTCACAGACTACCTACAGAGGGAATGTGTCCATGGTGATCCACAAACAGAGTTTAATTTAGGTCTGGAGTCCAGTGGCACTGGAAGCCCTTGGTGCCCACAAGTTGGAGCAGGAAGGGAAAGATCTGAACCAAAAATGAGGAGCTTTTATATTCTTGCCAGAAAGTAAAACCTTCCTCCCAGAACTACAACCAAATGCAAGTCTGGACAGCGCCCTGCTCTATAAATACCCAGGAAAAATGCACAAATAGCCACAGTCTCCAAGATCTTGGGAAAAAACTGGAAGCTGGCTCCACTACCCCAGGGAAAGACTTGTTTGCAGAGTCCCAAGTCACAGCTCCTGGATTTACGCCTTCCCTCTCTGTTGGAGAGGAAAGGAAACGGGAAGCAGGTTTGGGCTTGCTGTGTGTCTTGCCAGGGGTTCCAAGGTGAGCATTATCCATGCTTGGGCTGCAGTTTAGAAAGCTAGAGAGCCAGGCCCAGAAACAGCACATTAAATATTAATGGATGCTTTTGGAAAGATGGAGTGAGATGAATGAGCATTCCTTACATAAAACCTCATTAAATGGTTTAAATTATAAGACCCCAATTCAAAACTACCTGACTGGGAGAAAGTGTCATGTGAGTCACTTGTACTCCCCAGGAAGAAAAACCAGCATGACATGTTTCCTCAGCTTCCTGGGAAGAGAGGAGTTTTGTGAGGAATTCTGTAGCTTTTTCCCCTCTGTCCTGTTTTTGTTTTGTGCCCACACCTTCTGTGAGCTAATCCTGTCCCTAGCACCACCCAGCTCCTGGGAGGTGGGAGCCAAGGAGCTGTGGAAGGCTGGAGCTGGCCACGGGACTGTCTGGGCAGGATGCAAGGGAAAGGCTGGATGGCTCCAGTGCTTCCAGGACCTGTGGGTGTAGCATGCCTGGTATCCAAAAAGTTTGCTGAAGAATGCACTGGTGGTTATCATGCTGAAGGTTTCTCTGCCCTGCATCCTATTCACCTCACAACCCCCAAAAATTATCCCCTTTTCCCCGCCTGGTGCTGTACTCTGGGCACTGGTTCACCAGCAGCAAGGGGTTTAAAGCTGTGATCTTTAGACATGGGAAAGATTTCACACTCTTGATGTAAGGGAAGCTTTTTCTTTGTTCTGTGTAAAAATCAGGACTCAGAGATCAGGCCAATAAAAACAGGGACTGACTCTGCCTGTGCGTGTCATATTCCAGAGCCGGATGGATAACGGCCGAGCCCAGCCTGGAGGAGGGCATTGAATGACCTCTGTGTTCACGCAAAACACCAAAATCCTGGAACTGGCTGTGTGCTCATGTCCCTGGCTGCAGGAACCAGCTCTCAGAGCTGTTCCTCATGTGCACCTTCTGTAGAGCTGGAATATTTCTCTGATGGCTTTTCCAAGAGGCATCTGTGGAACAGCTGGGAGACTCAGAGAAAGGCTGGCACTGGTGGGGGTTGCAGAGTGCCCATCCCTGTAAGTGTCCAAGGCCAGGTTGGAAGGGGCTTGCAGCAACCTGGTCTAAGAGAAGGTGTCCCTGCCCATGGCAGGGGTTGGGACTGGATGGGTTTTAAGGTCCCTTCCAACCCAAATCGTCCCAGAATGTGTGAGGATGGACTAAAGCTGGGATGGAGTTGTGAGGGCTCCTGTTGTGTCCTTAGTGCTTCCCACAGTAATGTCACTGCTCTGATGGAGAGAAGCACAGCAGAATGGTGTTTGTCATGGAGGGATTTCCAGGAACAAAGCTCAGGACTGTCACATCCATGCTGGAAGGTGGTGCTCTGTTTATGCGAAGCACCCACCACAAAACTGCTTCTTCCAGAAGCTTCAAAGCTTCCTGGTCCAACAGGGACCATGCTGATATCCCCTGGATGGTCCTGGTTTGTCTGGTGGAGATCAGTCATTTCTCACTAGGTGTGGCTGTACAGGTGGGGGACAGGTTGGCCTTGCTGTTTGAGCTAATCACTCAAGTGTCTTAATTTTCCATTAAATGATTGCTGTAAGTACACAGTGCTCTCCTCATATTCAGTCCTGGGCAATCCCTATGAGCCAGCCTCAGCATTCCTGCTTCTTTAACCCTAACAGGACAGCTGTAAAGCCTAACAGATGTATTTGGCAGGCAGATTCATTTTCCACAGTAATTCCCAACCTTTAGGCCCAGATAGAGCATGATCCCCCTGCCTATCCTTGCCTGGCCACTGCCATCCCAATGTGGGCTGAAATGCACCAAGCAAAATTGGGGGATGTGGCTGGTTCCTCATCCCCTCGGGAGGGGCAAGAGGGAGTCTTGTTTGTCAGTGCACTCCCCCGTGCTGACTGGTTCGTGAGCAAGGCAGAGCTGCTGAAATCCAAGGGCCCTTTCTACCACCTCCTCCTAAAGGAAGGGCATTTTTGGTCACTCCCTGAAATGCTGATTCACTTCCCTGGCAGAAATTCAGGCATGTAGCAGGGCAGTTGGTGTGCCAAGAGCTTTTTCTCTATCAGAGAAAAGCTGTTATTAGGCTGAGAGCCACTCTGGGGCCATGTTTAGCTTCAGTTTGTCTCCAGCAATGTCAGCTCTAAGTCTCTGGGGTTAGATGAGCACTGGTAAATCTGCATGAAGCAATTGATCAACCTGAACTAAAAATCCTTTTCTGCCTATGTAGAAAGATCACAACATCCCATCTTTTCCCAAAGAAAGAGAGAGGGCAACAGCCCATCTCCCTCTGCCAATACCAATGAGAAGCTATTCTACTCTGCTCCTGTTCCAAATCTCTGCCCATAGCAATAGGGGCTTGGGAAACATCAGTAATTTTAATCTCCTGCTGTAAAACTCATCCTGGGCTTTTTGCTGGGAGGGTGGGGCAGATGATTTAAGGGAGGAGATTCATCTCTTAAAAATCCCATTTGATATTTAAAGTTTTTCCAGCCTTTTTAAGCTAGTCATGACAACATTCATTGCTATCTCTTCCCATCCTATTTTATGCTTCCTACTCATATCCTGTGTGGGTATTTTTGGCTATTTGTAACAATTCATTTGAGCTAAAACTTGGCACATGGGAAATCAGTTCTGAGTGTCACTGCAGGAAAACAGCCTGACACCAGTTTAACCAGCTCAGTGGTGTCTCCTGGAGATGTGGTAGGGCTCAGGTCAGCTTTTGGTCTGAAAACATCACTTGAGCTTTTTTAGTAGTAGTCTAATTCCTTCTGTAGATGTTATTTTCATATATATTATCATGGTAGATAAATCTTAAATGGAAAAAATGGTGATTTATCCCTTCCCATTCACCTCTGAAAGGCAGAAATGGGAGTTCATGCAAAGGGACTTCTGCTGTCCATCATTGATTTATGTGCAAAATGCTGAGATTTTTGGATTTTCACAGAGACCCTATAGTAACCATAATATTCATTGACAGTACAAAATATGTTCTGTTTCAAAATACTCACACCCAGCTGAAGGATGCCCTGCTCTGTTTCTGGGGTCAGAAGACAAGCTGTACAGTCACAGGAAATCACTGGGTTGATTTCCAATGTTTCAGCTTTCAGTGAAGCTGTGGATGAGACCACAGAAGGGCTTTTCAGCCTGAACATCCAGTTACCCAGTAACCAAAACAGTCCCAGGAGAGATCATTCCAAAACCAAAATAAACCCCATTCCCTTTGCCCTTTGTTTTGTATAGAATAGAAGGATGTGTGAGGCTGGGTTTATCAAAATAATTCAAATAGCAGCTTCTAATCTTGCAGTGCAGAAATGTTTTAACAATCTTGCCACCAAAAAAAAAAAAATAATCTCTTGCAAGGGTGAGGAGGAAAAAGCACAACTGGTCCATGCAGAGGTTGGGATGGGAGTCTGCACTGGGCTAGGAGGAACCAGACTGATTCCTGGGCTGTGAAGGGGAGAGAAGAGTTTCCAGCAGCGCCTTAAAGAGGAAAAGTTTCCCTGACCACTCCTGTGTGCCCTCAGGGTCTTTGGCATGGTGATTTCCAGTCCCAAAAGGCTAAAGCTGTGCAGTGCACATGAAGGACAGGGTTTCTGCTGTGAGAAACCACGGCAGTGTGGAGCAGGTTTGCCCAGGGAGGTTGACCTCTCTTTTTCTTGGAGATTTTCAAGAACAGTAGGTGATAGGCATGAACTGTGCAGCCTCTTCTGATTTCAGAGCTGACTCTTCTTGAGGTTGGACTGGAGACGTCCTGAGGTGCCTTCTGGCCTAGATAACCCTGTAATCCTCAGAGGAGAGGGTGAAAGGAGGAAGAAAGCCTTTTTACGTCAGGTGGGCAAGTTGTGTGTGGAAGGATCAGGGCTGTGAGCACGCAGTGGGACCAACACAAGCCACATGGATGCTCCTGAAGCCCAAAGGGGGAACCAGGTGGTGTTTACCATGACCTGGGGTTTAAAACCACTGAACTCTCCTTGCTGGTCTGACTGTCATTAGGGCCTGATCCTTAAAAGTGCCACAGGTTTTTGGGACTCCTCTGGAGCAAAGAAAGGTTTGGCAGAAGCAGAGTTGTGCCTAAACACGCACACTGGAGAACATGGTATATTCTGGGAAGGTCATTCTGAAGGGAGGGGCAGGTGGCCCTGAGAGCACAGGAATACCTGTGGTTTGAGGAGGACATAGAGCTGTTCCTGATGCTCTCCAGACAGGTGTTCATGAATCCTGCCCTGGGGGCCTACAGCTGAGCTCATGGATGCTACCCAAGCACTCCTTTAGCTCGAGTTGTCAGGACAGGATTCCAAGAGAAGGATCTGTGTGCCCATTACCCACATGGCACTGGAGTGGAGCACAACCTCTGTGAGCAGCATCCTGGCAGCCACAGGCACCTGGCAAGGGCAGATCATGTTGGAGGCAGCTCTGGGAAAATAGCAAGGACTGCTGAGGATGCTGGCAGCTCAGATCTCCCCCGCAACTTTCTCCTACTTCACATCGTCCTTCTCACCTCTGACTGTTTGCTCACCAGGTGTTGGCAGGCAGGGAGAAGGGAGCAGGGAGCAGAAGTGTCTCCAGGCTCGTGCCAGGTGTGGGGCAGATGTTCTAGGACCTGTCTGGTCTAGTTTGCACGTGGCTGTGGCAGGGCTTTTGCTGCTTGGCTGGTTTCAAGCCACCCTTCCTGAACTGTGACTAAACCTGTACATTTCCTTCCACTGAGCAGTCACTGAAGCCAGAGCTCCCTTCCTCCCTTCCATCCTCCCCATGGCTCAGAGGAGCCAGGGACAGTTGCCTGGATGTGGGTTGGCCATCATCTCTCCCATCACCTGCCCTCAGTTCTGCTTGTTGGCAGGATGGGGGCACACACGGCTGCAGCACTCCTGGATAGCTGGAGGAGAAGCCAGGAACAGGACAGGAACACAGGAAGCCTCTCTGCAAATTTTCCCAGCCTCCAGCAGTGGGAATGAAGAGCTCCTGGTACCCTTTTCCATCCCTGAATTTCTCCAACTGCTTTTGGCCAAGCTGTGTAAACTTTGAACATCCTGAATGGCCTGTGGCAGGATGCTCCATGCTTAGCTCTGAACGGTGTTCTCAGCCACCTCCTTTTGTTCCTGCTGCACTCACCAGCTGCTGGTTTCATGGGATCCCCTCCAGCTCTGTCAGCAGGAAGCGGCTGTTCCCTCATTCCCTGTCTCCATGCCACAGGCTGCATCACGTATCTCAAGAAGAGCAGCACCTCAGCATCTCTCTCCCAAGCTGAAGAGCACTGGAAGTTTCAGGGCTGAAGTCACAGATACAGGAGCTGTTCCTGGTTTGTTTTTAAGCTTGGAGCAGATGCAGCAGTGGCAAGAGGTGTTTCCTTGTCAAGAGATTGCTCAGGCAGCCGATGGCCCTAACCACACCTTGGGTGTTACTGCTCGTTCTGGCAGAGAACAGCCATGAGTACAGGTCTGGTACATTTGCTTTCAATTTATCCTGTTGAACCTGCTCCTGCCTCGCTCCATGCAGCAGCTTCTCTCACAGAGGCACAACTTTTCTGGCTTTTTTTAAGCTACTGAAACTATCAACTTCTTTTCCAAGCAGCAGCAACTCACAGCAAACCTGACAGTCTTGAAGTTATCCCTGAGAGCTTTTCATGCTACTTTTGCACACCTGCCCTGCACCTTCTGTTGTACAAAAAAAAAAAAAAAAAAAGGCGGGGGGAATCCAATCCAATATATGGATGTTGGACTAGAGCCTGCCTTTACTAGCTGGATTCCCTGCTATGGAAACTCTGCAATGGCAGCTGGAGATTCCTGACTTACTCTCTTTGGGAATCATGGAAACATAGAATAAATAGATAGAATCCTAGAATCAGCCCTTTGACTTCAGTGGGTCAAGCTGTCATTTCCATGGCTCAGATGTACCACTCCTCTTCCACAGTTTGGCAGGGTTTCTGTTCTCCTGAGCTGGAAAAAGAGGTGAATCAGGAATGTGCCTGCCTATGTGACCAGGCCCCAAACACATCAGGAGATCAGGCAGAGATGCTGGTGTTCAGGTGCCTGGTGGTACAAGACTCCTTCCCCCACCAGCCTGAGGTCATGGACTCTCTTCTCACGGAGAAGTGGATCATGCCAGTTAAAGTCCATATAACTCCAATCAGAAGATTTGTTTGGGTGCAGTCTGGGATATTCTCTCCATCTCAGAAATCTGCCAGTGTCACATATCACGGGATAGTGTGCAAAACCCTTTTGTGGTCTCTACTTGGACAGGAGGAGTCATCCCTACTACCTAACCTTACCTCCACACCTGCACAGGCAGGCACAAGCACAGACCTGGGTACATGTTATTTCTCTTCCTTTTTCAAGGACTTTTGAAAGTCCTGTATCTCAGCCCAGAAGCAATGCTGAGAGCACCAGGTAGGAAAAACAGGACAAACTGCCTGGCTGTGAAAGTCAAAGTTACAGGTTAACCCACGGGAATGGCCACAGACAAGGCCATTTGCTTCTGCCCCAGAGGAAGACATTAATATCTTCCCAGAGAAAAGAGATTTTAATTAGTTCTCCCTTCTGCATAGAGCCCAGCTCTCCTCCTCTGTCTCCTCAGCTGAACACAGCTATAATTAAGAGGCAGCAGTGTCAGGAATGAGAGTAGGCTCCAGCCTATGATTTATTAAGGGATATCGTGGGTGCAATTACCTTTCTCTCTTCTCCTCTCCCTGGTGTTTTTATTAAGTGAATTTACTGATGAAAGGATCAGCTCAGGCTCAGGCAAATGGACACCTCTGAGTTTATCTCAGCACTGACAGTGAAGTCACTGCTTTGCCTCCATAGAGTCACCACTGATAGCCTCAAACCTGACTTATCGTAATGTCATAAATTGAATGGTTTGAGTTGGAAAAAAGTTCCATTTCCCTGTCATGGACATGGACTATGCCCTGTCCCTCCCTTCCACTGTGCCAGGTTGCTCCAAGCCCTGTCCAGCCTGGCTTTGAACACTTCCAAGGATGGAGCAGCCACAGCTTCTCTGGGCAACCCATGCCAGGGCCTCAGCACCCTCACAGGGAAGAATTTCTTCCCAATATTTAATGTAAAGCCACCCTCCTTCAGCTTAAGGTCATTCCTCCTTGTCCTGTTACTCCATGCCCTTGTGAAAAGGACACGGAGGAGTTTGGAGGACTTGGAAGAGTTTGTGTCCACAAGTCACAGTTCTGGCTGGCAGCAGTGGTGGGATAAGGATTGACCCAAGGGAGTCCTGATGGTGGCAATGAGGAATGAGTGGCAGATGAGGACAAGCCGCTGGCACATCCATAGCAGTGAGGTGGGTCAGGCTTGGAATTCACTTTGTATTTGCTGGTGAGGGAATCTGGAGCCACCCACGATTTTAGGAGTCAGCTCTAGCTCCAGCAGCCAACATTTGTAAGGCATGAAGAGATTCTCAGCTCCCAGATAATTCCCACTTCTGTCCATCTTGAGTGACAGGGAAGTTAGGTGTAAACAGTCTGGAGGAGGGTGGTGCTGACTCAGCCTGATCCTAATCACCATCCCACCAGCAGCACTATTTCACTTTCTGAATCAGCTGTGGTGCCTGAACTTTGGTTTATTGCCATTCGGATGGGCTGCCCTTTACCTTTGTAGGATATAAATCTAGACAGGTTGAGAATGATAAGACAGAGAAAAGAAAAAAGAAAAAACGAAGCAGGAAGGACTAAACTTAAATTCAAATTATGAAAGCTTTAGGGGGTCAGTGCCCCAAGCAGAAACCAGAATTTGCTGTCCCATTCCAAGGCAGTGCTGAAAGACCTCAGCCCACAAATGTGGAGTGTTCCTGTTCCACCAGCCATGGAAAGTTCTGCCTTCACCTGGGGCAAGGCTGGGTTGGAGGCCCATGAGCCATGAGGGCTCATTTGTGCCACACCTGCCCATCATGACAGCCAAAGCTGTTGCAAAATCCTATCCCATCTCCCCAAGGGTTCTCAGCTCCTCCAGTCCAGCTGAAATTTCTGCTAGAAGCTGTGGCAGTGCCCAGGGAGTGGGAAAGGAGAGGGGAATAGGTGGGCTAATGCCTCAACAGGTGAAACTACTAGTGTGGACTGGATGGGGGAATGTGCCTCTGGCACTGAAGATCAGGATTTCTCACATGTGAGATGTGTTTGTCCATCTCAGCAGGACAAGGAGAACCTTTGTGGGAGATGATGGTGAGAGGGGTTGATTTGGACCCTCCTTTTAAGGCAGAGATGGATGTAAGGGCATGGAGCATCCCAGGTAGGAGCATCCCAGTTCCATGCCAAACAGACTGGAGGAGCCCAGCCTCTGCCGTGAGCCCCTTGCCTTGTGAGGGTCCCCTGATCCCACTGTGCCTGCAGGAACAGGCATCTCCAGGCCTCACTTGGTGCTTCCAACAAAATCAGGGCCCCAGCAGCTTGTCTGGGCACTTCAGTCCCTGTCCCAGGGCAGCTGAGCAGGCAGAGCCTGTGACTCCCCACTTCATCCTGGGGGTTGGAAGCTTTTGTTCTGTTCCTCAGCAGATCCTCAGTGGCAGTGAGCACGTTGCAATAACGCCCTTGGGAGCACTTGGGGTATGGGAACAAGGGCTGGGCTCTCCTGGGGAATTGGAGTTCAGGTGAATGGGAAATATCTCCAAACCAGTCCAGCTCAGCTACACACCCTTCCCTCCCTTCCTTAATTGCAATTCTTCCTAATTTAGCTGATTTACCAGGAAGTAAAATGCCATGATTTTTTTGGCTACCCCCCTGGCATCATGCATTTTAATTTTGGAGGCGGTACTGTCGCCAGCCCAGGAGAAAGGAAAACTCTCTCTGCCTTGGGAAAAGACAAACCCTCACCTATGTGCAGAGGTGGCCACGTCCTGGGAGTAGCTCTCCCTGGATGCCCTTCCTTTCCCTTTTAACACCTAAATATTTTAGGGATGGGTGACAGCATATTTTTCCCTGAGGCTGGTATTTCAAACCCCCTGCAAGCAGACAGAGATGCTGCTAACAGCCTTCCCACTCCATGAAAATCCTTCTGCTCTGCTGCATTCCTGACTGCGGTCTTGCGGGCAGGTGGAGATCCAGAGCCAAACTGTACTCTCTCCTGGGCCTCCTTGGATCTTGTCTCCTGTGTCTCTCAGGTGTTGTACAGTGCCTGGCACCATTTCTGATGGTGCAAAGACTCTCCTACAATGCAGTCAGATGAGCAGGGAGGGTTTCTGGAGGTACCACCCTTCCGCTCCCTTGGAGTGGAAAACATGAATACCTCCTGGGCAGGTAGGTGGGTATTTTTCTGGGCACCTGCTGTGCCTTGGCCAAACAGGTGGGTCAGGAGGACGTGCTGGCAGAGCCAAGTGCTGCTGTATCTGCCACCATTCCATGGGAGCAGAGTGCAGGAGGTCATCCCTGTTGCTCCAAGAAGTCTGTGGACTTTACTTGGCACTTCTGCTTGGGGGTCACTAGACTAGGCTCGAGTATTTTCCAAGAATGATTGTTTTATTGCCAGTGACACCAAAGTCGCAGGCTAAAGGCCATGCATTCCTGTTCACCCTGGAGGGAAGGGCAGCATTGCTGACTGCACTTGTGGAAAGGACTCATGAGCCCTGATCAGCCCCATTCAAGGACAAAAATGGTGGTTTTGAGTCTTCTTCAAACCACAAACTTGCCCTGACCCAGCACATTGAAGAGACGATGGCATGGAAGGGAGAAAGCCAAGAGTGTGACAGAAAGTGCTCCAAAGCAGCACCCCCGGATCCAGCCCTCTGGGAATAATACTCCAAGAGTCCCCCACGCACTCAGGACTTATTTCATATGGATGTTTCTCAAGCCCACACAAGCCGACACATTTCTTCTCCCTGTTTTGCTCCTTTCTTTTTTGCCACAAGGACTGAAACCTCCCAAGTCCTACAGTGCATTAGTGTCTCTTCGGAATCTTTCTTTTCCAGAATGATCTCATGACCCTACGAAAAGCATTTTGTTTTCCAGCATATTCCAAGCCATCTCATCCAGGGGCAGATGCCAACAAACCTCTGGCAGCTTTGGCCCTGCAGCCATTCCCCAGCAAGGTCTCCTCTCAGGACCTACAGCCTGGTTGAGTGACCAGAGTGGAGCAAGCAGGCTGGGGGTCCTCCTGTACAACCGTTCCCTGTCTCTTCATGCCCTTGGATGAATCCAGGCAGGCAGCCATGACAATTTGTCACAGCCTGGCAAAATGGTGGCTGCTGTGATATCACCACAGACAGCATCTGCTCTGCAATGGCCCTCACAGAATCATCATGGTTGGAAGAGACCTTTGAGATCATCTAGTCCTACCATCAACCCATCACACCATCCGTGGGAGTTGGGTAGATGGAGACTCAGGAGCAATGATCTGCAGAGCTATTTCAGGCTCAGGGCTGGGCTTTGTGACTCTGACTGATGGTGAGTGATTTGCAGGTGGGCTCTGAAGGCACATCCTGTCTGCCCCTGCGATACCTATCCCGTGGCTCAGAAGACATTTCCTCCTGGTGCTGAGAAGGATCCAGGCTGCCTGCTGATCCTCTCTCATGTTGTCTGTGCCCTACCTGAGATCAGAGGTCATGGCACAGGGGCAGAAGGCCAAGGACTCAAAGCTTGTCTTGGCAAACTGCTCCATGGCCCCACGCAAGCAGTGTGCACACGTCATAGCTGTTCTCCAGCGTCACACCTGCTCCCTTCCTGGGACTTCACCAACAGCCAGTTCAACAATGCTGCTGCTAAACTTTTCCTCGGGTGCTCAAAAACATCCCCTGTGCTCTAAGCTCTATGATTATATGACAAACCCACCCTGCCCTGCTGAGTACAGTGGAGTAGGTCCTGCTCTAGACCACCTGGAGAGCTGAGATACAGTTGGAAGAACACCATTTCTTTCCCAAGGCTTCAACTGTAGAAACCAGCAACAGGAACAACGCAGGCCTGAGCCCAGTGGAACTGAGCCATAGTTAGCAAACTGAGCTAACACCAGTTCAAACCTTGGTTTTGAACATGGACAAACAATGACCTTTGCCTCTCACAGACAACTTCCCACAGTGGATCCCAAGTCCTTCTTCTCAGTCCTGTTTAAAGGGCTCTTTGATTCAGCACTGCTGCCTACCCTTTCTGTGTGTGAAGGACTAATTTTCCTTCTTAATCAACTGAAAACTCAATCACAGAGCAAAACAGAGCCAGGAATGTGCTGTCGCCTGCAGCATCTGCATGTGAAACCCTGCATGGGTCCCTGCTGTATCAGCTAAGGGCTCAGCCTCTGGCTGTCACTTCTTTACCTCAGAAAAAGTCCCTTTTTGGGGGATATCCCAGCCAAGTTCTGGCACTCCTGGATGAACAACTACCGATGGATCTGATCCCTGCTTTTGGAGCAGCCCAGTAACAAAAGTGTTAACTCCCTGTTGCCCTAATTACAGCAGAGCAATCACCGGATTTTACTAGCGTGCAGTGTCACAGTTATTTCCAGTATTTGAAAATAATGTCGGTCACAGCATTTGTCCCTGAGCCTTGTCCTCAGTGAAGTTTGCACGGGCATTTTCCAGGAAAATAAGAGAAAAGGGTACGGGAATGCTGTGACTCGTTAACGTAGATGCAATCTCATCAGGAGGCAGAGCTGTCAGGCGAGGGAACAGGGTAGCTCCGAGCTTCCCTCCGTGCTGAAATCGGGTGGCGAATCCTGCCAGAGTAAGGTGTAGTGAGAGCTCGCCCACCAAGAGCAGCAGCTCTTTGAGGGGCCCGGCGGGGTACGGCCAGAAATTCTACACATGTCCCCAAAAGAAGAAACCCCGAGGTTTGCAAACAAACAGCTGCTCAAAACTACGTCTCCAGACTTCATTAGGAACATAAAAAAATGCCTCGTTCTGTGACAAATGGACATTTTGCTGCCAAGAAACTGCCACCTACTGGATCTCACCCGGTGGGGAATCACCAGGACGGAAAACAAACTTAGAAAACACAATGCTGGGAAAAGTATGTTTTTTCATCGTTTTTTAATTAAAACAACAGAAAACTACACCGATAGTTCTCCGGCCACAGCCCCTCTCCAGCCATGTTCCCTCCACAGCAGAATCAGATAGACATTTGAAGTGGATAAAAGTTGGGGAGGGGAATGAAGTTTTAGGATTTGCAAAGAGAGACTCACCGGTGCTGAGAAGCCGCTCTCGTCTCCCGCAGTTCGCTCAGCTCCCGTGAGTTCTCTCCCAGTTTTCCGTGCCTTCCTAGTTAAATCCTGCTGCCATTCTCCAGCAGTCGAGCTCCCTGTCCTCCCTGCACAGGCTGTGAGCCCGATGCCCCGAACGCTGAAGGAGAGTGAGAGGCAGAGCCCACCCGGCACCCCGGCCTGGGGGTCCCCAGTACCGTGGCTCCCCGCTGCCCTTTCCTCCCAGTGCCGCTCGCCCCGGGTGTCTGAGAGCAGGTGACAGAGGTTCCTTGGCAGAGGAGAGAGGAGGGGAGGGATGTGGAGGCAGCGAGAGGTGGAGCTGGGACCCGGAGCAACAGGTTACTGTATAACCAGGAGCCGGTGGCCCCGGGAGCGCCGGGGGCTGCTGCAGCCTTCGCCCGCTCCTCAGGCAAGGCGACCAAGAACCCAGGAGGGACGTATTAAACTTCGGGTTTCTTGCTCCCGAGAACATTTTGTACCCAATGGGAAGGTTGAAGGTGGCGAGGGGAGGTGAAGGAGTGCTCGGAGCTCAGTTTTCCATCGCCGGTGAGGGAGGGGACGTGCTGCCCGACCGCTTTATGGGGGGAACAAGGCACCTTTTGTGCAGCCCAGGGCTTTCCTCAGCGCTGGCTCGTGGCTTGTTTTCCTTCAGCATCGCCCCTGCCTGCTCTCTGTCCCGACGTCTGCGGCAAGGAAAGGTGTTGGGAGACGGAGGGAGAATGCAAAGCGTCCTTTCTCTCACATTCCCCAAAGCAAAACCCAAAAAAGGGGTGCAGAGCAAAGTCCCCTTTGGGTACCCCCTCTGTGGCATTGTGCTCCTTGGGGTTACGTGGCCATAAAGCCCCTCGTTTTACCCCAGCTCTTCCATGAAAGACAGTAGGTTTAGATGGAATTTTGGCAACAAATTCTTCCCTGTGGGGATGCTGAGGCTCTGGCACAGAGAAGCTGTGGCTGCCTCATCCCTGGAATTGTTCAAGGCCTGGTTAGACAGGGCTTGGAAGAAGCTGGGATAATGGAAGGTGTCCTTGGCAGGAAAAATATCAGATCGGTCATATCGATGTGACCATGGCAGTGTGGGATCCTTCTGGTTAGCCATTCCTCTCCTCAAACTGAGACTTTTGAGAGTGTTTTATGGAGGTGCACGTCTGCAGACCTCTCCACCATGCCCACGCTGTGTGTTGAACGCCTGCCACGTCCATGTGAAGCGAGACCCCGTGGTGTCGCTGGCCCGGGGAGGAAACAGCTGTAACTGTGACACCAGGGAAAGAAACAAGGAAAGGCTTCCTCCTCAGGACAGCGGTCTGGGAGAAGCCCAAACTCCTTAGCTTGACATTTGCTGAGTTCCCCGCTGCTGTGGGTTTCTCTGAGGGGCTTATGCCCAGCGCAGGGCCTGGCCCGGGTCCAGGCGCGTACGGAGGACCCGCCCCGGTGAGTTCCTGCGGGAGGAATGCAGCCGGGTGAGCCGGGAGGGCAGGGGGAGAGCAGGTCCCTCCCTGCTTGACAGACAGCCGGGATTTCGGCAGCTGGGGTTTGACAGGACCACGACCTCTCCTGCTGCGGGAGAACATGAACCAATACTCGGTGTGACACTCCCACCCAGTGCCCCGTCATTCTCCTTGCCAGGATCCCAGGGGGTATATTGTGAGAACACGGCCAGCCCTAGGAAAACTAGGATTTAGTACCAGTGCTCTACAGGCAGGAGAAGGGATATCAATTCAACACAAAGAAAATGCAGTGGGAATGTCAGCTGTCATGGAGCCTGGTGCAGCCAGGTGCAGCCCTCAGTAGCCGGAGGGTTTTGTGCAGGAAAACCCTACTCCCTAAAATGCATCACTGGGGTATTTCAGGAGGACTGCTGCCCTGACCTGACTTTTCCTGGGATGAAAACAGGGAATTGACAGGATGGTGTTTTAAGGCACTGCTTCCTATCCAGCTCCACATTCACAGTTAAGACAGAGCTACTGTAAGCTGCTGTGCCCCACAGCAAATCTCTTAACTGCTCTGCAGAGGCAGCAACTTTTCCTCTGGGCAGGGAAGAAAACCACAGCAGAGCTTATTACACCTTCCCTGCTGTCCCACCTGACTGCTGGTGCCAGTGGGGGTGGGCCAGAGGCAACCAGAGAATCATGGAATGTTTTGGCAGGAGGGAATCACCCTGTGGTATGGTGGCGGTTCCTGGCATGGCTCCCAGGTGTGGAACCAACTGAGAGCATGTCCTTGTCCTCCCTCCTTCACTGGAGCACCAGGCCACTCCAGAGGGACATCATAAAGTCATGGACCCATAACACCCTATCTCCCAGTATCTCCAGTCTGGAAATCCCAGGAGGCTGACTTTCCTCTCAGGATCAGCCTTTTAAATCAGGTTGGCGGCAGACACCTCTGTGATGGCTCAAGAACAAAGACTTGTCGAGTAAACACCACCCAAACCCAGCTCCTCAAAATATGTGTTCCTCTAAATTTTTAATGCTGTTTGCATCCAACTTGCTTGTCCTGTTTCAGAAGGGCTGGGCCTCATAATTAAAAGTTCCAGTGATCATATGTCTGGCAAATGTCATCAATGGCTTTGCTATGTGTGCCCTGCTTCTCCAAGCAGTGGGAACAGTTTGGAAAGGAGCTCCTGGTTAGGGAAACTCTCTGAAGCTGATTCACTTTGGGTCTTTGTACCAGCTCAGCATTGAGAGATGCCACCATGGAATCAGAGACACCAACACAATGAGAATTCCCATTGAAAGCCTGGAAATACTTGGGATGAAGGAGTTGTCGGAAGTTACCAGGCTTCATCTTTCATCACAGAGCATAGGGCTGTCAGCAATAGCAGTACCCCATGAAAGAGTTCATGGACAATTTTATCTGGAATTGGAAAACTGAA
This sequence comes from Cinclus cinclus, assembly GCF_963662255.1. Taxonomy (NCBI): domain Eukaryota; kingdom Metazoa; phylum Chordata; class Aves; order Passeriformes; family Cinclidae; genus Cinclus; species Cinclus cinclus. Next base: position 10,115,976 of record NC_085051.1, on the reverse strand, counting down.
ACCAGAGCTGTCCTGCCCTTGTGAGAATGCAAGTCCAGGTTGGTGCCACCTGACCCCAGCAGGCACCAACAGCCAGCCAGGGCTCTGAGCAGTTGCAACCATCAGGCTCTGCTCTGAAATGAGCCCAAAAAATCATGTTTGTTATCCTACATGCATATTTACCCCATGCCTTAATATCACCAAGTATTGGCACTCTCTGTTGATCCTTGTTTTTCACCTGGGTGATGGGGAAGGAGCAAAGGGTTCACCATGTTTTATAATTCATATTTTGTGCTTATTTTGTTTGTGGTGATCACCCCAAGAAGCTGAAGCACAGGGGCTGTGACTCAGCATTAACCTGTGTGATCCTGTTTGCTGTATCACCTGTATTCAGGTAAAAATTCCACTTTTCAATATTCCCTTTAGAACCTGTCAGTTGTTCTGTGGGCAGACCATTGTGTAAGGCAGGTGCAAACACCAGGAAAAGTTTGTGGGCTTTTTGTGCCTATCCAGGAAGAGTTTTGCTTGTGTGCTTTGATCGTTAATGGGGCAGGGACAGCTCGGTATGTTGGTCACTCCTTGGAACAAGCATGTGATGGCACATTCCATCATGCCAAGCAAATTTGGGAGGACAAATAGGTGGGGGCTTTATTCAGGCAGATTAAGCACAGAAACATTTGCTTGTTCAGTTTCCTGGGTGCTCCTTAGCCCCAGTTCTGTTGTTGTGATGTTTCAGTGGGAGCAACAAAGGGCCAGCTGTTGCCCTGGTTTAGCAGGACCTGTCCAAGGGGATTTGTGCCCTGATTGTACTCTGATTGTGACTGTCAGGTGTAATGTGGACAGAACGTGGTGTTGCCTGGCCTGGGAGTAATAGACACATTGGGGTTGGAAGGGACTTTAAAACTCATCTCCTTCCATCCCCCTGCCAAGAGCAGGGACACCCTCCACTACACCACGTTGCTGCAAGCCCCATTTAATCTGGCCTTGGACACTTCCAGGGATCCAGGGATAGCCACAGCTTCACTGGGCAACCTGTGCCAGGGCCTCAGCACCCTCTGAGTCACAAGGTTATTGATAATATCTCATCCAAACCAATCCTCTTTTGGCTTGACACCACTTCCCCTGCTCCTGTCACTACACGCCCTTGTGAAAGGTCCCACTCCAGCCTTCTTGTAAGCCCCCTTTAGGTACTGGAATTCTTAAGGCTGGAAAGGCCCTCTATGATGATCAAGTGCAACCACTGAATGACTGAGGGAGGCAACAGGGCCCTTCCACAGAACTTCTGTGTTTTTTGTCCCCTTCTACCTCCACCAGAAAGCAAAGAGCAGTGTGGCTGAGGTGCCACAGGCCTGCAGCCCACAATTTTCAGCCCCGGTGAATGCAAATTAGCTCTAACCTTCTCAGGACAGGAGAAGGGGGGCTCCACACAGCAGCAGGATCAGGATCAGAAGAGGCTTTCACACATATCCAGGCTTGCCACAGTCTTCCTTTGGGTGACTTAGCTGGAGCCCAAGTTCTGAATAAGATACTCTGCATTTCAAACACTCTTTAGATCTAAACCATTATTTATTTGAATGAATAAAAAAGTACAAAAATAGGAAATTCTGAATAGAAAATAGGCTTCTTCAAAAACTCAGGAACTCCCAAAGCTTTCCATTAACACATATTTTTGAGACAGCAAAAAACTCTGCAGTTGCACCAGTTAGAAGCTAAAAGACAGGCTCGAACACAGTAATTTTTGCAAAACAGCAGAAATAAGCAAATTTAACACCAAATAGAAATAAAACTGCCAACATTCTGTTGGACTTTTAAACAGGACAGAAAGAAGAATAAATGGTGAATGGTTTTGTTCATTTTAAAGCCATCCTGTTTAACCAAACATCCCCTCACGTAGTGTGTTAAGACCTGGCTGCCAAACCTTGTGGCTTGGCTCTCCAGGTATGCACAAAACCCAGTTCCACTCTCCCCCACTGGAATACATCAGGTTCTGCCCTACTAAAGTCAGGGAAATTACCACTGAGGTCTGGAAACACAAATGAGAGCAGCAGAGCAGCTGTGCCCTCGAACACGGACATGTGGTGGCAAGGCACAAGTGAGCCCTGGCCTGATTCATTTCTGTGTCACTGGGCTGCATGTTGCTGCTGTGCCATGAAAATTCCCACCATGCCAGCAGCACTGGCTCCTATCCTGTGTTGGGAATGCATGTTTAGTACTGACCCCTAGTGAATGCCAGTGCTGGGTTTTCAGCAATTTATCCCTTGCCTTTGTCCATAAATAAGCCAGTGATGGAAAGCATCACACAGCTCCTGGGCAGGACATTTAAGTCCCCAGAACTTAAACAGAGCGAAGCTTTACAGGGTTTCTATATATAAAGGATTTCAGTAGTGGAAATGAAGCCCCACTCTTTCATAGAAGGAATGTGTGGCAGGCATGTGGGAAGGATCTCAGCTGACAAAGGCAGCGATGGCCGTGACCTTGAGCCCTGACTCGAGCCCGTAGGCCGAGAGCAGCACTGCATTGAGGAGCACATCTGCCCACAGCACATAGGTCTGCCACTGCAGCAGGTACACACACAGCACCACGCTGCCCACCGTGAGCCCCAGGCTCAGCCCCAGCGGCGCCTCTGCTTCTGTCAGGTTACCCTTGAAACCTGCAAGGAAACAGAAACCAAACGTCCCGTTTCTTCTGACAACAGCTCAAGCTGTAACTTGTGAATATTCCTGCTCAAAAAAGGCCCTGGTTCTGACTTTGCTGAGTCCTAAAAAAGCTCAAAATACATTGAAATACCAGCCTGAATCATGGCTCTGCCAGCAAACAACAAACCCAACACCAATGGACAATCCATTTCAAAACAGGAAAACTAACCAAAGTTAATCTAAGTAAGTTCATAATTTGATAGTCACAGCCATGGCACCACAGAGAATCATTTCTGAAGCTGCATCCTTCTGAATACTCGGCTTCAACAATCAAACTCTCCCTGAGCCCCCCAGCCCTGCACTCAATGCGGTGACCTTGGTGGACTCCTGGAGTCCAGTCCTCATTTTCAAGTCTTATTCCCTGCTAATCTATTCCTGTTTCATATGATGTCATTGTGGAGGTGTCCTCTCTTCCTTGCAGCTTATTTTCCAAGCCCAGCTCAGTAGATTTTGGTGTTTAACTACATTAAAAAACCCCACTTCATTATTCACGGATCAGGCTCCAAGCAAAAACACAGAGAGCTTTAAGGCAGCACAATAAATTCAACCCTGAAGCCACTCAGATTGATTCAAGGCCCCCATCCTGCATAAATGTCTTGGGAATATTGAGCAGATTTTAATAGTGATTTGAGTTTTTTAAAAACTGGACTTAAAGGCAAGCTCTGGACAAGATCAGGAGGCCCTTCCTGCCCTTCTGTCTTAGTGAAAGAAGGGTGTTGGTGCTTGCAAGTGTGCCCAGGAGTGAAAGGAAAGGTGTAGGGGGTCTCCAAATATCTGCTCAACTGACAGACTCCATTTCCAAATGATCCATGTTTACAGATTACATTCCAGTTGTACTGATAACATGACCTACCCAAGTACAATCGAGGCACTTCCAGAATGGCCATAAGAAAAAGCACCGCAAGATCAGGAGCCAAAAGATCATCTGGATAACTGAAAACTTGACCTGGAGAATAAACCAGAGTAAATAAAGCAGGAAAACACAGCAGGACAAAACCCAGCTGTGCATCAGCACAGCCTGCTCTGGGGACAATACCTGCAACTTACTTTTGTAAATAATCATTGCAAGAGTTGCCAAGAAGTAGAAGATGTAATAAATCCCATTTACATAAAGCAGGATGTGTAAGGGAAGTGATGACAGCTGAGAACTGTTGTTAAGAATTTCTCACAGCAATGAGGTGGGATCTATTCCATAAAAATCACCATTTCTCAGTAACCCCAAAATACACTGCACTCCCTCTTTATAATGAATGGTCCAGCTATGCCTGGCCTGTGGGGAGAGTTCAGGAAGGAACTAGAGGCTGTGAACACCATGGGCTGGGATAAAAGCTTGCTGTTTCAGGCTTGGCTTTAGTTCCTTTTTTAAGGAATTTTATTTGGTCTGTAGTGGGGCATCCATTAGCCTGAAGGAAGTGTGGGGATGCTTGTGTACATTGCCCCAGACTACTTCTACACTTCTCACTTAGTCAGCCTTAAGGAAGTTGACCGAGTTGGCAAACTCCATCAAACTTGTGTTTGGAGAAAGGTGGCTCTGTGCAGCAGCCAGGCCTTGTTCATGCCCACAGCATGGAAACATTGTGCTCCATACCTGTCTGAGCTCAGCTTTGAGATGCAAATTCCTAAGAAACAGCCTTAATTCACTCCTCTCTCTCCCCCAGCCCTTTTCAAATCCTAGGAATATCTCCAAGCAGGGATTTCATCTTTTACAGGAACTGCCCATCCCGTTTCTAAACCCACCCCCGCACCGTGGATGGATTCCAGTTCCCAGAGCAGCTCATTTTATTAACAGAACCAGGTTTTGGGGTTTTTCCAGTTGAAGGAAGGTGGAGCAAAAGATTACTAGATAGGTTCTAAGCATGGAAATCTCCAGAGCCAAGGGTGTCTCCTCCTAGGAGGTTACTGGGATCTTGGCAGGAGTAAAGGTGGGGTGACTTACCATAAGAGAGGAGGAAGTTACTACTGAGAGCTGCTTTTACTACCCCTTGTCAGCTGTGTCAGCTGTCTGTGAGCTGTGATGCAGGGGGTGTGTCCAACAGTCCATAAATCAAATTTTTAACCTCCTTTCCTAACAAAATGGGTTAAGTCATGACTGCAGGGGGGCTAAAGGGGTTCTTGCAGGAGCAGGAGCCCAGCAGAGGCAAATCCTAGCTAAACCTGCACAAAACACTTTCCCTTGGAAGCAATGTGCTCCCAGTTGTGCTTCCTGTGGATAACACTGATGGAAAATTCAAGAGCACAGACACAGCACTGTGCAGAATTACTAGGCAGAAGATAGGAATCCACTTCAGGCTGTCTTCTCCAGGATTCTCACATGGAGAGAGCAGAGGTACAGAAAGGATACAATCTCTGATGTTCTTCCTTGCCATGGAGAAGGAGAAAATAAAGAGAAAAAAAAAAAGTCTAAATCCAGAAACATTCTAAGAATGGTACCTAAATTCTGGGAGAAATCTCTTTTTTTCATCTCCCAGGAACATTTATTGTTTTCCATATTGTGGACTTCAGGCTCCAAAAATAACCTTTTCATCTAGATAAAGCCTCAAATAATTTGGGGAAAATCCCTACTGGGAAAAGCCACTTTCAGTGAGGAACTTTAGGCTCTTTCAAAGCCTGAAGGAGTGCACAGGCATTATCCAGAACTTGTTCATCCCGTCTTTTCCTAGCAGATGACACTTCATCCCCTCCAACTATGCAGGAAGGAGGTAAACACGGGATCCATTTGCTTGTAAATTATGAGAAAGTTTGGAGAACGCAAGGATCCCAGGTTCCTCTAAATATCATCCCTCCAAACTAGTTCCCTTCACAAAGTCATTCCATATCCAACCTCAGTGTGTTCTGATGGCCCACAGAAATTAAACCAAGGACTTCCAATGATCCAACCAACACATTTCAATTTTTTTCCTTATTATTTTCAGAAAAAATCACATAAAATTCCCATGCAACATGATGGTACCAACCTACTAAAGCACCTTTTGAGCTCCTCATTAATATTCTTGGCCTCTCTCAGACACATGAGGAATTGCCAAGTCAGGATTTCTGTTCCAGGGAGAGTAAAAATGGTGAAAAGCCATTTCATCTGTCTCCTCAGGGACAGCATGTCATTGTCACGCCACCATCCTCATTCCTAAATTCCTGAGGTCAATGTCCTCTTCACCTCAGAGTTTTATGCATTTATGCCCAAATTAATTCCCCCTAACTCCAGGCAGCTAATTAAGGTGTCCAGTTTGGGAACACAGTGGAAACAGGCACATGATTTGAGGTGATTCATGTGTCCATGATCTGAAATGCCTCTGGGACCTGATCCTCTCGACTCCCTGTACAGGGACTGGAGGCTCCCAGCAGTCATCCTGTCACTTAGGAGTGACAGGACAAGGGAAAATGGCTTTGATATTGGGAAGAAATTCTTCTGTGTGAGCATGCTGAGGACCTGGCACAGCTTTCCCAAGGAAGCTGAGGCTGCCCCTGGATGCCTGGAAGTGTCCAAGGCCAGGCTGGACAGAGCTTGGAGCAACCTGGGATATTGGACGGTGTCCCTGGCCATGGCGGGGGATGGGACTGAATGAGCTTCAAGGTCTTTTCCATCCCAAACCATTCCAGGATTCCATGATTCTATGTTCATTCACTATCCAAAACTGCAGCTACACCACTGATGCTGAATTGTATGATAATCAGTCATGGAATTCCCACAGGGAACTCTGAGGGAATTCCTTCAGGGCAGCTTCCCAACTTTATATTTGAACTCTTCTTTCCTTAATCCTTTCCTAGGAGAGGACAGTGAGCCTCCTGCAGCTGTTCCAATGGCAGCCACTGTTCCCGAGGATGTGCTGCCTCCCTCAGAGCGACAGGGACATTTCACAGGGATGAACCCTGGAGCCCCAGAGAACACCCTGCAGAGCGACTCGGAGTCAAAAGGGATTGTTAAACCGCCCGAATGTGTAATTTCAGTGCTTATCTATCCAGGCTGGTGCTGATTTTAGAGTGAGTGACACTGAGAATGGGGTTTTGTGGTGGAACATGGCCCATTTCTAACAAATGTTTTAATTTTTAACATAACACTGTAATAAAGGCAGCAGCTGTGGTGAACATCCCCCAGAACATCTCACTGCTCAGACCTGAGATTGGGATTTTTTATTTTTTTTACGAGTTCGGCACAAATTTTCTAAGCCACCTTTATCTACCCAAGGCAGAAATTTAGTTTCGGGAGAAAACTTTTGACCTCAGTGAAAGCCTTGGAAATTAATACTTTTGATCACACCAAGGATGGCTTTTTTTTTCCCTCTTTGAATCCCAGCAGTTAGTAAATTGAAGGGAAGATCTGGATGTTCATGGGCTGTCTCTCGGCCTCAGAAAAGCGTCTTTCCTGAGGTCAAGGTGCTCCTAAACCCGCACATGCGCCAAGCCCCTGCTCACGGCGCCGCCCGGATTTGCCTCAGCGTGTCGGGACTGTCGCGATATGCCAACGGGGCTGGGCTCGACCTCGGCCCCGCCTCGCTCTAGTCGTGTTCCACGCGCGAGAAGTCACCTCTAGCACGGTGGGCGACAGCCCCCCCGGTGCCCCGGAAGGGGCTGTCGTGTTGCTATCGTGACACCGCTCACCTCGGTTCGGCACCGCCATCTTGGAGCCCCGCCCCACCCGCCGCTCCTCCGCCGTCCCAGCAGCCCGCGCGCGGCCACTCGCCCCGCCCACCCGCCTTCGGGCGCGATCGGAGCGTTCGGCCCGGTTCGGTCGCTTTCGGGCGGATTCGGGCGCTGCCCGTTCGGGCGTCTCCGTTCGGGCCGGCGAGCGGAGCTCGGCTACGATCGGAAAGGACTCGGCACACATCGGCGCTCCTCGCTACCGCCTTCGGCAGAGATCGGAAACGGCTCGAACGCGCTCGGGACTCTTCGCCTCGCCGGGCCGCACCGCTCGGGGACTCGGCCGCGTTCGGGCGGGCTCGGGTCTCACCCGATCCGTCAGGTACCGCTTCGGGCCGCGCCGCGCGGACTCGGCCGCGCCCCATTGGCCAGCCGCCAGAGAGCGCGCGTGCCGGCCGCCTTCGCGCGGGGCCCGAGCGGCTCGGGCCGCTTCGGGCCTCATCGGAAATCGGTCGGAAGGCCCCGAACACGCTCGTCAGCGTTCGGGCAGGCTCGGCGCCGCTCGGCTCGCCGGCCCCCCCGCCCGCAGGACCCCCCTCAGGAGCGCCCGGGGGGGCGGCGGGGCGGGCTCGGTCACCCCCGGCCCCGCGCATGGAGCACAGCGACGGCGACCCGGCCGCCGGACAGCTCGACTTGCCCGCGGGACCCGGGCAGCAGCAGGAGCGGCCGCAGGCAGCGGAGGGGGAGGCGGAGCCCGAGGAGGAGGAGGCAGTAACGGTGATGGCGGCAGACGCCGAGCACATCGAGATGGGACCCCCGCCAATGCCAAGCGCTGACGAGGCCGCCGCCGCCGCCGCTGCCTTCGCAGGTCAGGGCGGGCAGCGCTCCCTCAGCCCGCCCGGGGCTTCCCCAGCCCGGGCTCCAGCCCCCACACAGCCCCCGGGGTTCGGGCTGGGACATAGAGCTCCCTCAGGGAGCGCTCCCACCCCCTCACCAAATCCCACACTCCGCCCCTTCACACTCAGTAAAGAGCCGGAGCCGCCCGTGCACCTGAGCCACGGCCCCGTGTCCCCACAAGCAAGCGCCCTGAGTCACGCACCAGGGCCGTGCGGTGCCACAGAGTCCAGAGCCCGTCGCCCGCTCGGGTGTCCCCGCCCGAGCGCCAGATGTTCTTCCTCCCTCACCCCACGTGGAAACCCAGAGGTTTGAGCCAGGCTGGGCTCTGCACACCACAAAAACGCTGGGCTATATATTTGGGCAGTTCTCAACTAGACCAAGTGCACAGGCCATAGCACCATGGGAATAAATACATGACAGAGGCAGACTGTTCAATTTATCCTGAAGTTTGCCAGTCTCCCTATATAAATAAAAGCATCACAGCTCAGAGTATCCCTAATAAAGGTGCAATACTTATTTTTCCCTTACTTCATCACATCCTGATTGTGACTGCCCTGGTTTAAATGAGGTTAAAGCCTGTTGAACCCAAAGATCAGCAGAAGTAAGAATTATTGTGTTAATAACAATTTACAGGTGCCATGAAAAATTAATTTCTAATCTACTTATCAGGCTTTCTGTATGTAGCAGAACACTAAATTAACCCTGTTTTACATTCCAGAAGTCACCACAGTGACAGTAGCCAACGTGGGGGCCTCTGCAGACAATGTTTTCACCACATCTGTGGCCAATGCAGCTTCAATTTCAGGACACGTGTTGGTAAGTCTGTCCTTCCATTTGAGGGCATTTGAAAAAGTTTCTCAGTGTAAATGAAGAGCTGTAGTAAGGTCAAAGACTTGTTTTCATTGCACTATCCAAGCATTAAGCTACAAACTCATTAGCTGGGGGACACACAGGTGTCTTATTCCTAGCTGTTTTACCTTTCCACCCCCATGTACTCATCCTGTAACCAAACTGGTGGCCTGGAACATGAAATCTTTGAATTTACTTATCTGAAAACTCAAAAATGAACCAGATAACTGCCATACTGATTGGAGTCTTGGGGTACCTGTGTGTTACTTGAAATCTATTTGTGTTGAAGTATTTTAATTAATTTAAACTCTTTATTTTTTCTGTAGTCTGGGAGAACAGCCCTCCAAATTGGGGACAGCTTGAACCCTGAAAAAGCCACTCTGATAGTGGTGCACACGGATGGCAGCATCGTTGAAACCACCGGGATCAAGGGGCCTTCGGCACCCCTCACACCAGGTATTAGACAGTCTGCTTGTGGTGGGTCACTCTCCCAGAGGGATGGCTGCTTCTCCACTCTACTTGTCATTCTGGAATCTAAAAATATGTGCATAATTTTATAAGGATGGTTTGCCCTCTCTTAAAACCGTAAAGTTGTTCAGGTTGGAAAATATCTTTAAGATACCAAGTCCTCACACAGTATTTTGTGTATTTCTTGGGAATGAAAGAATGCTGGGGGTTTTTTTAATTAACTTTTCCTGTCAGAAATGTGTTTCATTTCCTCATTCTTTGCCCTAATCCTGGCAAAGAAGCTACTTGAAAAATCTTGCTCTATTACTGGTTTTTCTACACCCATCCCACCCCCAAGGGCTCACAGATTATTTTAATACGGTTAATAAAAATCTGAGTCTCCCATTTCTGCATGTGTTCTTTCCAAGGGTCCTGGGAACACATTTTCATGTCCGTTCAGGCTGATCCTTGAGTGTTTGTGTCGCTCGGGTTTTGTTCAGGGCTGCCTGGCAGTTTCCTGGCTGCCCACGAGATGGCACAGCAAACCTTCAGTGCTCTAAAAACTCCCCACGGGATGGGCTCTGGGAAGGGGAATCTCTAGCCAGCTCCTTACACCATGGCTTACAGGTGGTCACAATCTCAGCATTTATTCCCTGTTAGAGTCTGTTTCCTCAGGTCCTCTTTGCTTGGTTATCAGCCGTTCTCAATTCGTTCAGGCTGAGTTTTTGGTGCTGCTCCATTGTGGGGGGGGGCAGTTCCAGCTGTTCCAGTCAGCCCCTTGGCATATCACCCAGCCAAGCATGGGATGGAACACATGGGATATCTGCCTTTTGCTTGCTGATACCTTTCTTCTCTCTCTTCTCCAAGGACCACAGTCTCCTCCTACCCCTTTGACAGCTGTCCAGGGGAAAAGTGGAACCAAGTACAACTGGGACCCCTCTGTGTACGAGAATGAGCTCCCGGTGCGGTGCCGGAATATCAGTGGCATTCTGTACAAGAACAGGCTGGGCTCAGGTAACTGCCTCCCGGGTTGAGGGCTGGCACAGCTCGTGCTCTACTCTTCTTTTAATCAAGCTGTTCTTAAGGGCTGAACATGAGAGAAAATAAACCAAGAGAGTTTCCAAGCCAGCCCAGTGCCTTTTGATTTTATTGTTCCCTTTTGTTTTGCTTTTTCTTCAGAGGCTTTTTAACTTTTTCTTAAACCTGAAAATATCCAGGCTGCCATGCAATGAGTCTCCTCAGTAATAGGTCAACTCCTCTAATGACTTTTTGTCTCATGAATAGACTTGTGTTTTTGCAAAGCTCTGAAGAATCCCTGCTGGAATGCAAATAGAGAGTTTGTCTCTTCACGGGACTCCTGAGCTCATCCTCTTGTCTTTTATCCCTGTGGGGAAGCTGGGGAAGCAGCATCAGAAATTGCCAGCCAGCCTGGCTGCCCAGTGCAGTGATTGCTTAATGAACAGAAAGTTTTCTTCAACACAAAAAAAGATCAGAAATTTAAGTGCAAATCGATGAAAGACTTAAATTTGTGGTGTTTATCCAAGAAAGACTTTTCTTTCTTGTAGAGGAGTAATTTTAATAGTCTTTTGATACCCAGAGTTGGAGCTCTGACCATGTCCAGTCATTGTCACAACCATGATAATAAATGGATGTAGTTACCCCAGAGCAATGGGAAGCATCCAGTGGAGATACTAGTGATTCTAACAGATTAACAGCTATTTGTCCAGCAGTTTCCATATTTTCTTCTTTAGATGAGTGGCAAAATGATCCTTAACCTGACCTAACAGTGTATTTTGGTGCTTTACTTCAGGAGGCCGTGGCAGGTGCATTAAGCAAGGGGACAACTGGTACAGCCCCACAGAGTTCGAAGCCATGGCGGGGCGAGCCAGCAGCAAGGACTGGAAGAGGAGCATCCGCTACGCTGGGCGGCCCCTGCAGTGCCTTATCCACGTAAGGTTAAGTTTGCTCCCTCCCTTCTGTGGGAAGGGGCAGCTGGAGCCAGGTGCTGATGGCACCAGGAGCAGCACTTGGTTTGGTTGAGAGTCAGTGATATTGAGGAATTGTTTTTGACATATCTCAAATAACACACTGGGGATCTTGTTTATACTGAAAAGAGTTTCTGCAGGGTGAAGCCCAGCCTTGAGCTGTGCAACAGGAACTGAGGTCTCACCCACAATACTGTAATTCAGTAACCTGATCTCCTTTGATGTCTTTGCCTGTCACATATTCTTCACTTTCACCATTCATTATTTGGTCCTTTATTTGTGTCTCCTGGAGAACTTGGCATTGCCACTAGGCTGACAGTTGATTTCTGTTTGGGCAGAAATCAAGTCTCAAATTCATATATCCTGGCCTCTGAGTATGGAAAAGGTTTGGTTTTCCTTTTCTCTCCTCTGACCCTTTCACCCCATTGCTCTGTGGGGAACTGGCCTCTCTGTTACTGTACAGCATCCAGAAGGGAATGGCTACCACTCTGGGAGCCATCCACATTTTCTAGCAGGACCAAGGTGTGCTCTAGGTGGTTTTGGTGACTGTCATGCTGAACTGGTCACTTCTGATTTCAGGATGGGATTTTAAATCCCCATGCTGCCTCGTGTACTTGTGCTGCTTGCTGTGACGACATGACACTGGTGAGTGGGAGGCTTTTACATCCATTACTTTAGGAACTAATTATTTTTTTTGGACAAATTAACCAGTCAAGCTGCCACAGCCCTGGGGTGAGCAGGTCAGGAGTGTCCTGGGAATTGAGTGCCTTGACACAGGAGTGTTCAGGGACAAGTGCTTTGTCCCTGCCCCATGGAGAAAGGAGATAAGGAACTGCTGGCATTATTGCAGAACAGCCTCAGTAAAAGTAAATCATACTTACTGCTTTTTTCTCCTTTTTTCTATTAATTTATCTATGCAAAATGCCTTTTGGGCATGTCAATGCTGTTCATCATTTTTGACTCAAATTTCACAATGTTTTGCATTGGAAAAATATTTTTTGTAAACAAGTAACATGATGTAAAGAAGTAATATTATGTATCAATATTCTCATTTTTAAAACTGTTTGGATGTTTTGGGTAGTTGATTTGGGGTTTGATTTTTTGCTAGTTTGTTTCAAAGATGAGTTTTAAATCCTGAAGGAGAAGACTTTAGCTTGACCTGGTGCTTTGCCTTTCTTTTCTGCTGTGAACTGACTGATGTGCTTGTTTTCTAGCCTGGAACTTCTTCCTCTCTTCTGCTCCCTCTTTTTCTTCTTTTTTCCCACCACCTTGGCCAGCAGCTGATTATCTGCCCAGTTCTACTCCTTAAATAAGAGCGGGAAGAGGTTGAATTTGTGCCTCTTCAGCTGGAGGGAGCTGAACTTATTTTTTTGTCAAAGTTATTTTTGTTTGGAAAACTTTTGAGTGCTTTGGTCTGTTGTTGCAAATTGCACATCATCCATAGGGATTCATGCAGCTGTTCCTGGAAAGACAGAAGAAACCCAAAGTCTCCAAAGAGGCGCCTCTGCTAATGCCTTTTCCTTTTTTCTTTTCATTTTCTTTCTGGTGTTTTTCTGCCCAGAGTGGCCCTATACGACTCTTTGTGCCATATAAAAGGCGGAAAAAAGAAAATGAAATACCTGCAACTCCAGTGAAGAAGAATTGTTCCAAAAACATCACTCTGCTTCCAGCCACTGCTGCAACTACATGTAGGTTCTTTTCTTCTGGTAAAAATTCCTTCTTTTCTTTGGAGAGTTGCCCTGTTAGGTGTTTTATGTCTGTTAGTGTCCCCTTGGAACTGTCCAGCTGAGAAAAATGTCCTTTTTTTGGTCACATTCTTTTCATTGGATGGTTTTATTGGCTCAGTGTCACTTTCTATTTTATAGAAAGTAGCACAGCGTTGCTGCATCTAGACACATGTTGAACAAGAAAAAGTGCAGTTCTAGACCTCCAGGAGACTCAAGTTCAAGCATTATGACATCCTTGTGCTGTGAATAGTAGGTTTCGTATTTTGTGCCAAGAGTGAATGTCCTATGCCTGGAAGTGTTCTAGGCCAGGTTGGGTGGGGCTTGGAGCAACCTGATTTAGTAGAAGGTGCCCCTGCCCATGGCAGAGCAGTGGAAGGAGATGACCTTAAGGTTTCTTACAAGCCCAAGAATTTCGGTATTCTATGGTTATTGTCTATGATTATATTGCTCCCTATACCACCTCTCAGGGGAGAATCATGGGGTCCTGGCCTGGATTCATAGTGGATTTCAGGTAGATTTTTCACAAATAACAACTGAGAAATTTCCTGTTGGACTTAGGTTTTTGGGGAAGCTGGCCCTTCTCTGTTCTGCCAGAAATCCCCATTCCATCCCCTGAGCTTCTTTGTGTCCCTTAGAAGCTGGAGTAAGATTTGTGCTATTCCTTGCAATACATAGAAAAAACAATGTCTGGAAGCAGCTGAAATGGAACCTGCAGCCTGAAAGTCGTTAATGAAGGAGGCAGAAGGTGGTGCTTTGATCTGCACATCCCTCTCCAACATCCAGCTTTGTTAGTTACTGGTTTGATTGACAAATCATCTGTGTGAGAGCGGGAATTAATTTGCAAGTTGATGCAACTCACACGTCCCCAGTCACATCCATGTGTCCTCCTGCTCTCGGCACACTGGCATCATCTGCACGGTAACAGTACAAAGTGAGTCGAGGAGGAAGCAGCAGAAATCTAAAAAAAGAACAAAAAAGTAAGATTAGATCATCAGCAACAGTAGGAGGAGAAACACAAAGGATTCTGCAGAGCTGTTTTATGGCTTTCGTTTCTTTAGTTCCCAGATAGGTTTAATCTGTATTGGTTTGTTGTGTGAGGCTGCTGGTTCTCTCATGCTGACACTGGAAGAGAGAAATTATTGTTTCAGTGGCCACATACTTCACCAGCCAGGAATTTGTAGCTACAGTATTTTAAAATTTAATTATTGTATGCCACAGAATCAGCCCATCACAAGTTAATGGTACCAGTTAAACAATCCTCTTTAAAATGGGTTTTAAACATTCTGAACCCACTCAGGTATAATTATCCAGAAGGATTTCGTGTGTTGTTCCTTGCATTGTCTGGGCACATTCTATTACTTTGTGTATATCAACAACTAAAATTGTCCAGCTGTCATGGAATTAGCTGTAATCCACAGGTCGTTATGTTGATTTAAGTAGCAACAATCACTCTTGCTAAAATTGTCATGAAGCAGCCAGAAATTCATGGGGTATGTGGCCTCACTGAATCTTTATGGGAGGTGTTAAGTTATGGTTCATAAAATAACTGAGAAGGTGGTGATTTGGGAGGGATTAGGTTGTAAATTAACATTTTGGCCTCATGCCCCCAGAGCCTTGGAAGGACAGCAGAGCCTTCAGAGGCCCATTGGGGTTTTTATTCCCATTTCCAACTGCACTGGTCACAGGTGTGATCCAAACTGGGTTATCCCAGGCTGGTGATCTGTGAGTCCCCTGAGCTTGGATGGTGCAGCACAGGGTTATCAACAGCTGGACAGGCTTGTCCTCCATGCTGAGTGTTAATTATGAAAGTGCTTTAATGTTTCCAGTCACCGTGACTCCCTCTGGACAGATCACGACCTCCGGGGCACTGACCTTCGACCGGGCATCCACTGTGGAGGCCACGGCCATCATCTCAGAGAGCCCAGCACAGGGAGATGTTTTCACTGGAGCCACTGGTAAGAGCTCAGGTGTCTCCTAGACAGCCATGGGGAGGAGGAAAAGAGGGTTGGATGCCTACTGCTGCAGGAAGGAACATTTTGAATGCAACACAAAGGATTTGTTTCTCAAGGGAAACACTGCATACGACACTGTCCTTCCTGTGAAATCATTTCAGCAGTTTGAGTTGCACCAAAGGAGAAGCTTTGCCCAAGTGTGGCAGCTGATAGTGTTCATCTTTTCTGAGTTCCTGGGATTTATGTTCATCTCTAATTTTTTTTTTTTTTTTTTTTTTATTCCTCATTTAACCTAAAATACTACCAAAAAGCCCCAAATTAGGTGAGGGTTGAAACAGAGTAAAAAATGCCAGGATAAGTCAAACAAAATATAAATGCATTAAATACATTTCAGTTCTCTCAGTTTGTGTCATGCTTTGGGTTGTGAGCTCTCCTGGGGGTATGATGCTGCTCTGAGAACTGGAGTTTGGAGCCCTGTGGATATTTCAGTGTGTGGGAATGGAACCAAGGAACCTGTAGGCTCTAAAGGTGAAAGCAGAGCATGGTGGAGCCAGGACCAGGATTCCTTGCTTGCTGACTGTGTGAGATCCTGCTGCTGTTTCACATTTCCAACCCTTGGGAATTACCATAGAGTGAAGGAACTTGTAGAAAATGTAAAAAACTACGGGTGAATGCAGCATTAGAAATGCCTGCCAGGTGTGTTAGTGATTCCCAAGCAACTTGTTCTCTTGCAGTTCAGGACACCAACGTCCAGCAGCCTTGCCGGGTGTCTCATCCAGAGCCTCACTATCCCAGTTACCAGGACAACTGCCAGATCTCACCTTTCCCTGAGGCTGCACTGCCAACGTCCCATCCCAAAATCGGTACGTTTGCTCTCACTGTGCTTCAATTTCCTCCCATCTTTCTCAGCAAAGGTAAAGATTAGGGCAGAATATTAAACTTTGCTCTATTTTGCTTGTGAGTTTTACAGATACTAAGATTTGGACAAGCAGGTTTACCCTCTGTGGGAAGTTTTTCACTCTTTATTGAGAACTTTGATTTGTTGATTCTGCCAGAGGGAGCTGCTGTGATTTTGCATTGTGAGTCATCTTGCATTCCCTGCCTATTCTAAAGTTCTTGCTTCCAGACTTTTGTCCTCTTTGGGAACTGTGGCTAAATATTTATTTAGTGTTTGATCTGAGGAGAACAAACCCCATTAAAATCATGTCATAGAAGCTTTTCTAGACATCTGTGCATGGCTTTATGATTCCAGTGGTGCATGCTGGGGGCACTTTTGGGCAGGTTTGGTATCAGTTTTCAGTCCCCTCTGGATGACCTGTATTTATTTATTTGGAGCAGCACAGGATGTTCCTGGTCTCCAGAGTCAGATCTTCTTGTGTTTAAGACTTAATCAGATCTTGATGATACTAATTAAACATTGATTGTTTTTTCACCGGTGAATACTTTCTCTTGCCTGATGTAC
The DNA here is from genome assembly GCF_963662255.1 of Cinclus cinclus. NCBI lineage: Eukaryota > Metazoa > Chordata > Aves > Passeriformes > Cinclidae > Cinclus > Cinclus cinclus. The sequence goes on along the minus strand of NC_085051.1, from coordinate 10,099,410 downwards.
TTTTGCCAAAATGAGGAATCGGAAGTAATTCCTGTTTAATACATTATCAAATGTCATGCAGGGATAAATATTGTGCTGGAAGTAGAGAATGGGAAAGACTCTTGTGCAAACAGACCCTGATAAAAAAGACTGGTTTATCTCGTACTCATATCCAAGTGCAAATAGTTCCATGCCACTCATGTGCAAAGTCATTAAAATTACTGTTTTAATTAAGGGTATTTTGAGGTAAGAAGTCTGCACAACCCTGTAGCCAGTGGTACCTTCTTTTTGCTAGTAAAGAATTCAGTGAGGAACGCTGAGGTGAGTGCTGGTAGATGTCAATGTTTTGGACTGAATTTTATGGCAGATGGTGAGTATTTATTGCTAGAGTTACATTTTGAAACAATAAAGCCAGATAATATTTCTTCCTGGAATGTTACCTAAGCTGAGCTCACACTGTGTATTTGTGGAGTTGCTGGGTCTGGATTTAATTTCATCATACCCTGATCTCCCAGCTTACATGCAAACCTTATGTGAAAAGTAGCTGGTTCAGTGACACAGTAACTGCTGGGTTATTACAGGGCTTCCCAACCCATGGTTTTGAGAAGTCCATGTTTAGAATACACTCACTTGGAAGTAATGGTGACTGTCTGGTATTAAGTCTAGTGTCTGGCCAGGGTTATGTAGAGGTCAGAATTCAGGCACAGTGAGTGTGATGTGGATCAGTACCTGAGTTTTGTGGTTTGAACCTGAGAATTGACACCTGGGGAGGAACATCAGGATGTTTTTGTAAAGTATCAGGTCAATGAGTGACTTAGCTATGGCTAGGTAAGCTTAGAGTGAGGGCAACATTGGCAGTGGTGGTGGAGTTCCTGGGAATGCTGCTTTCGCTGCATCGGGGTGCTTCACAGCAGTGCTGGGAGGTGTTAAACTCTTCTCAGAGCCATCCAGGTCAAGAGGAGGTGTTCTTGTCCTGTGGGTTTGAGAGTGCCCATGGGTTTGTTCTGCACAGACCTGCACTTGATGTTGCAGAAGGAATGATCTGTTTAACAAAAACTTCCTTAGACTAGAAATTTTGCAAATCATATTTTAAAAAAGAAACCAAACAGCACAGAAAAAAACCCAAAACCCGACACCCCCTCCTCACACACACTTCATGGAAATGAAACACCCTAACTGTATATTCTCTTTTGTTCCTTACATCCAGTGTTGACCTCTCTGCCTGCCCTGGCAGTGCCCCCCACGACGCCCACCAAAGCCATGTCACCATCGGTGGTGAACAGGCTGGAGGTGACAGAGCAGCGGAGCTGGCTCTACCTGGAGGAGATGGTCAATTCCCTACTCAGCACAGCACAGCAGCTGAAGACACTGATTGAGCAGGCCAAGCAGGCCAGCTCCTCCTTCCGTGAGGCCGCTGTCACACAGGCCAAGATCCAGGCTGATGTGGAGAGGAAAGAGGTAACTGTGGGGCTGAGGGGGCTCAGCCATGGGCACCACTGGGGCTGAGTGCTAAGCAGAGTAGTTCCTGGGGCAGTGATACTGGAAATTGTTTCTCCAAACTTTGAATGCAATGTTAGCAAGAGAAATCTTCCCAAATTATTTGTATAATGGGGAAAGGAATAAAGTGCTCTGTGATTCCGAGAGCTGTGGGCAGCAGGCTGGTTGTACAGACTGGTGTCATGATCCTGAGCTATCCCATTACCTGTCCATAAATTTATGGGATGTGGGCACTGAGTCCTGGTCTGAGAAAGCTGGTGAGTGTTCAGCAGTGCAGTGGCTGTTGTCAAGTGAGCTGAGCTGTTGGAGTCTTTCAATGGGATATGTGGAACAGCTGATCCCAGGGGTTATGGGGACGTGTTCTGTCCCAGTGTAAAAGAGGGAGTCGGGGAGGATTCTTTTTCATAGATTTCTCAGACGAAAATAACGTGCAAATGCGACAGTATATTATATCTGAATGTAAAGAAGGGCAAGTGTCCGACTGAAGGGGGCTAGAAAAGAGAGCAGAGAGGAAAAAACAGAGATGGAAAAAGAAACAGAAGACAGGCACAGCGTTGCCACGAGAACACCAGCGCTCTGTCAGCGCCAGCTCAGCAGGCGGAGTGTGTGAGTTGCCAGCTGCAGCGAGCCCCCTCACTTTTGTGAGTGGTTGGGCGCAGTCTTCAAAAGGCGGCGTTGGAGTTCCTGGGCTCTTGTGAGCAGCTGGCGACGGCTGCGGGCTTGTCTGGGGAAGGCGGTGAGGACGGGCTGGTCGCTATGGGCTAGTGCTGTGGCGGGTTGGTGGGCGGGCAGCGCAGGGACAATGGCGGCGGCAGTCACGCTGGGGCAGGAGGCTGCAGCTGCGCCTGGGGAACGCGGTGCAGGCGGCTGAGAGACGGCAGAGCACGAGGTCATCACGGCATTGAGCTGGTTCACAGAAACGGTGAAGCAGGGCAAAGCAGGTAGGGGCAGAGAAGCCGGACCACAGGGAGAAAAAGGTGAGGGTTAGGGGGAAGAAGGGGCAAGGTGACACTCCAAGCGAGCCCCTGATCCCTCCAAGAAACCCAAAGCAAAATGGCTCACCATTTTGTTGCAGTTAGCTGCCTTTATGTGCTAAGGCTCCTTCCACAGCCTGACTTCCCAGGCATTCTTCGTGGGCATCTGGGCATTTACCCCACCAGCAAGTGGGGCGGGTCGCTCATGGCCTGGTTGTGGAGGCTGTTCCTGCCCCGACTGGCTGCCAGGTGAAGCCTTCCCAGGAACGGGGTTGCCAGTGCTTGTACATCCCATTCAGGAATCCTTCTCCTCGCGTAGCAAACGTTGAGGCACAAATAAAAATCAGATTGATCCCTCTTGAGAAGATAAGCAGTAAAGTGTAGAGTTGTCTTGCTGAGAACTGTGCAAACAAAGCTGACTCACATGAGTCCTGTGGTAGGACTGGCAGGCTGCCTGGCCTCACCAGAGCCCTGACTGGTTCCCATCTTCTCTCTCTTGTAGACAAGGATTATCCACAAGGACTGCCCTCTTCTCCTTCCTCTTCTCTGTAGCTGATGCAAAGGATCTTGAATCCTTCTGACCACCAGCTCATGCATGCACCCAAGTATGGCTCCATACTGGATGTGCTCTCCCTCTCCCACAGATCCACAGCTGCTGGTGTGGTCTGGGGGGGGAGAGGTAAGGACGGTGTTGGAACTGATGTCACCATTGGTAGCTGCTGAACCCCCTTCCCAAACAGCACATTCCTGCTGGTGCCATCAGCAGTGTGCTAACGTCAGCTTTCCACTGAATCCATAGGCACAAGTGTGCAGGCCTGGAAGAGAGGTGTGGGAAGACTTTGCTGGAAGGTGAGGACCCCTAGGACAGTCCTTGCAGCCTCTTTGATACTCTTTGCCAAATTGGCTCTGCTAAACTCTCCCATATGCTGCATCTTTGATGTGCAGGTGTGTGATATGTTGGGAGTCTAATCCTTCTCTGCCTCCCTCCTGCAGAACAGGTGTTGGTGCTGCTGCCCAGGTTTGGGCTGGCTACTGCTGGAAAGCTGCACAGAGTGTGGGACACTGAAACAGTGAATAAACATCTGCTTTTGTTTAACTTCATTCTGCTCTTTTTCCAGTCTATGTGCATCTTCCCTTCTGTTTATCCTCACAGTGGTTTCTAGAATGGTTCTTCAGTTCTTTCTCCATACACCCTGATCCAAAACCAGCTCTTTTTGATGTTCCTCTAGTTACTTCTTGTGCTGGGAATGGGAGCTAAAATCTCTCCTGTATATAGATTAAAACTGACTTGACATGGGAAGGATGAGCACATGATTGTTTCCAGAGAAAACTCCTTTCTCAGGAACTACTGCATCCCCAGTTTTACACCATTTGTGTCTCACCATTATCAGGGGACCTCCACACTTATGCACTGTGGTGAAACCACATGTTTATGGTGGTATTTTTTATCATCCAGATGATTTTAAGCTGCGCTGGTGGCTGGAACCATCCAGGCAGTATCACAAGTAGCTGTCTCTGAATTAATTCCTCCTTGTGAATTCCATATTTGGACAAAACTCTGTGTTCCTGGGTACAGGGAAGCAATTAGACTAAAGGTCAAAGAATTGGCTCTCTGCTTTTGTGTTGGTCAAAGGACCTTTCCCAATTTCCTAGTGGTTTGTAACATGAGTCTCTTTCCCACTCCAAGTACGTGTGTGGTCATGTGATTTTTTGGGCAGATAAGGTATATGAGAGACAGACAGAGAGGTCTACCTGCCCTTCAGGTAGGGAATTTATTTCTAGACCAGTTTAATACAAGGGAAATTGGTGCTTAATCACCACTTTCTTTGTTCCACTGACAGAACTTTCAAGGGTGAGCAAACAGGGGGAACCTTTCCTGGTGGTGTCTGTTGTGTCAGAGCTGCAGGGCAAGGCTGGGCCACAGATGAGATGATAACAGAGCTGCAGACTCAGCTCTTCCTGGAAGAGGGACTTAGTACAGAGCAGTATTGTAGAGATCTGATAGAAACAGGCTGGTTCTCAACTGGATGCATAAACTTAGGTGCCTTGTTGTATGTTACACTTCACTCTGTATGGTGTATTTCGGTATTATATTTATTATTTAATGAACTTTGGAGTCATTAAATAACACAAATGAGCTGTCCTGTTCCCATAGTTATGTTGCCTGAGCTTTAAATAGCAGGAGCTGTGCTCTGTGCTGGGCAGTGTCACTGCCTGTGGGTCTCACACAGCTCTGAAGTGTGTCTGACACGAGGGGTTCGCGCTCTGCCTCCCTACTCGTGCGATCTCAGCCCTGTGTCAGGAGCTGGGGGCATCCTTATCCCTTCTGAAGGGACTGTTCCAAGTGCTGGAGCTAAAGGCTTCACCAGCAGGGAGGTTTTTTAACACATAATATAGTATTTTGGCAGTTCTGACATGCACTCAGTTGCTCTCTTAATTTCTGTAAATTTGTTCAAGGGTCATGGCTTATTGGGCAAATTTCAAGACTGAGGATCTCCTTCAAATTTTCTTTTCATCTTTCCCACAAGTTATTTTGATGCCCCTGGGTAAGTCCTTGGCCTCACTGTGCCTCAGATGAAAATAACACTTCCTTCACAGAGAGCTCATGTGCAAGTTTACAAAGTGTTAGGATCTCTGAGTAGGGTTACATTTATATTATTTAGAAGTCCTGAAGAATGATGTCCCGAAAGGAAGGCAAACCCTGAGCCCTCCAGTTCCATGTTTATATGAACTTCCAAAATGTGTCATGATATTGCAAAAAATGTAAATATGGAGACATTTGTAAGGTTTTCCTGAATTGCAGCATTTTGTGTGGGATTAGTTAAATACAACTGAGCTGGTGGAATTTCATGTGCCTGTTAAGAAACAGTTTTTGAGTATTATTAGTATTCAGGTTGTGGCTGAGTATCTAATCCTTTGGTTAATATCTCCATGTTGGCTTTACTGCATTTTTTTGGTAAGGGAAAGACATTTAGGAATTTAGGGTGAGTGGGGAAACAAAGGCTCGGTGTCTCTTGCAATAGATATTTGACATTTGCAGATCAGGCCTAAAATTAAGAGATTAAAGGCAGGACTGACATGTGTTGGTGTGCTTGGGCAATGTAATTTTTTTGAGTGTGCATTAATCCATTGTTTATATCAGATAAACTTTAGGATGGGAAGATTACACATACTCACCAAATTCTGTGCCAGAATTGCTGGGGGTTAATAAAGAGATTTGGGAAATGCCTTAAATGGATTTTCTGTAGAAGTTGAAGAGAACCAGTGTTGAAATCCCACAAATGTTTTAATTGGAATAGCCCTCTGTAAAGGAGGGATGCTTCTGGAGCCCTGCTCATTTGAGAGCAAGGTGGAAAATTAAATCAGCAAACAGCTGGGGCATCTGAAAGCTTTTTTAGAAAGATTAAACCAATTCAGGGCTGGAGAGTATGAAATTAATCTAAAAAGGGTTGGGACATTTGAGAAATATGTCTCTGGTCAGCAAAGAGTGGCTTGTGTATTCTGAACTAGCAGTGATACTCTTGGGAATTGGAGGTTCTGGGTTTTGTGAAGCTGTTTCTGTGAAAGATCTGAATGTGTCTGGCTTGTTCCTCTCTCTTATCACACCTTTTCCTTCTCCATGGTTTGCACATGGCTAGAATTGCCTTGTCAAATAGGGCAAAGCCAAATCACATCCCTGGCAGACCACAGCAAGCGGTTTCCCTGCCTCTGCCTCCATCTGCCTGGAGTTTATAAATTTAATTTCTGTCATGGTAATATCAAGGTTTTGAAGGTTGTGGTTTCACAGGAGAATAAATTCTGTGTTCTCAGGTCATATACTTGTAAATTAAGCCTTTAATCTCTTTATGTGTGTCAACTCCTGGATGAACCTGCTTGGCCTGGAGGAAGTGGTTCATCTTTTTTTTGACTTTTTAACTGTTCCAAATACATTTATGCCAGGGTTAGCACATAATTAGTTTTGGATTTAGTTTGGATGTCATTGGTTTGAGACTCCTGTCCCCCATTGCTGAGCATGTTGCTGCTGCAACAGGTACAGCAGCACCTGGTTGGGGTTGAGCTGGTGTGAAGTGATTCTGCCAGGCAGCCAAAGCAGGCTGTGAACATCACCTTCAGTGGAGCGATGGAGTCACAGCTTGTTCTACAGCCCTCTCACTCTTCTGTTGCAAGGAGGAATAATGATTATGGTTAGTGCTGCTCCTGAAGTCTAAGGTGTGTTAATTTTGTTCAGGTTCCCTGCCCCCCCAAATCGTTTTTGTTGGGCTGTACCTTCCCTCCAGACTCCTTTGCCTCTTAGTGGATTAGGATCACTGGACTTGACCCAAAATTTGGCCCTGGAATGTGCCACTTGGCCCAGTTACCTTGGCGTTTTCCTCATGTTTCCTGTGCAAATTTCCCAGTTCCTGTGAGGGGAGGTTGCAGTCAGACCCCCCATTTTAAGGACAAGTCTGTGGCTGGATGGAGTGGGGAGCTGGGCTTGGAGGAAATGCTGTGGTGAACTGGCATTTTGTCACCTCAGGCCGTTTTCTCACAGGCTTCTTGCCCTGTCTCCACATCAGGTGACAGTGTCCCTCTCCTAGAAAGAGAGGAGTGAGGGGCCACCCTGTCCTCTTATAGCTGCAGTGTGGGGCTGGGCAGACACAGCTCAGCATGGGGACCCTCCATCCCAGTGCCCTTTCCAACCCCTCATGTCATGCTCCAGCTGGGAAATGACATGTCTGCTATGTTTTACTTGCAGCAATACCAGAGCCAGTTATTCCAACAAACAGAGGATGTGGATGGGAAGACAGAAATCATCATCAAGGTAGGCTGGGGATGTCTGGTATTGTGAAGAGCCTTTTGTGAAGAGTCTTTGTCTCATCCCATTTAAAGACACAGAGGTTTTGTCACTGCTGTGGAATCCTGTGCTCTGTGTCTGGCCTTCTGGCAAGGGATCTGAGCCTTTCCTAGTAGGGCCAGTGCTCCAGGCAGCGTCTCCCCTTTCCCAATCATTCCAGTTTTCTGTGCTCCTTCACTGTCACCTGACCAGGTTCATTAGTCTCCCTCACCTCTGAGTGGTGGTGCTGCAGCTCTGGTGGGTGGCTGTCACAGACCTGTGGCAGGAAGATAATTTGCTTCCTTTCTATCCTGTGAGCTGGTTTTCATAAGTCCACAATTTCCTCCAGCTTTTGGAATGGGAGTTAGTACTGGACCCATCACTGAAACCCTTAGAGCTGTGCTGGTCAGTTCTCTTTGAGATCTCCAGGTACAGCCATGCCCCATGTATTTTCCACATTTTCCCGTAACTGTACAGGTTACAAACTGCTCCAGTCAAGTGTCCCTTCAGGGCAGGCTTTGCAAGTTCCAAATCGAAGCTTTAAGCCATTTTTGGTGTCACAACTCCCCTGCTGCACATCAGGAGCACAAACACAGTTCAGTCTCACCAGCTGCTCACTGCAGGTACATGGAAAGGTGTGAGGGAGGGTGTTAATCAGAGCAGTGATTTTTGGGGTGGTTGTGCTCAAAGAGAGAAGGAGCCTGGAGGAACTGAAGAGCTCACAATACTTTCACAGCCCATCAACGCTTCCTGTCACTGCTGTTGACGTGATAATGATTTGTCAGGAGTTTAATGAGCTGGAAGTGGAATGATCTGTGAAGTATTTATTTTGGTGGCAGTTCAGTGATGTTCCCATATAAATATACGGGTTATGTTAATTGATGTCACCAAGATAAGATGAAAGTGATAGACACAAAAACATCCCTTAAAAAGCCGGTGTGATTTTTTCACTTGTGTATCCTATCTCGCCTTGCTTCTGAATTTAAATCCTTGCTCCCGTTAGAGCCTTCTTGATTCCCGTTTCCTTCTTGGTACACTTCTCATGTAGTCATGACCTGGAAAGGATCAAGGAACATATCCCATAGGAGCAGATTCCTTTTTCCTCTCTAAAACTAGGAGAAAATACCTGAAGAGTTCCATCCATATTCTTAGTCTGTTGTCCTTCCTCAGACCTTCTCTTAGACATACCCAGGATTATATGCCAAACAAAACCACCAATGAAATCTGCCTTTAAAGCTTTAAATTTGGGATAAACTCAGAGCTTGTGTGCCAACAGCCTCTGCACAGTCTGACATGTCTGGGTCAGAGACACACCTGACTCCTGTAGTTACCTGACTGATGGATACCTGACCTATCCAGAGGGAGGTTTCCCTGGGGTGGTGGGGATGGATTTCCATGACCAGTGAGTATCCACACACAGTTTTTGAGGACTTCCTGCCCAACAGAAAGAAAAACAGAGGTGCATTTCATTTTCGAAGTGATCCCTGCTAAAAGGGCAAGGAGAGTGGGTCTCTGAGGGTGTATCCAGAGGCCACTGGACCTGTTTGTTGTGAGTTGGTGTGCTTGAGGGTATTTGGGAAATGGAAGCTTTCCCACTGCTCTGGCATTCCAGCTAGTCACAGCACCTCTGTTGCACCTCGGTGACGCCCCTGATTTGTCTGTGTGTGACATGTCCCCCTCCATCCCTCCCCACAGCAATCCTGTGTCAACTGCGGACGGGAAGCCACCAACGAGTGCACGGGATGCCACAAAGTCAACTACTGCTCCACGTTCTGCCAGCGGAAGGTATCAGCCTGCTTGTGACTTGGGATTCAGTTCCCTGGAGAGGGTTGTGTGACTCTGGGGACAGCCAGGCTGCTTAGGCTGTCACCTGATGGGTGTCAGCACAGAGGGAGGAACGGGCAGCAGAGCCAGGCAGTCAAAGCAGAGCCTTGCATGGGTCAAGCACTCCAAACCCACCCTGCCAGTGGGATCACCAGCAAGGCTCTAGTGACGGAGCAGGTCTGCAAGTCAGGACAGGGTTAAAAGGGTAGAGAAGCTCCCCAGGTTTGCACACACCTTCCCAAAAAATCCAAGTAACATTAGAAATGAAGCATGGACGCCTCACTGGGAACTGTGGGGAGCTGGGAGCCTTTTACAGCCCCTTCCTGCTGCTTCCTGGTGAGCTGCTTCCTTTCTTCCTTCCTTCCTTCCGTGCTGCTCCTGCCATGGCACTGAGGACCTAGTTCTCCTTTCCATTAATTGTGATGCTGCAGGTGATACAGTGGGACAGACTCAACAATTGTGAACTTGGGAGGTGGGAATAGGTGTGAAGTACAGTGGAGGAAGCTGCTGTGTGTCATGTTTCAGACCAGTTGGCCCCTGCCTGGCGAGAAGGATGGTTCAGTTTAGCCAGTTACAGCTCTGCTGAGTGACCAGGTTCAGGCTGAGTCAGCTGTTCTGAATTCAGTCATTTCCAGGAGGAATATGTTTCTGTCTTAGCTGAGCTAAGATCCTGGCACAGCGTTGTCCCTTGGGAGCGCTCAGTGTTGAGAGCTGCCTTTCAGGAGAGGCTTTAAATCAAGGTTCTGACTCAGTTTTAGTAGATTTTCCACCTGACACCGATATCCTTGACTGTAATTTGTGTGGAGATGGCAGCATTCTGCTTAGCCCAGTTCCACCTCTTATACTGATCCAGTACATGGCTCCTTTGCCCTCCATCACTGGTCTGGTTTGTGGAGAGAGAGTTGTTCTCACACAGTGAGGGCCCTTTTCCAGGGGCCTGTTCTTCTCACAGCCTTTCCCTCTGCTCTCCCCTGGCAGGACTGGAAGGACCACCAGCACATCTGTGGCCAGTCAGCCACAGTGACAGTGCAAGGGGATGAGGTGCACGTCCCAGACAATGTCATGGAGAAGGTCACCGTGTGAGCGCTCTACCTCCACAGCCGTTCATGGATATGTGGGGCCGGCTGGATCGGCAACCAGCAGGAACGGTCTGTCCTGTGCCAACAGCACTCTCCTCACTAGCAGACTCATTTTTCATTGACTTTTTGATACTGCGACAGCATCTGTCTATTCCTAACCCCTTTCCAAATCTTTGGATAATACAGAGACTTTGAAAACCTCATCTGAACCCTCTCCCTTCCATCCCAGCCCTGACTGGCTTTGGGAGGCTTTGCCTTTGCCTGACTGGGTCCTCCACCATGTGGATTACAGCAGTCTCCTCATCTCTCTTGAGATGGATCTAAAGCAGGTGCTGCAAGGAGATCTGCCAGTGCTTCCTCCTACTGGGGTCTCCCTACCTGTCATTAGAGAAGAGAAATGAATCTTTGGTTTAATTGCCTTGATAAAGTCGGTACAAGTTCTTAGTCTGGCATTGAAAGAATTTTTGTTTTTCCTGTGTTCCCTCTGTGCTGGGCAAATCTGGAACACATTGGAGCTTCTCCTCTTAAATATAGTTGAAAAATAACATGTTGTTAAATAAAATGTGATGAAAGCACAAGTGTGCCCAGTGGTTCCTCTTAATTCCCAGGGCAGTACTTTGTGGTACAGGTAACTGCACAGGGGAGTGCACTAACAGGTACACGTGTGTCTGTACTCCCTGACTACCTGGGAGGTGTTTTCTCCACAGGAAAGCACAGCTTCATTCCACAGCGTGCCTGGAATGTCACTCATAGCATCCAGCTGGCCAGAATTGGATGGGATCAAGCCCAAGGTGAGCACACATGGATATGGGGCTGTCCTGTTCCTGCCCTGCAGGAGCTGCTAATTAGAGATGTGCTGATCATTAGGGAGTTACTTGCTTTGTTCACAAAAACAAAATAATTTCATTATCAATCTACTACTTCAGTTATTAATACTTTATTTGTTAATTAAATTAAACCTTTATTTGTGGTTGGAGACTTCAGAGGAGTCTTGACAGGTGCACAAGCCTCTGGTTGTTTGGTTGGGTTTGTTTTTAGCTCCAGGCGTAGCCCCCATTAGGGGTCACAGCCCCTATGAAGGGTCAGTATTGTTTGCTCTGGTTGAGGGGTCACAGCCCCTGTGAGGGGTCACTTGTCCTGGCTCTTGTTCGCTCCAGTTTGGTGATGGTGGATGAGGATGGTTGTTCAGCTCCAGGCAGGGTAACCTGAACCCACAGAGTGACCCAACCCAACATCACATATGCATTCAAATGGAGAAGATTCTATCCTCAGTTATGGGAAACAAAGAAAGAAAAATGCCATGGAAAAGACTTCAAGGTGAATTCCATGAAAAATACCAGAGGTTTCTGACAAATCTATTCCTTCCCCTGTGCATCTTAAAGGCCTGTTAGATTGCATTCCATGTGTTCCAAGGCAGTAGGAGCTGGTTTTCCATCTCTCAGCGGGGTCTCTCAGAAGTGCCCTTGGTGGGTTTACCAGCAACACCAGCTCCTGAGGGGCATGGGTCACGAGTCTCCCATGGAGGGAGGTAACAGAGCTCCCACAGTCAGTGGCAGGTGGTGTTACTTCCTGGCTGTTTCCTGGAAAAGTTATTCTTTGTAACACAGAGTTGAGCCAGCCCAAGGGGCAGCACTGCGGTGCCATCGAGGGTGAGAAGCTGGTGGCCACAGCGTGCAGCTCTTCCAGAAGGAACCATGCTTCCAATGAAAGCCAAGCAGGAACTGAGGCAGGATGGGAACAGAAATTATCTGTGATACTGCTGGGAAGGGAAAAACAGGCAACTCCTTCCATTCCCATAGCAAAATGCTCATTCCTGTTTCCCAAAGTAACACTTTGAGAATAGTTTCTCCTCACAGTTAAATGCTGATTGCTGTTGTCTAGAACTTGCAAACAATTAGTTAATTGAGAAGACAGTCTTAATTAAGCCCACAGTAACACAGCTCATTTACAGGGTTTCTTGCATCCTGCATTCGGATGCAGCAAAGATGGCTCTGAAACAGCACTTCTGGAAAGCCCACAGTGTCCTGGTACCTGGGGCACAACCCAGCAAGTGACAGCTCAGAAATGCACAATATAATCATGTAGGTGTCGAGTCTGTTTGCTAATGAGAAATTGAGCACTTAAAACATCCCTTTTCTGTTCTGCTTCCAAGCAAATTCCCTCCTGGAAAGCAACAGTCCTGTACAAAATCATTACTTGGAAGACTAGTTTTCTGCAATATTCTTTTTCTCCCCTCTGAGCCTCAGTGATGATCATCACCTGTCCCACTGGCTGCTGTGGCTGTCACTGCATGCAGGTTCACCTAAAGGTATGAAGGGTATTTTCCTGAGACTGGAAATAGTTCCTGTCAGGAATCATGTGGCTTCACAGGAAATTCTGGAGCGCTATCAATAACACTATGGTGCCTTTGTAAGACCAATGTTAAACATGAGTGAAATCAGTTTCTGGGTTTAAAATTATCAAGGATAAGGGGAAAGGAGGTTGCATAGATAGATTCACCCTCACCTGGCATATGGACATCGGGAAATGAGCTTGGTACCCTTGTCTGGCATGTGGACATCTGGAAAATGAGCTTAACAGCCTTATTTCCCCCGGACTCGTGTCCATGTCACTTCACAGTCCTGTTGATACCACCCCAGAAGCCAGAAGATTAGTAATTATTATTATTATCCCTGCTTACATCAAGCAGCAAGTGTTAAAGAAGTGGCTACACTTGGCAGTTTCCAGTGCAAAGAGGTTTCAAACTGCATCCACATTCCCTCATCTGTAACATCTTACTACAAGGACTGGGGAGCCCCTTCCTTCAGCTGCCAGCTCTCCTCATCATCCCCTCACCCCCAACACAGACAGCAGACCAGAGGCAGAAATAGATCTTCAATGAACTTTACAAAAAATGACCCAGTGGTTCCTCTCGCCCAGTGGTTCCTCCTGCATGGAGGGCTCAGCAGAAGAGGTGCAAGACTTTGTGGAAGAAGTTCCTGAACTCGGCGTTGAACACGGTGTAAATTATGGGGTTGAGAGCACTGTTGACGTAGCCAAGCCAAGTGACAGTGCTGGTGACTTGAGGGGGGATGGAGCAGGACTTGCAGAGAGCCCTGGTAATGTGCACCACAAAAAAAGGTGTCCAGCAGAAGAGGAAAGCACCTGCCAGGAGGATAATAAAGAGAGAAGGTGATGTTAATGCTCAAAAGGGTTTAATTTAACAAAGCCTGAGCCAAAAAAGATCGACACAACTCTGGCACTCAGGGGAAAGGTAGCAATTGTGCTGACATGTGGAGCTGGGCTTATGCCCAGACAAAAATTTGGGATGCCTTTCCTGTCCTAAACATTGATGAAAATTCTTAAGTTAGTCTCGCTTTGGCTTTGAGTGTAAGATATTGGGAGTCACAGGTTTGCCTTGAAGGGAGGTTGGGTTATAAACCCTGCATGTGTTCTTTCCCAAGGGTGGTGATTTTTGGCACTGCTCTGGATTTACCCAGGTCCTGTCAGTCTGAGCGCTGTGATGGGACAAGGTAGCACATTTCCCACCCTCCCCAGCCATCCCTGGCAGCCACTCACCGACGACAACCGGCAGCACCCGCATGGCCTTGCGCTCCCGGCCGTTGATCTTGGCCCTCTTGTGCCCGTGCCCCGGGTGTGGGTACCTGAGGTGTGGGTAGGACACAGTCTGGATCCCACTGTTCATCCCACATTCCCCAGGGAAGCTGGCACGGGCATAGGGGCTGCACTCCAGTGGCCCCAGCCGGGTCTGCTCTCTCTCCATCAAGGTTGGGGGGTGATACAGCTTCCTGTTGGCTCCATAGATGCAGCCTCTCAGCTTGGCCTTCCGGGCTTCTTCCCAGCGCTTGAGTCCTTGGAACATGCCACAGTACAGCACCAGCATGACAGGGCACGGAATGAAGAAGGAGCAGATGGAGGAATACACGATGTAGTTATCATCCTCCAGTTGGCACAAGCTGGGGTCCCGGTCTGGGACGTTGTTGAGGCCAAATATGACTGGGGATGCCACAGCAAAGGCGAATATCCAGGTGGTGGATATAAGGATCAGCTGCCGCAGGTCGATCTGTCGACGGTTGTAGTTGAGCGGGATTTGGACAGCGATGAACCTGCCAACAGAGCCCTGGGTGAGTCAGTCCTGGTGTGGTGGTGGCACCACTGGTAATGTAATCGAAGGGCCCCAAGCTCCTTGTCACTGTCCTTCCCCCCATTAATTTACTAACAACCAAGGCCTGGGCTAAAACCAGAACAGCCAAGCGTCTGCTCTGGCTCATCATACAAAGAGCTTTCAGCTTGTCTACCAGCAATGGGACACAAACCTGGTGGTGGAGGACGACATTAGAGCAGAACACCCTCCTTAGGGGAGGGCAGAATCCTCACTGCTTGGGACGCTGGCAAGGGCCTGTGGAACCAGTGTGCTGCCCAGGCACAGCCAGAGCAGGAAGCCACTCACCGATCCACGCTGATAGCACACAGGTTGAAGATGGAGGCCGTGCACAGCATCACATCCATGGTCATCAGGGCATCGCACAGCACCGTGCTGAGGGACCACACTCCTCCCTGGAACTGAAGAGATCCCTGTGGTCAGCAGGTGTTGTGTCCTTTAAAATGACAGGAACGTGGCCATGCCTGGGTGCCTCAGCCGCTCATGTTTCCTCCAAACAAGCAGCCCAAAGCTGAGTGCTCCTCCCATGACACGATGCTCCCAGCGCAGCAGCCGCAATGGGAATCAGCCCCACGCAGAGCCTACAGCCTGCTCAGGGCTTGTGGTTCTGGCCTGTCTGGAGAACTGAGCCCTCAGTACAGCCAAGTGAGTAATGTGGCAGAGAAATGGACACATCACCCTTGAGTGAGGGCAGGTACCCCCAAACTCCTCCAACCCTCAGTTCAGGACCCCAAGATCTGCTCAACGAGGCAGTATTGGCTGCACAGCACCCTGAGCTCAGTCTCCAAGCAAGCAAGAGACAGAGCACAAAGCTTCTCTTCCACTTCTGTGTCCCAACCACTCCAACCACCTGATGGGAATGGTCCCTGTGTTACACAACTGTTGCATCCTGGCAGGCCAAGCACAAGTCCAGCCCCTGGAGACCAACTCCAGGCAATGAGTAACAACCTCTGATTGTCTCCCCATGGTCACAGGCACCAGGGCAGAGCAGCAGGGACCGGTGTCAGTGTTCTGAACCACCTGAAGCGTTGATTCTGCCATCCTTAGTGATTTTCAGCTTGGTCATGTCTCAGCCAGTGGCACAGGCTCTGCACAGGACAGGCAGCAGGACAGACAGAAGGACAGCAACAACTGATGCTTGTACAGCCAGAAACTATTTGTGCCACTTTGTTCCAGTTGAGTGCTTGTCTCACCAGGTACCTTGTTCTTTTAACATTAAAGCACTTTTTAGGCTGATACAGAAATAGGTCGCCTCAATCCCATTCCTGTGCCATTATTCCCAGGAGCTCCTTGAGCACAGGCAGAGACCTATCAGTTTGCTCACACCTGCACAGGTAAACCAGGAAGCTCAATAGGCTGTCACCACAAGGGCAGCAGGGAATTTTTCCTCCAAGTTTGACGCTGTGAGGAAAATTCCACCATCCGTTGGGTCCCTCTGCAGAGAGAGGTTCAGTTAAAAACCCAGTAAAATGTACAAATAAGTATGATTTTAGTGTGCGTTTATTGTTCCCACGTTACAATGTTTTGTGGGGATTCTTTTTTATTTTGTGAATGAGGTAGAGAGATGGGATTTTTAGTTGCTTTAGAAAGTGTGGTTTATTTTTCTTGGTTTTTTACAGAAAATGTGAGGTTTTATTACAGGTGTTGAGAGCATGGCTAGAAGTCACAAGACTTATGGTTGCATGGTCTTTTAAGGATTTATTAACCAATAAAACACTGCCAACAAAGATATTTATGTTTCTAATCCAATACTAAGAAATTTTGTTTAATTATACAGTGACCTTTCTTAACCAATCTCGTTCTGACATACAGACTTATTTTAAGACTGTTTGTCACCTTTATAACTACTTTTATTCTTTCTACATTTTAAAGTCTATAGCTAAACTTCTTTCCACTTAATATGTCTCTGCTTTAAGCTTTAAATCTACATTCTTGCTTCTAGCACCTATGCTTGAGAAAAAGGTGTTTGGTAGCAATGGCCCCTTGTCATATCTGACTCAAACACTTTATTTTGATATTGCAAAATACCAAACACTATGTGTACTCTCTATGTGCTTTTATAAAAAGATATATGATAAATATTACTATAGGATATCTATTGCTACACGTAATGTATCTAATTTTCTATGTATGTTTATCTACAGATAATGTGCATCATCTAATAGATATAATCTATTATCTATTTTTATCTATAGAAAATGTGCTGCATAAAAATATTTAAATATATATATATATAAAATATATATATATAAATCCCAGGGACATTTTTCTCTATAGCAATAGCCAGCCAGTGCTCATAGAGTCTAATGTTGCTGCTCTCTAATGTTGCAGGTTTCAGGAAGCAGGTATGGATGTGCTCCTTTACTGGTGCTAAACAACAGGTTCTGGTTTAATTCATCTCAGCACAGAGAGGAGCCACGTGGGGAACACAGTCCACAGAACACCAGGAAGGTGCCGAACCCCAGCCCCTGCCAGCAACAGGGCAGGCAGCTCTGCAGGGATTAATATCACCCAATAATGATGTCAAGCACAGGATTATGATTAGAGGGGCTGTAAAGCCAAAGGAGTCTCTGAAGTAACTGTTTTGCTATTTTTGTACAGCATCTCCTTGAGATACCTCCAGGGGAGCTCTGGAGTCAGACATGAGTGCTTCATTCAGCCTCTTCTCTAGCACAATGCAGAAACTCCAAACTGAATTTGGCACCTGAACCATCAAAAACCAAATTTCTGCCAAGCTCACTGGGATCTCACCAGGTTCACTTCAGCTTATGAGAGAGAAAATTTGATTTTGGGCTACAGTTTTCCAAACCTGTTTGTGATTTGGGAGAACTAATTGATTCTGAAAAGGACAAGGGCTCTCAGGCTGCAGCACCTTTGAATCATGTGAGATTAAAGTCAGGCACTTGGAAAGTGCTATAAACCCTTCCCTTTCCCTACCATCCCCCAAGACTCTGGCTTTGAGGAAGGTGCTAGGAGAGAACTTCCCATTCTAAGGTGTTTGTCACCTGCCCACCTTGACAAAACGTGCCAAGGACCCCTCTGATGGGAGAGTAACTTTGGATAAGAGGCTTTGCTGGGCCATGTGATTAAGGAGTACCTAATTCCAGGAGGCTGCAGCAGATTAGCCCATCAAGGTACACAGTGTTAAGATTTAGGGATCACAAACAGCTCGAGCTTCCTTTAAGAAGTGCTCCAGAGCAACTGCACCCTCAGCAGCTCTTTGGGTTCTCCACTTTTCCAGAATACAATGCAGAAATTTTTACAGGATGGTGGAGGGCAGGAGACAGACTTGGCTTCTCAAACACCTTCGCTGCTGCCTTCCTAGTCAGCCCATTCTAGTATCCTTATTCCTAAGCACAGCTGATTTGTAAGGAAAACTCTACCTTCTAAACCAGCCTGATGCCAGAAGAGCTCCTGAGGGCAGAAGCCAGGACAGAGTCAAAGGTTTTAGTCCTGTTTCCACTGGTACCAGCTCTTGTCTCAGTCCTGCCACATGCAGGGAACAGCAGGAGCCTGAAAGGGAATTAGGAGATGCCCAGCTGGACTTTGAACAAGCATCTGCCTCAGTGCAGCCATGGCATGGAGTAAGAAGGCTGTGACACAAGTTGGAAGAGGAATAGTCCTTGCCAATAGGCAAAGTCCAGCATCAGAGCCAAAGAAATGTCCCCATGTCCACCAGAAGCAGTACTGGGGCCTTTTTGTCATGATTGTGACAACTGTCCCAGTCCCCAAAATACACAGCACAGCCTGCAAGGGGAGAGGAAGAAGAGGGAGTGGGATATAAGACAGAGGTGCCTCATATCTGCTATGATGCTGTTTCTAACTTAAATCATTGAGGTCAAGGTTTTTCAGAGATCATGAGCAAGCCTGATCATCTGCCTGAGACATTATGAGGACCAAGAATTCCAAGACACTCTCCCCAGTTACTGGTATCTCAAAAAAAACCCCTAAGCACTGGTTTGTAATTGCTAGCCTGTCTCACCTCCCTGATACTTTGTGTGGCTCAGACATCAGTCAGGCCCAGAATAACATCTACTTCCACTAAAACTGTAACTTTCTAGGAAAGACTAATGCCAAATCTTGCTGCAAACAAGCTGACATGCATTCACAGAGAGCCAGGGAAAATTTGGAGAGGGTAGAGCTCTGGCCTCTCACTAGAGGAGCTGCATCACAGACACACAGAAAATACTGCAAGAAAATAGATATTTTGATACCAAACCAGTGACACCCTCAAAGTTTTAGGCAGAACCCATCACCCTCACCAAGATAAGAAGATAGCTCATGTGGTTTTTACTGGCTGCTCCGTTGTTGTGCCTGCTAGGAACACTCATCTTCCTTGACCTGGAGAAGGAGCCAGGTAAACATGCAAATCTGCTCAAACCGTTTCCTCTTTTCCATAATCACTTACACAGGTCTTAGTGGCAAAGATGTTTACATAACCAACACCCTCAGCTCCTGCCAGCAGCTTCCTGGCTCAGGCCTGCTCCGCAGTTCTGCTGCTTGGCAGGGATTAGCAGAGAGCTGATCACAGGAGCAGCAGGTACAGGTACAGGTGTGCTCCACAGCACAGTCCACGTGTGGAGCTTGTCCTGGTGCCTGCCCTAATTGCTGGGATGCCTCCACTAAATGAGGATGGTATAAACTCTTGCAAGTATCCCAGAGTCTTTGAGACTCCAGCCATTGTCATAGTCACTGGGAAGCAGCTATACACAAGGCAAGCCTTTGGAGCCATGCAGCTCCCTCCCAAAGCCACCCAGAGCCAAGTGATGTCCTGCAGTAACTCCATAGCACCGTAGCTCTGCTCCCTCAGGTAACCCCCGCTGCAGTGCTACCAGGGCTCCAGGTACTCTCTGGCATCTTCTCCTGGCCTCTCTTCACATGAAAGCAGAACTTTGCCTCCTCAGGAGTAACAGTTAATTCCTGGGAGTGCCCCAGGCCGTCTCCTTCCCCCTTGCTTCCCATCATCTTTTTCCATCCAGTGGATTTCTGGCACTGGATTGATTGCTGGAAAGCACTTGACACTCATCATCAAAAAAATCAGGGCTGGCAGAAGAGCAGTGCAACTTCCCTATGGAAGTTACCACTACCTATCCCTATCATACTGTTAAGACCTGAGATTCCCAAGCAAGCAAGAAGGCAAGTGCCTTCTGCCCATCAGGGTAGGCAGCTGTGTGGTAATTACAACTGGAAAACATTGGAACATGTATTTGTTCTATATTTGGATGACTCCAGGGAAAGAGAGTGTGTGTCCATAATTGCTGCCAGTGTCTGAAATGAGCTTTCTTAACAACCAGAAATAAAAGCCAAGATCAAGGACTCTCCCACTGTGCTCCATCTTCTGTGAACAGCAGCAAAGGATTATCCACATCCCACAGGAAGGAATCCCATCCCCACTGGGGCTTGGAGGAGATCTGTTGTTTGTGAGGATGTCAAATGTCACCTCAAAAGTTAAGTCTCTCCTGCTGTCTTCTAAAGCCCTGACTTGGAAGAATGTTTCCAAAACTGGAACACAAGATGCCACTTCACAGGAAAACAGCACAAGGTGAGCAAGTTTCTGCTGAATGAAAAAAAAACGCTCAGTTTATTGTTCTGTTCCTGCTAAAAAAGCAAAAACTCACCGTCTCATTTGGTTTTCAAGTTTTCCAATAGGCCCTCAGAGTCCACCTTTACTGTGTCAGGAGTTGTACTAAAGTTTAAAACAACAAAACAAAAGCCCCACACCAAGAATGAAAGTTGAGGTGAGCATTCATGACTGTCCAGGCCATATCATCAGTGGCTACTATGTTTGGTACAGAGTGCAAGATGAAACCAAGCTAGTTTTATGGAGCAATCACTACACCCTGCATCTTGCATCCCAACATCTAATTCTGAATTTTGCCTCTGAGGGAAAAAAAAAAAAAGAAAAGAAAAGAAATCACAAAAATTCTGTCCTTTGGCATGGATTCAGTGATTACTCTCCCTTTTCCTTTTCTTATTTCAGAAAAAAATAAGCTGGAAATCCTGCACCAGCATACAGGAGACAATTAAAATGAACATGGGCATCTTTAGGCTTTGGCCCCTCAAAGAAGCTTCCAGGCATGGAATGGGAACTGCTGGAACTCTGGAGATGGAGTTGCTCTACACATCAGAGCCCCACTGCTTGCTCAAGGGGGCTGTGACTGCTGCACAGTGCTCTCTGTCTCTCTCTCTCTGTACCTGATCAGCACTTCCCACACCTGCTCCATGCATTCCTTCCAAGCGCCAGGAGTGCAAATCCTGGTGCCTATGCTGTTTTGTGCCTCTGAATGCCTGCGTGGCTGCAAGAGCTGCAGAGGACGAGAGGGAAGGAATTCTGTCATACAGCACCTTCATTCCCTGTGTTTAATATCGTGGGAGTAGAGACATGGAAGAATTCCCTCACAGAACTGATGTTTATGGACAGCCATGGAAATGAACGTACCAAGTATGACCACAAGCTGGACAGCCCCAGTTTTTAAAGCTCATACAGGTATGAAAACCCGTTACCTGAGAATCCAGAACTTGTGGAATGTCTGTGGTATTCAAGGAAAGCCCCACAACACTCCTGCCCCATTGGAATAATTTTCAAAGGTACCCCAGAATACTTTAACCTGTATTTTATATATATCCCAGCAAAACTTCCACCTGCAGGCAAAAGGAGACCACTCTAGTGTTGGTGACTGCCCATAGAGAGACCTGGGGACTGAAGGCATTGATAGACAATAGAAAGAGGAAGGAAGAAAAGGGATCCCAGTTAGCAAAAAGCAGCTGAGAAGAATGATGAAGAATGTGCCTTTCTAACCAGCAGAATGGAGGAAATGAGGA
Organism: Cinclus cinclus; assembly: GCF_963662255.1. NCBI lineage: Eukaryota > Metazoa > Chordata > Aves > Passeriformes > Cinclidae > Cinclus > Cinclus cinclus. Next base: position 10,078,260 of record NC_085051.1, on the reverse strand, counting down.
AAAAGCAAATCCACCAAAACCAAGAGCACAGTGGAAAAAGAGGAGACCTAATGCTCCAGTTCTTCATTTGCTCTCATCAGTCCCCAGATGAACCTGCTGTTCCACAATACCTGTCTCCAGAGAGGTCACAATGTCCTGCAAAATCCGAGGATGAGGTAGAGACCATTCTAAGCTCTAATCTGCAGCCTGCCTTGCTTAGTGGAGGGCAGGCCTGCACAGTCAGGGCCTGCTGAGCCATGGGGTGCTCTGTATGGCTTGTGAAAGAGGACAAGAGGGGAGATGCTCTTCCATAGCTGGGAAGAAGATCCACACTACCAGCTACCATCAGGATGGGTAGAAAAACCTGCTATTTGGCCCAGTGGATGCCTTCATCCTCTTGAGCAGGGAAGAGCCCTGTACCAGCTGGTACTAACAGGTTCTGAAACATCCCCCTGCAAGCACAAGGGTTTCTTCATCCCTGGCAGTAAATGTTACAGAGAGACCCACTCAACCTCGGCAGTGCCTGTTCTTTTCCTCAGCTGTCAGAGTTTTGGGGGTGAATAGGTTTTGGGAGTGAACAGCAATTCTGCCCCATGTCCATGATCTGGCTCTCCACAATCACCGTCGCATGGCTCAGGCCTGTGCCAATCAACAACCTGCCAACCAAAGCCACCTTGGTGCAGAGTGACCAAATCCCACCCAGCTCCCAGAAAAGACAGCTTCTCCTTCTCAGCCAACACGGAAAGTTGTTTACTGGCTAAAGATCTCCCTTTATCACCAAGATCTGCTCGTTTTATGCCAAACAGAGCACAGCACCTGTCTCTTCCTATCCATTTGCTGACGGCAACCTGGACAGCGTGCAAGCCAAGAGACAGCCGCCCCGGTGCGCCTCCACTCGGGGCGGTTCGGACGGGGATCCCAGGAACTCGCACGGAGCCGGCTCCTTTCCCCGCCGCCCGCAGTCCCGCAGCGCTGTGCGATGCCGTGACGCTCGCAGGTAAGAGCCGGGGGGTCTGACCGCCACATCCCGGGGGGCAGGGCTGTCCCGAGTGGGGGGACACTCCCGGGGTGGCGGTCAGGAGCAAGCTTTGACCCTCGGTACTTGGTCTCTTGCCCCCCCCGCCCCCGCTGCCTCCTAACCTGCAGGCTCGGCGGGTACACAAGCCCCATCCATCCCGCCGTCCCCCGGTGTCCCCGGGCTGTCTCACCTCGGAGTAGACGTAGAGGGGCAGGACGAGGAGAGCGAGCAGCAGGTCGGCCACGGCGAGGCTGACGATGAAGTAGTTGGTGGTGGTCTTGAGCGCCCGCTCCGTGCAGACGCTCAGACAGACGAGCCCATTGCCGCCGACGATGAGGAGGATGAGGAGGATGCCGAACACCAGGGCGGCGATGCTGTGGCCGGGTCCGGCGGGCGGGGGTCCGGCGGTGGCGTTGCCCATGGCCCCGCGGCGCTGCCCCCGCGCACGGAGCCGGGCCGGCCGCCGGGAGCTGCCCGCCGAGCCGCGGGAGGAGCCTCCGCCGCCGCCCCGCCCGGCCCCGGCCCCGGCCCCGCGGGGACAACTGGGTCACCAAGCCGCTTAAGGGGTGGAGGGGGGAGTGGGAGGGGGCAGGCTCCCGGTGTCCCGGCTCCTGGTGTCCCGGTGTCCCGAGCGCTGCAGAGGTCTGGCTGCGTTCTCGCATGGTCTTGCCGTGTTCTCACATGGGGTTGTACTCTTATGCAATGTGAGAGGAAAGAATTGGTATTAGTACAGATGGGGTGAATAGCTGGGAAATTGTGTTCCAATGTGTGTATAGAATCTGGGGATGTTTAGGTGTTTGTAATTAAACAGAGTGAAGATCCAGACAGTCCATAATGAAATTTGAAGATACAGCCGAGACAGGGTACTGCGAGCATCTTGGAGCACAGAGTAGGGATTCAAAGTGTTCTTGATAAGTTGACAAATGCTGGATGCACTTCAAAAGGAATTCTACACCTTTCCCATGCTTGGGCAGGAATAACCAATTGGAGAAATGTAGCATACAGAAAGAAACCAGAGAGGCAGCAAGTGTGCAAGCAAAGATGGGGTAGCAGGTCATGAGCTGAGCCTGGGGGCTGGGATGTCTTACTGCAGAAAATGGGAGAAAAATGCTGTTTGAGGTGTACCTATGCACCTGCAGGATCAGGAAGCACAGGGAGGTGTGACCTCCCATTTCTAGCCCAGATGACTTGGGAGATGTGGGAGCTGATACAGACTCTGGGCATCTCTGCAGCTGTGCCACCAAACCTCAGCCCAGATGTTATACCAGGCAAGAATTCAGGTCAGCTTGGTGTTTGTGGAAGGCAGTGGGAAGAGAAGGCATAGCAGTAAAGGGACATTTATACTGCATGGAAGGGAAAAATACCTTATTGGAAGCTTTTTACGAGACAAATTGCTTCTAAGATCTGTTTATAGACTGCAGCTATCAGAGTTTCATCCAAATTATTGAGACTCATGGGAGAAATCCTTTCTCCAAACCCTACCTTTGCTTCCCCAATTTCCCTTTTATTCTGTTTTGGAAAGGGCCATGGTTACCCCTCACCATGTGCAGCATGGAAAGGCCACAATCCTGGTGTCAGCCATGGGACACAGATCCAAGCACTGTCCTTGCCTTGGACTAGCAGCAGCTGATCCACACTGTCTGTTTTACCCAGCTGCTGTTGCTGTGCAATTTCATACATGAGTAGGAGAAAATTCCCTTGGTTTAAGCACTTGGATAACAGCCTGGTTGGCTAAATTCTGCTTCCAGAGATGAGGCTTCCAGGTCTGTATTCTAAAGCCAGCAAGAATGCCATGTCTTTAGTAACTACAGAGTTGTACCACCCTTCTCTCTCATCCCAGTGAAGGTTGCCCATCCTTGTGTTGATCCCATACCCATGGATTTTTTTTTCTAGTCATCTCCCTCTTCTGGTGTGCAAAGACAGGAGAGACAATTCCACTTGGCCTGAGTGGAGCCAGGTCTTGCTCTAAATCTGTCTGTCACCAGCACTAGAGTTGGTACTCACATACCTGAATCTCTACCTTCTTTTTGGGAATGGTTTGTGTTGGACTCAGGAGGACGCAAGCATGGTTGCACATCTGCCAGGTTCGGAGGTTGGTGATACCTCATCTGCTGGGAAGTTCAGGCAGGAAGATGGCTTCCATCATCTGGTCACAGCTTTTCCTGTCTGGGTTTGATCCCTAAAGCCTGACTCCTGACACAGCCCTCACTCAGTGAGAGGCTGGGACAGCAGAACCACTTTCACTAGAGACCTTTTTATTCTGAGAAATCAACTCAAAGTAGTAAAAGGAGGCACTGAAGTGCATTAATGAAACTGTGTGGACACAATACTCTTACTTTATTTATGTTTAAACTACCTGAGAAGCCAAGAGAGCAGGATGGAAAAGTGACTGCTGTCCTGCCTCCCCACAGGGATTAGTGCCATACCTCTAATCCCCTTTAACAGTTAATTTACATTCATTATCTCAATTTTCCCTGTGGGTTACTGCTGAATGACTCTTAATTCTCAGTGTGGAAACTCATATTCCAGACTAGCAGGGCCTTAATCCTAAACTAGTTTAATCCTGGAGTGGATTAAACTAATGTGAAATAATGCTTTTGACTTCCAGAAGCAAGTAGCCATGCAAACCACTAATTAAGACAGTGTTTCCGTGGCAAACAGGCTACAGATATTAAACACAATTCCTTTCTTGGATAAGAGGAGCTACCCTCCTAGCAGAGGAGAAGGAAAGTCTATTTTACACTAGCATATCCAAAGAAGTCATGTCATGTCAGTGCACAAAAAACAGATGACAAAGGACAGAGTCATGGGTCACCCTCATGGAAAGCAGGAGGAGTTGTGCCAGAGTGATGGACTGGGAATGCTCAGAGCACCTTTGGAGAGGTTCTGATGTGGTTGGTGTTTTGGAACAACCCTTTTTTGTTTGGATGCACAGCCTGCAGTGTCCTCATTCCCCATCCCGCTGTGACAGAAGCTGTCGAAGCACCACAGCTGCTCCTTGTGTCAGGAAAAGGGCAGCACCAGAAAAACACCCAAACCAACAAACCAGTGGGAGATCTGCCTTTTTGGAGTGTTTTGGAGTGTTTGGAAAAGAAATTCAGGAAGATAAGTAGCGTGGTTTATGGCTGTGGTGGAGCTCGTCCCTGACCAAAGGAAGCTGGTCCTCTGCCAAGGAGCCAGGAGGATTTGATTCCCAGCCAGTTCAAAGGATCAGGAAGCTTGCGAAGTGAGACATCTGTCAGAGTCTCCACAAGGAGATGGAACTTTTATCATCATAATTTTTCACATCTGAGGCACTACAAATTTAAATAGTAAAGGGGAACAATGTGGCTACCAAAGTTTCAGGACAGATGTGCCAAACTCAGCTGATGAATAGTGCCCTGATAGCATCAGCTCTCCCGGCTGCCTTCAGGTTCAGGACAAAGGGAAGAAAACAAAGAGCTTTCAAGTCCAATCGTGTTCCTTTTATTTGCCATATTCAGCTGGGCAATTCTCTGTGAGACACTCATCTGCAACAAAGCCATCCTGCTTTCCAATCTCCTGTAATGCATTTCTCAGAAAAGAGGCAGAGGCAGCATCCCCTCTCTCAGGTGAGCTTTTGCAAGAGGGGGAAGAGGATGGCACAACTCTCTGGGCTCTCCCAGTCCCCTAAGAAGCTGCAGGGATTTATTTACATGGTGAATGGATCTTTTGACATTTACCATTCTGGTAAGCAATGATAAATCCATGTAAGACGTAAAAACTAATGCTAGTGGTTAGCTGTGGGGGTGAAACTATGGATAAAATGGCTGTATTTTCCATCTCTGTTTGTTTGGAGTCAAAACTAGATGTTTTTGTGGATGCCTGGTTTCAGTTTAACCACATAATTGATCTCCCACAAGGGTGACCCGATGAGATACAAGGGCTTGTGGCACAGGACAGATCAAAATAATATAACTTGAGCGCTCTGACTGGGTTTAAAATATTATTGAGCTTGTTAGAGCCACTTGTTGGGAAAAACCTCCTGGGCAGGGGAGAAGTGGAAGACAACACAAACAGGAAAGGCAGGGAAAGGCGTGACCGGGAGCAGCAAGCACATGTAAGTGCACCTCCCTCCACACTCATCTTGACAAAGCCTGCTCCTGTTTACTGGAAAGGGTGTCCCTTCAGGTCCCTCACAAAATCAGGGAGGGGTGAGCAGAAATGCAGCCCTAGCAGCTGTGTCAGGAGCTGCTGTGCTCGGTGCTGGGACAGCACACCTGGGACAGCTGGCCTTGCCAGCCAGGACACAATGCACATCATTCTTCTAATTCAAATTAATTCCCCAAAGTGCTTTCTCCTCTTCCCCAGACACACAAACAGCTGGAGGCTGAGATTACAGCGATGATGCCAATTAGAGCCGTGATAAGGCCAGACACATGGGAAGAGTGAGCGTGCTCAGTGTTCCTGTATTCCAGGTACAAGGAGCTTCCAGCTGGGCAGGAAGCAGTGCTGGGCCAGCAGGGCAAGGATGGCCAGAGAAGGCCAGGAGAGGAATCCACCCAGTCCTGTGTGTCCCTGTGTTAAAGGATCAAGGCATGATTTTCTCTGCACAACCCAGGCAATTTGTGGATGAAATGATTTCTGCTGCACATCCTAATCAGCCTTGATTCTCTAACACGAAAAAATGGTGCTGGAGAGTTTTGTTGTTTTTCCTGCTGTTTTGCTGATGCCTGCACTGGGATGTGTTGTTCCATGCTGGGAACATAACCAGGGGGCAGGCCATTTTTTTCCCCCATTTGGGTGGGAAAACCAGCCCAGGGAAAATCAGGGGAGCTTTGAAAGGAGTTCCACTGAGTGTACAATTCCAGCAAGTGGATTGATGGGGGTGACAGCTTGTCTTTAAAAACTACTTTTGGGCTTCCTTGGTGACAGACATGATGCACTCATAGGTTGGAAAAACAGAGTTCCCTTCTTCCTTACAGTAAAAAATCTGTACCCTGAACTTGGCTTTTCCTTTTCTGTATCACAGTGCCAGCCACAGTAAAACCAGCCCTTCTTTCCCCCTACAGTACCCATTCCCAAGCGGGCAAGAAGAATTTCTTGTCAGAAAGAATTTCCTCTTGGAGATGGTGGTCAGGCAATGGAAGGGGCTGCCCAGGGAGATGGTGGAGTCCCCATCCCTAGAGGTGTCCAAGGAACAACCAGACGTGACACTCAGTGCTCTGGATTGGGTGACAAGGCAGGGGTCGGGCACAGGTTGGACTTGATGGTCTTGGAGGTCCCTTCCAACCTCAATGATTCCATGATTCTGTGATTTGTTTGCAGGAGGGAAGTGCCTCATGACAGCCCTTCCAGGTTCAAGGCTTGCCACAGGTGTTCCTGCTGCAGGAGGGGTCTGGCTCATCCAGCATCCCCAGGTAGAGCATCCCTTGGGAGGCACCCCAGGGGACCCTCTGACTTAGCACCTCTCCCTGCTTCAGAGGGATCTTCTCACTTGCAAAGCACCTCTTACCCTGTACTCAGGAGAGCCAAGGAACTCTGCCAGCACCCAAGGTATCACTCCTGCACCAACAGGATACTTTTCCCCTTGTTCTTACCAAAATGTTTTAAGCATGGGGACCTCTTTTTTTTTCCCTAGTATGAGCTAAAAGCCTAATATTTAATATTTTACTTCAAAAGATCTGGGGTTTACTGCAGATTTCACCCAAAGGTTTGGTGGGAAGCAGGTACAACTTTCACCAGAATAACTGAGGTCTGCTCCAGCACAACCCAGAGCTCCCGACAAATGTTTTGCTGTCCTTGCCCCTGGATAATGCTGCCAGCCATGGATGTCACCAGCATGTCCAGCACCTTCCCTCCTGACTTCAGACCAAACAGACACAACTCTAGGTATGTGACATTTTGTGCTTTTGTCCCTCACATCTGTTTTGTTGTTTTTTTTTTTTTTAACTGGTGGAAATCCAGAAAGGTGCCACGTGTTTCAGTCAAACACAGCACAGAAGAGACACAGGCAATCCAAGCCACCTCAGGAGCAGGTAGGTAGAAAGACAGGCACACAGATTCTGGATCTACACATCTTCTTAACTTAATTTGCCCCTTTGAGGTCAGGGTAAGTGTTTTTCTGAGGTTATATGACCATATGGGACTGTGATTTTCCTCCTTCTTCCAAGCCCACCTGGGCTGCCCTGCTTGCCTCTTCTTTCCATCCCACTCTTCACTCTTGCAGCCAAAATCATGAAATCAGGTGGTAAAGATTAAAACCACTCCTGAAAGCATCCTGTGCAAGAAAGGAGCATTTAGAAGGCTAAATCCTCCAATCCCCTTATACCAATTAGGCTCCTTTCTCTTACAGACCTGGGAGTGATGCAAGGAATCACCTCCAATCTGCTCTCAGCTGGAACAGCATCATCGTCATTGCAGTGACGTGGGCCAGGCTCACCTGCAAACACACCAGAGACAATCTCCACTGCCCACATGGCCTCACACAGACACAGGAAGGGTGGAAAAAAGGAATGGGGGAGGTAGAAGTTCCTGAGTACCCTGTAAGCTGATTAAAGGGTACTTTACGTAGGAAGGATTTAGCCATGCAGTTCCTAGTACCATCTGACCTCAATAAACTCCCCTGCCATGGGCTGGTGCTGCCATTGCATGGGGCACAGTCTGTGCTGGGCTCCTCAAAGGTCAGCTGTACCTGGACAGCTCCATCAGGACTTGGGACACCATTGCTGGACATGTGTGGGGCTTGCCATGGTCATCTCACAGCTTTGTTGGCCTGCCTTGACCCTTGTGCATTTTGCCATCCCACAGCCATGGTGCAAAGCATGGCTGTAAGATTTTGGGATGTGTTTTGGCCAGTCAAGGTATCTCCAGGAAGATCAGCTCCAGCAGATCCTGGGGTCTGGGTTCTGGGGACAGGCAGGCAAGGATTGGGCAAACTTTGTAAGGACTGCCCTGAATAAACAGCAACCCCAAAGGCTGTATGGACTTTCCTTGTCCAAGGCAGGAGCAACAATGCCCACGTGGCAATAGCAGAATTTATCCAGCCTGTTCTTAATGCTCTCTGCTGGGTGACTCTGAATGCATCCACACTGCTTCTCCAGGGAAAAATCTTTTCCTATCTCCTGCACCAATTACTTTGAAGGATGAATGGGAATTTCTCCCCTTCAGAACTCAGAATGACCCCACAGAGCTCTGAGTGCTGATTATGGAGAGTCTGCCTGCATCCTCTCTGTGCTGTGGGCCAGGATAGGTAGCTCTGTGATGAAATCTCCTCTTTTCTGAAATGTTTCTAGTTTCTTGTCTTTTCTTCCACATCAAAAAAGGCCATGCTCACACATGCTCTCAAATATTGCCAAATCTGTGGCTAAGGCATTTAACGTGGTTCTAAGATGCTGCCTTTCACACTTGCACATTTGGTGACCCCTCTCACTGTAAAGAGGAATAAAAAGACCTTCCTCAGTTCTATTCTCAGCTCTGATGCCTTTGAGACAGAGCAGTAACCAGAGCCTGGGTGTTGAAGGGGGGTGGCTCCTGTGTTTCATAATCTTTGCTCTCTGTTGGCACGAGGGTGTTCCCAGGCATCAGCGTGGCTACTTGGAATAGCCTTGGCACCCATGGCTGCTGGATTTACTTAATGCATCCCATCACAGGTCTCTCCATGCTGGGCATGGCAGTCAGTGTCAAGCCTAAGCACAAGTGACTGCACAACGATCCTGATGGCTTTATAGCTGGCAGTGTCCTCAGGGCAGCTCAGGGATGGCCCCAAAGCTCACAGATCCCTTCTCCACCTCGTCCTGGGGCATTTGTCCCTGCTGTCTTCAAGGAGTGTTTTTGCACAGCCTCAGCACTCCTCAGTGTCACCTGTTTGTGGCACTTTGCTAAAATCCTATAAATCCATGGTTGTGTGCCATGGACAGGTCATTCAGGGTAGCCAGGGGCTGGGATCAGTCCAGCCCTGACTTCTTGCACCTGCAGGTGTAGCAGTGGTACAGGAGCAGGGATCATGTGAGGCCAGTCATTTCCTCTATCATTCTTTGAGCCACAAAATAGCTGAAAGCTTTTCTCTGCTGTGATGCTGCACATAGATAATGGGTTCTAGATTCCATTCAAATGGGTGATTTAATGGTGCTTTGTACCTGCTGGATGCAGGCAAGGGGAATCTCCACTCCCCTGCTGGGACTTGGAGTGTTCACACAAATGGAGAATGGGAGAAGCAAGGTGCAAATTCACAAAGCTCCTTTCAACTTATATTGTTAAGCAGGGCTCTTTATCACTCCTATTTCCATAATGCCTCCTGATGAGAGTTTGATGTCAATTCTGGTTAAGGAGAATCAGATGTTGTTTCAGGACTGAGGAATTGGTTTGGGCTCTGGTTTATTCAGTAATAAATTTCAGCTTAAAAATGCTTTTGAGGTCTCTTCATGGCCCTCAATTTCCCCATCAGGGGCTTCCAGAGCTGTGCTGGAGCTTAAGCCCACGTTTGTCACCTTCATTAAGTTGCAGCTGTGCTGGGCTTGGCCACACCATTTTCTACCTCATCACCTTTTCACTCTGCCCCTGCGGCTGGAGGCAAATCCTTTTTGTTGTTGTTGCTTGGTTTGGTTGGGGTTTTGTTTGTTTGTTTTGTTTTGTTTTGCTTTGCTTTGTTTGTTGCAAAGTAGTTAATTAGTTTACTTATTTCATGTTCTTCCAGTCCCTAGAACCTTTTAGTGTCCTGTTATACACCCTCTGCTGCCATCGTGGGGCCACTTTGTCATTCCAACCTGTTCTCTGTCCTCATCCAGATTCTCATGGCAAACTTCGTTTCCCCAGAGCTTGGAGGCATTTCAGACCCACTGAGGCTGTTTGCAAAGGAAGGAGAATCACATCAGTAATTTTTACCTCCCTACATGTTGTTCACCCTGTTTTATAAACCTGAAGCTTGGCACCACTGCTGCAGGCAGAAGCAGAGGCAGAAGGCTGCTGCTGGATAGAAGAGAGGAGAGGAGAGGAGAGGAGAGGAGAGGAGAGGAGAGGAGAGGAGAGGAGAGGAGAGGAGAGGAGAGGAGAGGAGAGGAGAGGAGAGGAGAGGAGAGGAGAGGAGAGGAGAGGAGAGGAGAGGAGAGGAGAGGAGAGGAGAGGAGAGGAGAGGAGAGGAGAGGAGAGGAGAGGAGAGGAGAGGAGAGGAGAGGAGAGGAGAGGAGAGGAGAGGAGAGGAGAGGAGAGGAGAGGGAGAGGGAGAGGGAGAGGAGAGGGAGAGGAGAGGGAGAGGAGAGGGAGAGGAGAGGGAGAGGAGAGGAGAGGGAGAGGGAGAGGAGAGGGAGAGGGAGAGGGAGAGGAGTCTGGACCAGAGGAGAAAATGGGCTTCCCAGTCCTAGCACTGACAATGGCGTATCTTGGTGCTCCAGCCCTGGAATGGGATCTGTAGTGTCCCTGCTGTTTTCCCCGTCCGTGTTGCAGGGCTCTGGCTGCAGCCTGCACTCACAGGCTGGAGGGCTGAGGTTCTGCTCATCAGGCCCTGGGGCATTCTTCCAAGGGAAAGATGATGGGGAAAATCTTATCCCTCCCAGTCATCTAGTCATGGGAACACCCACTGCTTTTCCAAGGAAAAAGGAAGATAAGCAGATAAAAAGTGTAATACAGCTCCCATTTCTCCAGTTGGAAGATTAAATAAATTATTTATGGTGCTTATTCCTTCCAAGCTACTTTATACCATATAAAGAAGGAGAGAAAGGGTAATCCTATTTTCTTCCTCTATTAGCTGCAGGATTTGAGACCAACCAGACCTCAGCCATGGCAGGGAATATATTCAGGATGTTTTCAATGCATGTAAAAGTATGCTAGTTTTTAGATGCTGTGACAGAATTTGTACTCGGCAGACCTTTTCCAGTTGATACCACAGTTCAGAAGGTGTTGTCCCCTCATGGAAAAGTCAGCCCTGATCCTATTGATCAGGCAATGCTTACCCTAAAAAAGTGACATGTCGTTCAGCCAAATCACTGGCACACACAGGGACTCACTGACAGATCCTGGCAATTGCAAACATAGCCCAAGCCAGGATGAAATTACAAGAACAGAAGATCAAGCTCCTATGAAGAGGTAATTAAAGCCAGGAAATAATGATGACAATCCTAGTGAATCTATTGGTACAAGGATGTTTGCCCAACAAATGTCATTATAGGCAGAAGCAGGAATTATTATCCATCAGCAGAAATATTCCATCAAATTGCTGTGAATGACCCGACCAGATAATTAAAAGGACATTCCAACCCCACTGCATTATTTGCTGTTAATCATGATTGCTCATATCCATATCTTTACCCAAATAATTGCTTCTGATAAGGCTGCAGATTTATAGGGGTCTCCCTGAGAGGAGCAGGCAGTGGAGCATCAGCTGGGAGCAACCAGGGTTGGTGAGTCCAGCTGGGGTGGGTGGGCTGCATGGGCTGCCTTCCCCCCTCTCTCACTTTGGGGGATGGATTTCAGACCTCTGTGATGCCTCACTGAGCCATTGCTATGAGGCCATCCATATCCTGAGCAGCAGTGGAATATGGGGGGTTTCCCTCCTCAGGGCTTTCAGGCAGGCTTGGGGCGTAGTTCTTTCAGCTAAAGGTCCCAGCTGGCAAAAAAGTTTGCAGTCATTTAAAACCAGCTTCAATGGGGAGGAAATTAAAAACTTGGAAGTATCTTAAGAAGGTTAAACAGCCCTTCAGTGATGACACTGGAAATCTACCTGCTCCTTGCAGTCTGGCTAATTTAAAAAAACAATGCAATCATTATTGATAGGCAGAAGTTCCCCAACAGCCATCACTGCTCCTGGGAACTTCAGCAAGCAAATACAGTCTACCCAGGGCAGACAAAATTAAGTTCAGAAAGAGAAAAGAGAAGTTGATCATCAGATTCGCGGCTGGAAAGGTTATGAAGAGAGAGGAAATTCTGAAGCCAGGGATGGGGTTTAAAACGGTCTCTTAAATATGGTGCTCCCAGAGCAATGCCAGCCCAGGGGAGGCCAAATGCCAAGGTGAGATTCTGGGGTCAAGGGATTGTGTGATAGCTGTTGGGCAGATGGAAGGACAGGCTCAGGATGCAGGTTCCCTTTGCCCAAGGATGCTCTGGTTTTGGTGGCTGTTTTCAGCTCCTCCTGCATCCCAGGACTGTGGAGTCTGCCTTGTTTGGACTCCAGTAAGATGCTGATCTTTGAAATGTCCTTCGTGTTTTACTATACCATCCCCTCAAAGCTGGATCAGGCAGGAAAACACAATACTAAAGCTCAAAGTGTGTGTGAGATTAAGCTTAAGGTTCCTTCATCTTCTCATCTGTTTGCTCTGCAGCCCCCATTCAATATTTGCCCTGTGGTTTATAGCGAATAAATTTCTGTATAAATCCCTCACTCTTGTCCTTTCTCCTCATTCCTCTTCTCATCTGGCAGCGCCTCCAGAGCAGCAAACAGTCCCAGAAGGGTGGCTAGAAAGTGTTCAGAATTCTCTTACAGTCCTTTGATGTTCTTTGTACTGTTTAGCTTCAGAATAAAGTAAAAACCAAATGGGAGGACTTTGATTTGGGGTTAGCAAGTGCTGTCTTGAGAGATTGCAGGACAGTGATGATGGTTTGTTTCTTTGCAGGAGGAAGGCAAAAAAATAAAGGCGTGTATGATAAATTGCAGGTAGAGCTGCTGTGTGATCCTTGAGGAAGGGTGAGCACGTGGGACTAAAGGGGGAAACAACTTGGGACTAAAGGAGGGAAACATGCCATGGCTTGTGATAAACAAAATGTGCTTTTCTTTTTATTTCAGTAAATAGGAGGGCCTGCTCTGACTGCAAATCTGTGTTGTTTTGATTTTCCTTCTTGAAAAGTTAGAGGATAGGTGGATATGGAGACACACATGAGCCCTTCCTCTACATGTGAATTAATTTTATTTAGCACATGTATTTTCCTTTTTTGTCTGAAAGCCTCTTGCAGATGTATCCAGGTGTTTACTGGCAGGAATCCCTGCCTTATTTAGTTACAGTGGGGATGTTTCCACAGCCCTGTCTTTGTGGGGCATGTAAACTGCACCAGACACACACCAAGGTCACTTGGACTGCTGCTCACAAAACTTCAGCTTTATTTTAGGAGACAACATGGTTTCCATGATGACAACTCTGTGGCAAGTAATTATTCCTATGATTGTCCTGTCCCACTTCTCAGCATCTCTGTCATCTCGGGAGAGGTAAGCATTTCTTGGGACTCTGCTGTCTTTTCCTCCATGGTTTTTGTTCAAAGAGCCTGCTAGCTGAAAGCCCAGCCTTTTAGTTGCCTTCCTGAACTTGCATCTGCTTGCTTGTGGATCTTCTTCTTCCCTAAACAGATTTAGTTAAATGAGTGAAAATCCTGTAAATGTTTTTTTCTTGCTTAAGAATGGGAACATTAATTTTATTTAGTTCAGGAGAAAAACTGTGACCCCAAAACAAAGCACAGTTACAAAGACACTTTTGAGTCTGTTTTTTTTTTTTTTTTCCCTGTGCACCACAGCCTGATAAAGGTGAGAGTTTCTGTTTCCAATAGCCTGGTTCCATAAAAACATAACCAGAAATAGCCAACCCTGTAAGTTCACCAAGTTCACCAAGGGAGTTGCCTTCAAGGGCTGGTCTTTGCTGCCCTTTTCTAAATGCTCTTCAGTTTTGTGTCTCTGATGTTTGTTTATTACTTCTCCAGGCTCTTGCCCCCCCCCCCCCCCCCTTATGCTGAATCATCAATCACCCTACATTCCCACATCCTTGTGGCAAGGTGATTACATCAGTAAAAGCAAGGGCAGGTCGTTTTCCTGTGTGATGTTTAACAAAGATATTTTTAAAACTCCCTCTTTTTTCATTTTTTTTGGTGAAACTTTGCCAAAGCAGCACGAATTCTTGTCCATGTGTGTTTGGGACTGTCTTGCCTTGAGGCAGCAGTGTTTAATGCCTGCTCTTGTGTGTTTTCAAGCCATTCCTTTTGACCTCCCTTCCCTTTTCCAACGTGCAGGACGGAGCGCCACGCGGACGGGCTCTTCCACAGTGAGCTCAGCAAGATGAACAGCAACGCCTACGTGCAGGAGTTGGTGAAGCACCTGGTGGGCCTCAAGGACAGGTGAGAACCAGCCACACCACCCTCCTGAGGGGCTGCCCATAGCTCTCCAGCTGCAGAGCCAGCCCAAGATGACAGGGGAAGAGGAAGGTGGTGGTGGGAGGAGAGGGACAACACGGGACAGCGGGTCAGCCTCGTGGTGAGTCCCACGTGCCCAAATGGCTGGGAGGTGCAGCCACTGTCCCACATTGTCCCTGTTATAAATACATATTATGGTGTTGGCTTTTTGCAAGTAGTAGGGTAGATGCTATATGTGTGGTGTTGAAATGGTTTCTAAGATATAGTTTTCTTTAAGAGTAACATAGGCTAATAAAATGTCTTTGTAGTAAGTGAAATACCTACTTGGTTAGATAACACCCAGTGAAGACACCTGCTACTGATATACCAGTTATCAGCACTGACCATCTGTAGAAATTGAAGACCACAGCTCAAATTAAGACTGATTAAAAAAAAATAATAAGACTACAGCCAAGAAACACTCATGCTCTAAAAAGGTGGACTCAAGGAGTGGCCATGTAAAACAGTTCCTAAAATTTAAAAATTGGTTTATAGAAAAGTTTGAAAATGTATGATAGGTCTATGAACACACAGCGGGCTGATGAATTTAAAGAGCGTCTCCAAAACTGGTGTGGTCTTGGCTGAATGTCAAGCACCTGGCCATTATAACCTCCTGCTTTATTGTTTGTCTCTTACTGTCTTTTACTATGCCTTTTAAAATCCGCCAGGAAAGGGAACCTTTTTTTCATTTTTCACATCCCCACACAGGTCTCAGAGGCACTCGGATGGGCTGTTCACCAGTGAGTACAGCAAGATGAGAGGCAACGCCCAGGTTCAGAAATTCATCCAAAACCTCATGGGCCGCAAGCGCAGGTGAGAGGAAACCTCTGGTGTCCCAGTCCCCACCTGGGGCTCTCACTGCCACACCTGGCCAGTGTGTGACACTGAGTCCATGTCTGTGAGCACAGCAGAAGATAAAACACAAGGTGCAAGTGCTGCTCTGCAGTGGTGGTGGTTTGGTTACATAATTGGTGATTTATAATTAATTTTCTTTATCTAAACCAGCTCTCCTGGCCCAGTCAACACAGACATGCAGGGGAGAGAGGGAGCAAACAGCCCTGAGGAACTTTGCTATCTCTGGTTGTACCAGAGCTTTCTGAACACCAGGTAGGTGGGAGAGATTGATGACCTCTGTGACACTGAGCCGTACAATACTGAATCCAAAAGAGGACTTTTATGAACGGCCATAGAAAAGTCAATTTTGTTAAAATACTGCTAATATATAAAACAGTATTTTATTAAAATGCTGTTAAAAATAGTAAAACCCAGGGAAGCAAAATAATATATTTTCTTAATGATTTCCCAAGAGTTGTCATTCTGGATTGAAGCATTTAGTCATCCCATTAGGAAATGTGATCTAGTGGTTAAAATTGAAAGCAAGCCTTTGCTGCTCTGTCTGGATTCAGCTGCTGATTGAAACACACGCCTCAGGCTGGGTTGTCCCAGCACCTGGATATTGTCTTTTCCTAATGCCCAACAACTTTCCCTTGGACATCTCACTCTTAAATCACTGTAATCAGGAGGAATAAGATGACCCTTAGTACCTCTTGTGTCCACAATGGGGGTGAAACACCACTGTGCATTTGTAGAGTGCCTGGAAGCAGGCAGCCATGATCCCTCTGTCATACACCTGACTCCTTGGAATCATCCTTGAATATCACAACGTGGCCTTGTCACACTTCCTGCAGTCCACGCTCCCAGAAATAATGGACTATCCCTGATTTTTCCCTTCCCACAGCCGCTCGGACAGAGATGCCAGGGAGGCTGCTGCCATTACCAGCCAGTACATTTGCCCCTTCTCTAAGCAGCTGGTTGCAGACATGAATGAAGATACAGACAGTTCTGAATGAAGGTGAAGGGAAAGAAACAGCCAAGGAGAGAGCTTTGCACATGCATGGCTTTGAAAATAAACAGAGAAGCTCTTGCTTAGGAAAAACTCTTGAGATAGGCAAATAAATAAAAATAATCCTGGAAAGAAGTCAAAAGCCAATGAAATCTCTGAGATTATCCAAAATGAATTGTATGTGGGTGTGTACTGCTGTCAGTAGATGGAGCCTGAGTGAAGCACATCCCTTCCACTCTGTGTTGACTACTGGCAGCCTGCTGCTGATCCCAAATAAAAATGGTTACCTGTGCGTGTGCCTTGGCTACTCTTTGGGAAACTGGAATAAGGGTGCATCCGTTACAAGGTCTTGGATTATTAGGAATGCAGGGAAGAAGCATTTTGCCAGGATTCCCCTACATGAGGCATGGTGGGTCACATGGCTGGGATTGGGGAGTGCTTACAGTGCAGCTGTGCACAGAGGTCAGAATCAGGGTTTCATGTAGCAGGAAAAAAGCCAAATGTTAGGTGTTATGGCAGAGAAATGTTCTGAGAGCTACACAACAAAGATACTAACTGTAAAAGTTGCTTCCTCTCCATTCTGCCCCTGGAGTTGGTGGCCCAGTTTTGTCAGAGCCACTAAAGACAAAGCTCCATGAGGAATAATTTGCTCCCACCACTTAATGAGGTTTATGTGCTGTCCCTGTGCCACACAGGCAGACTGCCCCCCTTTTGATGGAACAGCCACACCAGCTTTCCTGTAAAACCAATGGATTTTGGAGACCAGCTCTAAAATTAAGATCTTCAGCTGCAATCCTGTGTTGTGCTGTGCAGCCCTGCCCAGCCCATCCTGCTCCAGCATTTTTCACCATCTGTGATGGACCTGGCACCTGCAAAAGGAGCTGCTCCCACTCAAATGCACACCTAAGCACCATTCCCTTACAGAGAAACTGAACAAACCTCTCCAGTTGTTCATTTTGGTCCATAGGAAGTCTCTGCTAGGAAAGATTCCTTTTGCAATACTTTTGGAAGGAGTGTTGGAAGCCTGGATTTCATTAAACTACTAATAACCACCTGGCTGAAGTGCAGCATCCAAGAACTTCCTGAAATCCGAAAGAATTTTAAAAGATCAGTGAGAGCAGAGGTTCCCTGAAAACTTCAGGAAGCTGATGAGATTTAAATAGTTGAAGGTTTCCTGATGTGGAATCTTCTGGAAGGAGATTGTGGGAAGCATCTCTGCAAGGAGCAGCCAATGGTAGAAGAAGATATGTTTTCCCTACAAAGTTGCTGGGCATTCCCTGGACTGCAGGTGAGCCTTGTCACCACTTGAATCTACTTCTTCACCTTGTGGGATACAGACCTCATCTTTGGCACATCAGAAAACAAATTTTCCCTCTTCCCTGTAGGAGAGACTGGACTACACAGGCAGCTTCCCAAGTACCAGCCTTTGTCCTTCATGCTCAGCTGGGCAAGGGCTTGGTTCTGAGTTCTGAACTTCTTCAAATATTTTCCTGTTGCCACAGAAACTTTAGGATAGGAAAGATCCAGGGAAAAAAGAAGCAGCAAAGATTTATGTGTCATCGTGTTCCATGACTGGTAAATCCTTCAATAAGTCATCCAATAGGGCAAAGAGGCAAAGGTTGAACCACGGCAATCCACAGCCAGCTGGTGTTTCATGATGCCATAAAGTGGTGAACACAGACAAGGGCACAGGGTGGAACAAGGAGAAAATAAGCTTAGTTGGAAAAAGGGATTTCTCAGCAACTGGCAGCTCACCATGGCTATTCCTCACAGGTTCCTCACATCTGCACTCTTCTTGTTGCCCCTCTTGGCACAGATTTCAGCACAGGAACTAGGTAAGCTCTTTCACGAGCTCCATGTCTCTGAGGAATGTCTCCAGTGGGAGGGGGTGGCCCTGTTAGAGGTGGGAGGTTGCTAGCTCCAAGACACCTTTGCTCCACAGCTTGTGACCACAGCTCTCACCCAGCTCCTTCACAATGTGAATCCTTGGGCAATTTTGCATCTTATTTGTGTATTTTTCCAGGATGTTCTGTCAGTAACAACAACCCAAGCGTTCCTGAAAATCTTTGTCCTTATGTGGTGACTACCATCCAAGTGCAGCCAGGTTTCACCCTAACAATTGATCCCAGTTTCTCCGATGGCCAATTCTTCACTATTGAGAACTCCGAGCTGCGGCTGACAAAGTGTGTGGACTATGAGGTAAGCCTCTACAGATAATGCTGGGATGCAATGAGTTTCAACATGGAGTCTTGGGCTTTCAGGGATTCTTAACCCATTTCTAAAGGAAATAAGTTTTTTCAGTTGTGTGAGTTTGGGAGCCTACAAAAAAGATGGAGAGAGATAATTTATAAGGGCTTAAAATGACAGACTAAGGGGGAGTGACTTCAGACTGCCAGAGGACAGGGTTAGATGGGATATTGGGAAGAAATTCTTCCCTATGAGGGTGGTGAGGACCTGGCACAGGTTGCCTAGAGAAGCTGTGGCTGTTCCACCCCTGGAAGTGTCCAAGGCCAGGTTGGATGGGGCTTGGAGCAACCTGGGGTAGTGAAAAATGTCCCTGTCCATGGGAGGGGGTTGGAATGAGATCAGCTTTAAGCTCCTTTCCAAACCAAATCATTCTGGGATTCTGTCATCTTGTGTGAAGCAGAAAGGCAGTATAAAAGGTCATTGTGTTCACTTAGGTTGCTGCTAAATTATTTTAGCTCCCCAGAGTGCTCTGTATACAGCCACAGGCATCCTTAAATTCCCTTTCAATAGAAAAATCCACTTTTACTTGAGTGAAGAGCAACAACCAGAGTTAACACCCCCCACAGCTGCCACTGTACTTGCTGCATAGAATGTTTCTGATTTATTCAATTTTAAAATAAATCTGTTTGATTTTACCTGAGGTGAGAGAGAATGGCAGATTAGCTCTGCCAACATCTTACAGGAATTGCAGGGAGAGTGCCTGGAAGATGGGGCTGCTTTGATATCATCATAAACAAAATCCCAGCATTAAGGAAAGACAGGAAATGTTAGATTCACTTGAAAATAAGATAAATCCCAACAGTGTTTCTGATTCAGCAAAGCACGAATTTGGCTAATTTGCTTTAGCCAGAGTTTGTACTCTTGGGCTGTTTCAACAGTGGGTGGGTTTGTTTTTCGTGCAGGAAGACCCCGTGCTGCTGCTGAACCTGATCTGCAAGGGCCCTGCTGGTCAGGTGAGTTCTCTCCTATGGCTGAGTCCTGGGACAAGGCACTGCAGGCAGCACCTGCTTCCCTCTGCTCTTTCTAATCCTCACACTGGGATATGCAGATGTCCTTCTTTTTGTGGACAGACATGCTGCTCTCATTGCCACAGAGAGTGCCAAGGCTCTGCCAGTGAGGAGGAAGCCCACAGTCCTGCCCCAGGATGTGGACTGGCTGCAAACCCCTGCCCCATCTAGCCCCCACCCTTACACCATCCCCTCTGGTCACTCTGCAAAGCAGGATCAGCCCCAACAGTCTATTTTTGTCTTTGATTTGCCCATTCTGCAGAGGTATCCCTTGGAAATCGTAGTCACCATTCTGAATGAGAACGACAACAGCCCCGTGTTTGCACAGCCAAACCTGACCAGGGATGTCCCAGAGGTAAAGGGTGTTTGTAAGGGAAGAGGAGGTGACTGCTCACTGAGTGCTGTGGGACTGAGGAGGGGTCAGAAGGGAGAGGACTTCAGTCCCAGTCACACAGACAATAACTACAACAATGTGTTTTTTCAGGATACAAAAGTGAATACAGCCATTATAGCCCGTGAAGAATTAAGTGCTAGTGATGCTGACCTGGACACCATCTACTATGAGCTCACCACTACAGTGCAGGTGAGCATCTCTGGGGACAAACAGTAGCTCTGGAGAAGCTGGATTCAGAAGATCCCCAGCTTTAGGAGAAGGTCAATGCATTTAGCTCTCTCAATTTCTATAAAACCCAAACATTGATTTGGTTAGCAAAGCAGAGCCATCAGTGCTGCAGGTATTGAATTCTCTTATGGCTCACCCTTTTAATGCACTGTACAGATTAAACTTTCATCTAGGATATTCAGAGCCATAGTGACTCAGGGAAGTCTTGTTGGTATGATCTGTAAACATATCAGGAGA
The DNA here is from genome assembly GCF_963662255.1 of Cinclus cinclus. Classification (NCBI taxonomy): domain Eukaryota; kingdom Metazoa; phylum Chordata; class Aves; order Passeriformes; family Cinclidae; genus Cinclus; species Cinclus cinclus. The sequence goes on along the minus strand of NC_085051.1, from coordinate 10,058,209 downwards.
CCTTTGTACCTCAGGGAGCTCAGATTGTGCTGAGTCTGATGGGGAAAGGAGTTCCTTGCCTTAACTGCCAACAGCAGCACAGGAAATGGATTGTGCACACAGTTAAACCAGTGCCAGCCTAGAGCATAAGGGCTGGCTGTAAACTAAAATCAAAAGGAATTCAAGAGAAAAACCAAATGTATGTTTGCATTTTTGAAAAGCACTGTGGAGAGAGAGCACACAGTGCCTCCATTACCTCTATATCCCCAGGGAATTTCAGTTTCTGTGAACCGAAACCACCAGTTTTTCAGCTCTGGGATCAGACTTTGCATTCATATGGGTGTAAACCCAGAGGGATTTACTAATCCAGGGGCATAAGATTAAATGAGAACCAAAGCAAGTGCAGAAGGTTATAGAGTAAAATGCAACGCATAACACTTCAACTCAGCTTTACAGTTTCTTTCAAAGTCCAGCTGTGTTAGGCTAAGGCAGGTGATCCTGCCAGCTCCCAAAGGCTGAGCCTTCTTTGACCTTTTTTGTGCATGAAAGTCAGATTGCTTGGCTATTAGGGACCCAAAAATCAGGGATTGTTGGCAACTTGCTAAATGTAGGAAATAAATGAGGTGATAGATTTCATCCAGAAGCTGCTGAGCAGGTGGGCAGTCAAAGCAGGTGATCTGGGAGAGGAAATCCACAAGAGCAAACCTTTCTGACAAGCCAGGCAACTCCAGTGTGCAGTAAGTAGATCAGACATTCCCACAGTGGCCCTTGTCCAGGTCCCCAGGATTAAAGGTCCAGTTGAGATGACAAAGGCAGCAATAAGCAGGATTTGGAATGTGTCTGTGATTGAGTCTGCTATAGGATTTTTCCTTTTCCCTTGCTAGGACACCGACGGTTATTTTGCCATAAGAGGAGTTAATAACCCAGAACTTTATTTACAAAAAGCTTTGGACTATGACAAATTTAATTCGACAACGTTGCTCTTGTATGCAAGGGTAAGTGATTTGGGAGGAACAGAATGCCTGGTTTGCATGGTTCCTCTTACCTGAAGGATGCTTCTGGATGGGACATCTCTGGGAGAGCAGGAGGGAAGGTGGGGACTGGGGGTGAGGGGTGCATTCAGAGCAGCCTTTCCCTCTCCACTGACAGACCTGCAGTCAGCTCACCTTTGCCAGCAGAACAAGATAACCTATTGCTTTAGCTGCTCTCACGTAAATTGTCAATTAAACAGAATGGAGTGACAATGGCTTAAGGGCCCCAGGCCACTGCTTTTGGCAGATGGGCCCCTGTTCTGGCAGTGAAACTTGTGTCTCAGGAGTGTGCTTTGTCTTGGGGGCAGGACAGACCTGTGAACAGCCCTGACCACACCAACACAGCCACTGCAACAATAACCATCACCATCAAGCAGAGTGACACCCGGGCACCCTGGTTCCTGCCCTGCACCCGGCTCCACAATGACAACAGTGTCTGCATCAGCAGCCCCTACTCTGGCAGGGTCAACATCTCCGAGATGTCGGTGAGCAGGGGGGCTCAGACAGTGCCCCTGGTGCTGTTCCCAGTGGGAAGCACTCAATCATTTCCATGAGCTTGTGCTGATCTCCAGTATAATGCAGATGGTTCAGTAGAACAGGGAGCCTTCATCATCCTCCCACCCCGAGCAGAACAGTTTCTTTGTGCTCCTACAGCACATCACAGGAGAGGCAAGAGTTGGAACAGCAGCTCAAGTCTGGCTCACCTTCACCCTGTCACAGACACCTCCCAGCAATAAATCCTGTTCTGTTCAAGCAGAGATCTGTGCTGGACTGGGAGAGCTGCAGTTGCTGATCTGGCCCTGGCCTGTGGGTGATTGTTTGCTTTGTTACTGCAGATGGAGCCGCTCCTCCTGGAGCCAGGACCCATCTATGCTGTTGACCCTGACTACACCATCAGAGACAGGATCGTGTACAGTATTGTTGGGGGTGAGTAGACCTTGTCACCTTCCACAAGGGATGTTGCTCATGTCTCCTGTGCTACCTGCCCTTGAGAGGGCCTGGGATCTGCTCCTCTGTTTCTGCCACAGAGACATAACTAGTGTCACAGAACATTGTTGGTTAAATAGAAGAAACAGACTGTACAGAGAGGAATTAAAAAAAAAAAAAGAAAAAAAGAAAAGAAAAGAATTACAGTTGCATAAACCTATCTCAATGAAATCTGCTTCAAAAAGACTTTTTTTTTTTTTTTTTTTTTGTGAGCTGAGACATGTTTTATCTTTAAGCTTTTAGATGTGATTTTGTCAGTCTGGTCATGCTACTTCCATGCAGTCTTTGAGCTGAACCTAAAATTCCCACATTATCAGCCTAACTTCTATTCATTGCTCAGAATTATGTTTTTATTCCCCAGCACATTGCCAGTATCTCATCTGCCCTGTTTTAGTTTTGATCCCAAAAGGATCAGGGCAAGTGGAGTGCTCCTCTCCCTTTACCTATTATGCCTCATGGCACCACAGTTGTGAATATCATCCTGATATCAAATGTATTAAAGAACATTAAATTCCACTGGCATTTGGATGGAATGTGGCCTCCCTCCCTACAGTCACTGACTCAGATCCTTGTCAACAGAGAGCCCACAGTGTCTCAGGGTGAGGAAGAGAACTAAAAATTCTGCTTACCTTATAACACGTATCCAACGCAGGTACTTCTGTGATTCCCACACAGATGTAGGAATCTGGTTTCTACCTGTACATAAATACAAGGTTTGTGTCTAGACTCCCTTTGTAATCAGTAGAGAGAAATAAGTATTGCTAGCGCAGACTGGGAACTGGATGGAGATTTTCAGTCCTCAAACTGCTCCAGAGGCTCTAGGCATTTATCATACTTTTAGACTGGCAATCTGTGGGCCTAGGCATTGGAAATGCAAAGCTTTGTTGTGCTACCTCATTTAATTGGGTTCACACACAATCTAATGTGTCCCTCTGCATCCCTGGCCAGCACTCCCAGTCTTTGGAGCAGTCAGGCAGGCAAGGAAAGCAGCATTTCCTTGAGGGTATTTTCACTAAGATGTGGAAGAATGAGTCTGTGTGCTCCAGGTCACTTTATGAAGGAATCTGATGGTTGAATGGTCTTTGCATTTTCTCTAGGGAATACAGACAAAGTGTTCTCAGTGGATGCAGACACAGGGAATCTAACCATGAACAAAATAGTGACTTCTCCAGATTCCTTTCTGTTGCAAGTTATGGTAAGTGATGACATTACAGCCAGCCCAGCTGGATTTCCAGGAAGCAGCAGTCTGGGTGTGACAGGAGTCAACGACCTCAAAAAAAATTTTCTTTTGAAGGGCCCACTGTTTGACCCATGTCTTGCATCAACCCACATGCAAAGGTCCTGAAGCAGTTGAGAGTTTCCCCTCAGGTGTGGGTGGTGACAGCAAAGGAAATTCATCCTGGGCACATTCTGCTGAGTTGGGAATTGCAGTGGGCTTTGGATAGAGCCAGTCCTTTTGCGTCTCATCAGAGGCAGGAGAAATCTGGCATCTCTCTCTCCCTTTCTATCCAGGCCACCCAGGTCAGCGATATAAGGAAATACTCTGTAGCCACTGTAGAGATCAAGGTCATCAATAAAAGCAATTTTCCACCCTACTTCGAGAAGGGGGTGTACAACGGGATGGTGTTTGTTGGGCTGCCCCAGGGAAGCTTTGTCTACCAAGCTGGAGATCCTTCCACACCCCTGGTGATAACAGCATTGGATCAGGATTTCCCTGATGTAAGAAACTAAAAGTGTTCCGTGTTCTGTCTCACTGCTTTGGGCTTAAAGCAGGATCAGGGAACAGGAGGGAGGGGAGGTGGGGAGAGGCAAACACATGTTGTCCTCTAGTGTTCCATGTTATATTCCCTTGGAAATTCCACAGATGCCAGAACCACTTATGGTGTGATATAACGGGGAGAAGCTGCTGGACTCCCCTCTTCCAAAGCCATTCCCACACAGATCACTTGCATAGGTGTGTTTTGCCTGGGCAAGTACTAAACTTGCCAATACAAGCTGGGTTAAGACTTGGGATTTTTTTTTATGTTTTTGTGATACATTCTTGGGCTCTGAGCGACAGGGTGAATGCAGTTGAGTTCAGCCTTTCTCACCTGCTCAGCCCAGGTTTATTTATTACTATCCACACCTGCTCATACCTCAGGTGTTTTAGACAAATCCTGCCAAGGGGTTGTTGGGAAAATGCATATGAGGCATGGTGTGGTTTGATCACCCACTCTCTGGCCTTTCAGAAAATCAACCCCAACATCAAGTACTCTCTTAAAAACAGCACCGATTTCATCGCAACCAGCGATGGGCTCATCCTGACCAACGTGGTTCTGGAGTCCCCAGGAACTGTGACCATCCAGGTAGGGTGCCTTCCTTGGGTGTTTTGTCAGGAGTGTGGAAAGGAGGAATTCAAATCCTCTTTTTGCTTGGATCAAAGGAAGCAGTCAATAACTTTAGCCCTGCAAGAAGCTGGATGTTCCCTTTGTCCACATGCCTGCCCAAGGCTTGCCTGGCACAGTGGAGCTATCTGAACCAGCCTGGCCACAGCACTGCTGGAGGTCCACAGGCAGGCACAGAGAGGTGCCAACACCTGCTGCTCCTGCCCCAGGCTGCCTCCTAACCTGTGCTGGGAACTGAACACAGCAGGGACATGGCTCAGCTCATCTACCCCCAGGGCAGGCAATCTTCAGAGCTCTTGTTCCCCTGTGACTAGGCTGTCCAGCCACAGTGAACGGCTGTGGTGAGGATAGGGACAAGGTACTTTCTCCTCAAAGGGCCCCCCACAGACCTTGAGAGTGAGCTGGAGGTCTGGAAGTCCTTAAGCCATCTCTTTCCCATGTTCCTATAGGCTGTTGGAAAAGATGTGTTGAGCCTGCAGGAGGCAAGCACCATAATTGTGGTGGAGGTCATCCTTGCCACAGGTAGGCTGTGGGGGGGTCCTCTGTTTTCTGCTCTGGGGAGTCTTTTCTATTTCTGTGGCAAACTGGTCATGATGGGTCACCTGTTGAAGTCTGTGGGCCTGGGCTGAGGCCAACCCCACCCCTACAGGAGGTTCTGTGTTGTTTTAAGAGGGAAAACACCCCAACAACATCCTCAGAGCATAGTGAACACATGCCTCAAAAAGCCTCCCGACATTTTAAGTGGTGCTGTGTATTGGAGTGTCTTTTCTTGTTGTTCCAAAGCTAAATCTGGGGTTGATTCATGCTGGAAATTAACCCAGGATGTCTTACCATAGCAAAGGAGATCTCAGTACACCATTGATCCTTTTTAGCCAAAAACAAATCTGCAATGTTCTTGCCTGTCTTAAGCAGAGCAGATGGGAGCTGGCACACCCCAAAGCCAGTCTTGCCCATGAGCCAAGGCATTTCTACTCAGGTCAGGTCAGGACCAGGATTTTATGGTCTTACAGGAGAAACAGCCCATGAGTAATAAGAGAGACATAAGGCTCCATATGTAATCCTCCAGTTACTGTTTAACCTTGTTAATGTAAAAACAGCTCACACTTCCATACCACTGAGAAGCGACTCTTCGGTTGGTCTTATAAATAAATAAGGATTGAAGTTCATAGAACTGCTTATGCTTTGAGTTAGGATAAACCAATAGCAGTGGATTTTTATCTCAGGGTAGACAGACAATGCCCAGACTCCACACGATGATGTGCAATTCCAGTTCCATCACTTCACCCTCTCTTCACCACCGTTGTGGGGTGGGGAAATCAAGTGGGATCCTGGGTGTAAATTTGGATTCCCTAAAGGTAGTGTCACTTCACAGCTAAAAAACACTGAAACCCTATTTAAGGGCACAGACCAGCATAAAACTAGTCCATCTGTGAGCTCACAGAATTACAAATGCTCCAAGCATGTACCAAAACTTCTGGGCAACTTTGAAATGTTGCCCTTGCTGGTTAAGCCACACAAAGCAATGGTGCTGTTGAATATGCAAAATTACACAGCTCTGTGACTCTCTGTGGGCTGTGGCTCCCTAGGAGGCAGGATAAAGCAGCAAAACTTCACTGAGGTCCTAAATCCTTGCCAAGGTGTTAATGATAAACTGAGGGCAGAATCAAATGCAAAGGGATTACTCCAATTCCATTATCATAAGTAGGTCAGCAGGAGAACAAAACCTTGTTTCATTAATCCTTAATGAGAGTCATTTACAGTACAAAATGAAGCTGGAAAACTTCAAGAATGCCCCCACCATCAAGCAAAGCTGAGAACAGTACTGTCTTTCCACTCTGGTGTCAATCTCTGTACAAATACCTGACACTGAACAGTGCCTGGAAGCAGAAGCTGCCCCTGAGCAGACTGAGCAATATTGCTACAGCTACAAAAGGGCAGGAAAGGTTTTATTGTCCTGAGGACTTTCTAATGCTATTCCTATTTCCTGTTCTATTTTCTTGTTTCTTATTTTGGTGTGCTCATCTGTATTGAAGGGGATGTTCCAGATGAAAGAAAGCTTTGCATTTTCACACACAGATGTACAATCAAACCTCATTTTTGCATTCTGGGGTAAAAGGGTGATGTGGGAAAGTAAAAGAACTAATTAGCTTTACCCCATGTAGCGTCTGCTTGCCTGATGTAGTCGGATATTTATTAACTTAGTTAAATCACAGGGTAAAAGTCACTGTTCAAAAATGGCTGCTATTTCCACTCCATTGAATTTATTGGAAATTACAATATTCTGTGTAATAAAAAAAAAAGAAGCCCTCTGTTTTAGGACAGCAAAAAAATATTTTCTGTGCTATCAGATATATGACTGTCACATTCTGCAGCACAGGATACTTCCTTGCCTTTCAAAAATCGTGTGGAACTTCTCCCACAGTGAAGGGTCATGTTGGAAGATGCTGCCTCTCAGTTTTAGGCTTTGTAACACTGGTTTGTTTTCCTCGCAGCTGTAACCCCCTATGACAAGATATACTCTGCTCAGGACATGGCTATCTTAGGGGGAGTATTAGGAGCACTGCTGTTAATTGCCTTAGTCTTCCTTGGAGTGCTGCTATGGAAATCTAGTAGATGGTATGGAAAACCTCTCAAATACCTGATGAAGAAAAACGTAAGTGCTTTGTTTGTACCTGAGCTTCTAAGAGTTAGAAAGTGGGCTCTGAGGAAGCTTTGAAGTATGGGTGGGCTGCCCAAGTATCACACATTTGTGTGAAGGTGGTGAATCACTCCCGAGACAAAGTTTGCAGATGTGGCATCACTTTGGTGCTGTTTACTGCTTTCTTTCTGTCCCTGAGGCTGGAGCTGTGTGGTGGATGATGAGCAGACATGGTAAGGAGAGCACCACAGATCCATGGAGCACAAAATCTAGGAAAAACATGGCACACATCAGGGGCAGTCTCTGAAAAAACCTGTCTGTGGTATAAACCACTGTTCATGCTCCATAGTCAAAGGAGAAGAGAGTTCCTTCATATCTGATCCCAAAGCCTGGGCTCAGACACTTGTCTGCACTTGAGCTGTTTCATTTTGGACCTCTCAGGTCCCTGGCAGATTGGTCACTGGGAAGTTTAGGGTTTAATTTGTCTGACCAGATGTTGGTCCGTGCCATAGGCTGGGCCTGCCAGAAGCCTAGACTTGAGTGCAGAGCACATATTTCAGGTGGGTAACAGAAGTCCTTCACCCTGAGTGAGGGAAATCCCACTGCAGAATGGGGTGGGTACAGATCACCACGTGTGTGGTGCTGGTGCTCAGAAATTGAGCCAATAAAAAACGTCTCTTCCAGGGATCTGCATCTTTTCATGGTTTCAAATAGGTCTAACTGCAAACCAAGCTGAACTTCCCTGAGCAGGAGCTCAATCACTGCAGCCACCCCTTCCCTCCAGCTCCCCAGTTCTTTCTCTGTCACTATAGTCACAATGTGTCTTTCCTCCTGTAGTTCTCCAAGGAAGTCTATAGGGGTTACCAGAATGAATATTACCAGGAAGATGAACAGCCAGATGTGAGCACCAAGCAGCATGAGACATCAGAAACCAGCAGTGTCCAGGCAGAGACTCCTGTAGCAGCACAGCCAGCACTTGCCTTGCACTCCTCCAGTGCAAAGGAAACAGAGAATCTCCCAAAGGGCTCCATAGCTTCCACTGTCATCTTTGACCAGGAAGAGGAAGAGGGAGAAAAGGAAGAAGAGGCTGGGCAGGAGAAAGAAGTGAAGTCAATCCTCAAAACAGACAGGCACATGGCAGATGATGGCTACAAAGCTGTGTGGTTTAAGACTGATGTGGACCCTGAGGCTGGAGAGAGGGTTGAAGTGATTGAGGACAATGCAGCAGATGATGATGATGATGACAGCGACCAAGATCTGCAGAAGAACGAGGAGGAAGAAGGTTCTGACACAGATGGTCACCACCGAGGGGTGGGAGAGTCCTTTGTCTCAGCAAGCTCATCAGCCCCAGCAGCAGGGGTGATAGTCAACATGTCTCACACAGGTGCAGGGACAGATGACTCTGACATATAATGGAAATTGGGTACATACCTCCAAAATGGGGCAATCTCAGCTTCTCTGCTGACATGAAGCCCATCTTTCTGCTCAGGGAGAAGCTGGAATGCAGAAGGCTGATGTTATCTGTTCTGCTTGTCTGAATGCAGCAAATAAGGCCAGAAGAGATTACAGCTAATTTAACCCTTTAGTGAGACCTTGGAATATCACTTAGGATTTTCAGGGTGAAGCGTTTCATCTTTCCACCTTCCTGCCTGTTCCCTCTGGGTCCCTTGACATCACTTTTCCTAACCTGGCTGCAGGTACAGCAGAGCTGTAGCTGATCTGGCCTGGCAGCAGCGAGCCCAGCTCACAGGAGCAGTTGAGTTCCACAGTCCAGTGTTGTCTGGCTCTTCCCTTGAGGGTGTTGCCAGCAGGGTGTCAGCAAATCCCTCTGAACCTGCAGGTGCTCCTCTGACTGTGCAGGATCCGACCTCAAGGCTTGGCTCTGCTCTGTTCTCCCAGAGCAAGAAGCTGGAATGTGCCACCAGGCCTTTGTCCTGCCAGCCAGGAGGTTCCATGCTCAGGACCTGCTGTTTCCTTTGTCACTGGTTAACAAGGACTCATCATATGTTCTTTACTGAAGGACTTTGTCATCAATTTTCTATGTCATAAACCCACTAATTGTGCAGTGCTTTAGCTATCTCATATCTGTCAGGCAAAAATGCTCCTGAAATACTGTCTTCAAATGCCAAGTCAGCACTGTTTCCAGGTAGCAGAGGGAAGGAAATATTTGATGCCCTTGTCTAGGTTTGCACCTCTCTTCCCCCACCTGGCAGTCAAAAGCTGGGCTGGTTTCTACCAGCTGAGGGCGTGGCTCTGTGCATTTGCATCTTCTGTTCATCAGCACAAGATTTGTGCTTCTCCTGGAGAAAGAAACCAAAGAGTGACTGCTGGGATCTGCAGGAACATCAGAGCGCATGTGATTCCCATGCAAGTTTTTATCCTCTTGGGCCATACATGTCCCTGTCCCAGTGTTCACATGCTCAGTCCAGCTCTCCTGTCTCTGAGGAATGCTGCACTGGCCTTCTGGACTTCGGGAACTGTGTTTGTGCTGAAGATCAAGCCCAGGACATGGAAGCTTTCCTACTTCCTGCAGCAAAGCTATTTGCTCAGGAATTACAGTGTGGTAATGGAGGGCAGGGAGGGCACCCAGTTTTTGCCATATAAAGAGTTCCTCCAGGAGCTTTGGGATATGTCCAGGAAGCATTTCCCACAGGACTATGAGAACTATCTTGCATTCCATCTGTTTGTGTTGGTTTGTCTGCTGAGGGTGGGAAGGGTGACAGAGTTTTTGCATCCTTGTACAACAATCAGGTTAATTTATAAACATCTGCATAAGAAAGAAAAATGTACTGATAAAAATGTTTTTTAGGAAATTGGATCAGTTGAAGTGTTTTTTGATGGCAAATAAATATCTAAGTACCTTGAAGATCTCATCCTTACACTCCAAAGACATTCAAGTGCTTTTAGAAGTTTAACTCTACAGATAGCTATAAGAAATCTCTTTCACCCCATCCCCAATCAAGCTCTATTTTTATTTCTGTACCAGCTTAGAATGATATTTTTTTAACATTTGTAGTGCTGAGCTATAAAACACTGGTCAGCAAATCTGCAGGGGAAGAAACAGTAGTTTCAGTGTGGTCGTCGTAAGTGTGGGTTTGAGGTTTTTACAGGTGGGAGTGGAACAGATGCCAAGGAAGAAGATCCTCACAGCTTTCCAGCTTTGAGCACCCTCTCCTGATGTAACACAGGCCTGGTATGTGCCTGTTTCACCTTCATTTTGGCCTCTAGAAGGAAAAGAAGCCTCTCATCTACCAGGGGAAACACTAAAGCTGAACTGAAACCAGCAGGTGCAAGCACGGAATTGGAAAAATCAAGTAAATACAGACATTTCACCTGCAGGAAGTAACAGAAACAGGCTGACAAATTCCCAGGTGTATGAAAATTAATTTCTGCTCAAATTCTGTCCCCGTTTAGAACTGAATAACCTCACAGATTTAATCAAGTATCATTGGAACGACTGACAGCAAATGCATCCTTTTGCTTTTTTTTTGCCTCTGAGAGAAAATGCTCCTGGCATATGGCTTGCCAGAGTGCAGAGGACACTTGTTGGTTTAGTTTTGAAGGGATGGAAGAGAACTGGAGACCCTTCTCTTTGTATGTAGGATAGCAGAATGATCTAGCATTTATAAACTTCCAAATTATAAACACTCAGAGATAAAAGACCTATTTTAACTTGATTCCCCTTGGATATTGAGCAGCCTTAGCTCCAAAAAGGATTCTTTTTCCTTCAAAAAGAGAAGTCGATTAAATTTTATTCTGGTTTGTGCAATTTATTTTTTCATTAGTTGATTGCTGAGTCCTCATGGAAATAAAGCTGACTTCAGCAGTAAATGGTATTTTAAAGAAAATAGGATCAGCTCCATCAAACAGGTTTTAAGCAAATTATGGCCTTTCCTTTTTATAAATACTTATTTTATTCAATCAGCAATAACAGCAGTTCACCACCAAATTCCAAGGAACATGCAGCAGCAGCTCCCTCACCCCTCAGTGGGATGGGGAATAGACCAGAGACAAAAATCCAGCTCAGAACACTTTAATAATGGAAACCATGACAAATATATTAATTTAATACTAATGACAACACATAACAGTGACAGCAACAAGAACAATGATAAAAATTACAGTGAAAAGGAGAGAGTCCACTCCACAGCCCCACTTTAGCATTATAAATCCAAAATGTAATCCAGAGCACAAATGCCCAGTGGGGAGGATTTCCATATTCCTGTTATTTTCTCTGTGGTCCATCCTGAAGATCTGTGGATTAAGGGAGGCACTGGCTGCTCCTCTGGGCAAGGGAAAGGCTCCTCTGCTATTCCCAAAAGCTGGAATTATTGCCCTGGGAGGACAGTCCAGTCCTTCCAGTGACTGGGGGTCACCCAGAGGGTCTTTACCTGCATAAAATGAAGATGACATCCTGGTCCAGTGCATTTCCAGCAGGACTGGACACTCCTGGCCAAGGCGACCAGTCCATGGAAATTGCACCTGTGACAATCCAAAGGGAATTTTAAATTGGAGACTTAAAATCAGAAACTCCAATTCTTTTCAGCACCTCTTGCTTAAATTTTTCCCTGTTGGAAATTAGCTTAATTAGTATTTTTACTGACCAGATTGCCAAAGCAAGGGAAAAACAATCAGCATTCCCTGAATGCCTCCATCACTTCCACAGCCATCTGCAAACAGAGGCTGATGGGCAGGAGCCTGCCTGGAACAGGCTCAAGGGGTGATATTAGCTCCATTATTCCCAAAGTTTGATTGTGGCATTATCCCATGTCCCTGATTGTGCCAGAAGCCCCAGAGCTCCAGGAGATGCAGCCAGCTGAAGCCAGGTGTTTTCCCTCTCAGCTTTTTGTGAGTGTGGGTGAAGGTTCCCTTCCCTGTCCAGCTCTGGGAGTTGTCCCTGCCACAGACCCCACACTGATCTTGGGCCCTGTTGGAGCCAATTCCCTTGTCATGGCCCACATCCTACAGGAAAATGGGAAAGTGCCCAGTCGGCTCCAGTTCCAGCCAGGGATGTCTCAAACAGCACTGTGGGGTGTTCCTCTTGCTCTGGAAGGAAAGCCAGGATAAGCCCAATTCCCAGGGACTGTGCAGGAGCTCCCTTATGGCACAGCACTTTTGGTCAAGGGCTTTTCCTTTTTTTTCTTTTTTTTTTACATTTGTCCCTCCCTTATTTCTCACACACTCACAGACTGAGGTCCTGCACTTTTTGCCCTCCTTCAGGGGCTGCATCCAGTGAGATTTTCCCACTTTTCAGCAGAGCAGAGATCATTCTCCAGTGTCTCCAGGAATTTTCCAGAGCTGATCCATTCCTGAGTACAGTCAGGACAAAGGTTTTGGCACTTATCATCTCTAATTTTCCTTTCCCACAACAACTTGCTCTGGCTCTTTCCATCTCAAGAGGTTCCTTGTCTTTGTTTCAGCCTCAGAGGATTCTGTGAGGAGATTTCACATCCACAAATCAAGATCCCAAGCCCAGAGGGTTGTCCATGAAGGTGGAGCAGTGTTGGCTGCTCCTGTGAATTTACTCCGTGTGCACAACTTAAAAACCATCACACCACTTCATAATTACCTTGAGCTGGTGCTGTAAGAATGAAAAATTGATTTTTCCATGTCCAGAGGCAAGAGGTTGTCCTGGTCAGGCTATGAGACCTTAAAGTGCTCATTGATCTGAGGGCTATGACTGGGATTCCAGCAGGGATTGAGCCTTGTGTGTGTGCAAACCCAGCGTGAGACGGGGCAGGTTTTCACTAGGGGCGGCTCTCGCTTTATTCCTTGGCAGTTTTTCTCTGGAATATTAAACAAAGAGGGAGGCCTTGTCCTTAATCAAATTACCACAGGGTAGCAAATTACTGTTTCTTGTTTACCAGCTATGAACTGGGAGCAGCATTGACAAGGTTGGGAGCTGTTGTTTCACCACACGCTGTCAGCAACAGAGAGAAAACACAAGATGTGTATCCAAAAACAAGGATAAAAATATTCTTCCTGCTTTTAGTGGGGTCAGGGCTAATTCTTCCCTGAATGACAAAGAATTTCTCCCTGAGACCCCCAGAGAGCCCTCGAAAAGCCAGAGTGCGGGAGGGAAGGGAAGGGAAGGGAAGGGAAGGGAAGGGAAGGGAAGGGAAGGGAAGGGAAGGGAAGGGAAGGGAAGGGAAGGGAAGGGAAGGGAAGGGAAGGGAAGGGAAGGGAAGGGAAGGGAAGGGAAGGGAAGGGAAGGGAAGGGAAGGGAAGGGAAGGGAAGGGAAGGGAAGGGAAGGGAAGGGAAGGGAAGGGAAGGGAAGGGAAGGGAAGGGTGGGCAGCTCTGCCTCACCTCCTGGGAACAGCACAGGTCCTGCTGCTCCTGAGACAGAATCTGGATCCAAAAGCATCTTCCCAGGCTGGAGGGGCTTTCCTAAAGTACCACCTCTGGTTTCACATCCTGCTAGCTTTCACCTCCCTTGGGAAAAGAAGGACTTATCTAGAGCTTGGAGAAGGAGGAAGTAAGGAGGCCCAGCCCCATGGACTGTTCAGATGATTCATGGGGGGACACAGAAGCTGTGCAGGGATTTCTGCCCCAGGGTCCACATTCCTGCAAACCCAGTGCAAACTCACTAAAATGACCATTACATAAATGTCTCTTAAGGCACATGAGAACCCAAACAAGAAAATTGAATCAAACCTTTTGTCTCATTGGTTTCACACCCCAAAATTCCAGTAGGACAGACTGGACTAGTCCCTCTCCTTGGACAGCAACATCTCCTACCTGGACCTTTGCCTTCCCCAGCCTTCAGTGGCCGCTGTCTCCATCCTCCCACACCTCCTCATCTTCCTCCTCGGCACGGGTGGCTTCCTCATCCTGCAGACCAAACACAGGGACAGTCACCAGCCTGCTCATCCCAAACCTGGACAGCAGGGACGGACTGGTGGCACCCTCTGGATGGTCACCCCGCTGCTGGGCACCATCCCTGCTCCACAGCCCGCTCCTGTTCCTGGCTTGGCATCTCCTTTTAAGGGGATGTTAAACCACAAACGTTTGCTCTGCTGCGTTTTGGGACATCAGAGACTCCCCCGAGGCCGTGGGCAAAGCTCCTGCTCCCACACCCTCTGCCTCCCAAAGCCCTGCTGGGGCTGGACAGAGCAAAGGAGACATCTCCATTCCTGCTGCAAATTTCCTCCTGTGCCCATAAAGCCAGAGAAATCGTGGCTGTCCCATCCCTGGAACTGTCCAAGGCCAGGCTGGATGGGGCTTGGAGCACCCTGGGCTGTGGATGGAATGGGAGGGGATGGAATGAAATGATCCTTAAGATTTCTTCACACTCAAACCATTTTGGGATTCCACAATCTCTCCATGCATATATTTTGCACCATTTCCTCTCAAATTTAAATTCTCAAATTTAGATCATTTCTTAAAGGAATAATTTTTAAATTATACCACGAATTAAAAGAGGAGCATCAAATCTCCTAGGATCATTTCTACACCCATCAAATAATTAATAACTGCAAGCCTATACCCACCCTCGTCTCTGTGATTGTTTTGCTTTCCTGGAAAACCTTATGATCCCAGAATTTTTCAGAGAGATGTACTGCGATTACTGAAAGGTTTGCTCTGTCAGAAATCCAGGGGATTACAACACTTGTTCCTCTGCATCTTTACCCTTTAACCAAGTTTCCCTCCGCCAGCACACTGAGCCCTCCCCTCGAACATCGATCCCTCCCCTGGAACTCGGATCCATTCATCGGGATACCGACTCCCCCTGCTTCCCCCGGTCGCTCCGTCCCCGGGCCGTTCCCGTTCCCCGTTACCCGCTCACCTCCGAGCCCGGCTCAGCCGCCCCCGGTGCAGCTGTGGCAGGTCCCGGCGCCGGTGCCGGTGTCCGTCCCGGTCCCGGTCCCGGTGGAGCCGCGGGAAGCGCCCGAAGCTCTCGGAGCTGCAGTACCGGGTGTGCCCACGTGGCGGCAGCACTGAGGCGTAGCGGTCACCGCGCATGCGCAGCGTTTTTAGGGGCGCCAATAAATCCAAATTTCAATCAATCCCAGATCACGGATTTCGGGTGTTCCAGCGGGAGGAGGGAGAAAGAACTCCGCATACACAGAGCTGTTTCTAGGTCCTTCATACACATCGTCTTGTCTAGCTTTCTCAAGCCCTTTATTGTTTCATTTATATACATAAAATGTTGTAATTTTTATTTTCAAGCCCTATGGATCCATATATAGAATTAATCACAGTCTAAAATCCTATCTCTAACACAGCAGATTTATCTTGAAATAAATTAATAGTAATTTATATATATATATATGAGAATCTTTACATTTTCTACTATATTACTCATAAATTAATTTTGGGGCTATAACCTCCCTTTCTGGGGGGATCGCACCTGTTCCCCCCCCTTCATTCCCCACTTCCCAGGAGAGATGCCATGGGACTGATGGGAATCTCACCATCGGAAGCAAGGTAGGAATAGGTTAATTCAGAGCACCACCTCAAAATATTGGCGGAAAAAATCTGTAACATTCCACTGCTTCCATGGCACAGCGGGTAGGTTTTAGATGAGGTGACCACACAGCCTGCACATCCTAGTGCAGATGACAATCCCTGCACAAGAGTTTTTCAGCTGCTCCAGGGGCTTGAGCCAGCAAGAACATCCCCACAGTGTTCCTGTTATCTCTTCACCCCCCCCTACTCCTGGCATTATCCTGCCCAAAAAACACGGGCACCCATGGTCCCTCTACCTCCATCACAGCTGTCACTTCAGCCTCCTCCCAGACAGAAGTGTCCTGGAAAGAGGAACTCGGGAGCAAAACCAAAGGAAGTGAATGTGACTGTATGGAAAGAGTCACAGCAGAAACTTCCTTAACTGTTTATTCCCCAAAACTTGCACCACCTGCCCTGTGCTGCTGAAGATGAAGCCCAGCCTGGGCAGGGCTGGATCAGTGTCCTCAGCATTCTGTGAATGCTGAATGCTGTGGCTTAGCTTTCCAGAGCGGGAGGTGTTTTTTTTTCCCAGCTGGTGACACTGCAGACCCTGGGGGAAGGACAGGAGTGGGGAAGAAGAGGCTGCAGAGGGCCCTAATGTGGGGCAGAGGGAGGGACAGACACCTTCCTGCTCCCCACCCCCTGGTCTCAGTTTCAACTCTGTCATTTCTCACATGCCTCAGCTCTCACTTCTTCTTTCCCTTTCATCAATTCCCTCAGCCAGCTCATTTTCCCAGCTCCTGTCCCACCACTCGGACTGGTGAGGGCCCAGCACCGGCTCAGCCATGGGCTGGGGGCTCTGGGGGGTCCTGCTCACCTGGGCACTGCTGGCATGGATGGCAGGGGCTGGGCAGTCCCAGGAACTCTCATCCTCTTCAGGGTTTGGGGTGTGCAGCAAGACCTTGAAGCTCTCAAGTCTGGAAGTTCTGCCGGGGGGGGGCTGGGATAACCTCAGGAATTTGGATATGGGCAGAGTCATCAACCTGGGCTACTCGCAGTGCAAGACCACAGAAGATGGATCTTACATCATCCCAGATGAGATCTTCACAATCCCCCGCAAGCAGAGCAACCTGGACATCAACTCAGAGATCATCGAGTCCTGGAAGGATTACCAGAGCATCACCTCTGCCTCCATCAACCTGGAGATGTCCCTCTTCTCCTCCATCAATGGCAAATTCTCCAACGACTTCCACCGCACCAAGACCCACCAGGTGAGAGACCGGGCTGTCACCACCCGGGTGCAAGTCAGGAACTTGGTTTACACTGCCAAGATCGACCCCGAGGCGGCCCTGGACAAGGGCTTCAAGAAGCAGCTGCTGACCATCGCCAGCCACCTGGAGAACAACCAGACCAGGATGGCCGATTTCCTGGCTGAGGTGCTGGTGCTCAACTACGGCACACACACCATCACCTCCGTGGACGCAGGAGCCACCTTGGTGCAGGAGGACCAGATCAAAGCTACTTTCCTGAAGGACAGCTGGGCCACACGGAGCACTGTCACCGCCTCGGCCGGCGTGGCCTTCCACAACATCATCAGTGTGGGAACTAAGGAATCCCTGGACATCAGCTCCGGCTTCACCAAGCAGTACCTGGAGAACCGCACCAACTCCAGGGTGGAGAGCATCGGCGGGACCCCCTTTTACCCAGGCATCACCCTGAAGACGTGGCAGGAGAGGATTCAAAACCAACTGGTGGCCCTGGACCGCTCGGGGCTGCCCCTGTACTATTTCATCAAGCCGAGCACGCTGCCAGAGCTGCCGGTGCCCACGGTGCGGAGGGTGGCCCGGCATGTGGAGCTTGCCATCCGCCGCTACTACACCTTCAACACCACCCCGGGCTGCACCGACACCTCCTCGCCCAACTTCAGCTTCCACGCCAACATTGACGACGGCTCCTGCAAGGGCACCATGGCCAACTTCACCTTCGGGGGAGTCTTCCAGGAGTGCGTGGGCCTGAGCGGTCCGGACACCGGCGCACTGTGCCAGGCGCTGGAGCAGAGGAATCCCCTCACCGGGGCCTTCTCCTGCCCTGCCAACTATACCCCGGTGCTGCTGGCTGTGCAGGAGCAGGAGGAGGGTCACAGCCACCTGGAGTGCCACAACAAGTGCACCCTGGGCATCTTCTGCCACCGCAAGTGCCAGGACGTCTTCTGGCTTTCCCGGGTGCAGTTCCGTGCCTACTGGTGCGCCGCAAGCGGGCTGGTGGCTCCAAACGCGGGATATCTCTTTGGGGGGTTGTTCAGCGCTCACAGCGCCAACCCCATCACCGGAGCCCAGTCCTGTCCCTCAGGATACTTCCCACTGAAGCTCTTTGGAGAGCTCAGAGTGTGTGTGAGCCAGGATTACGAGGAGGGGGCCGTGTACGCGGTGCCCTTTGGGGGCTTCTTCAGCTGCCAGGCAGGGAACCCCCTGGCTGGGCAGCACCAGGGCACGACTGAGGACCCCCACACCAAGGGCTGTCCCCCAGGCTTCAGCCAGCACCTGGCACTCATCAGTGACAGCTGCCAGGTGCAGTTCTGCATCCAGGCCAGGCTCCTCACCGGGATCTCGCTGCCCCCTGCCCGCCTGCCGCCCTTCACCCGGCCCCCCGCCAACCTGCCTGCCGTGGACACTCTGCTGGTGCGGGACGGGGACAGCACCTGGGTCAGGGACGGCCAGAGCCACGTGTGGCGGCTGGCACGGCCCGAGGAGGTCCAGCACGTGGCCGAAATGGTCCAGGGCCGGGGGCTGTCAGGGGGAGAGGTGGCTGGAGTCACCGTGGCCGTGCTGGCGGGGCTGGCCACCGGCCTGGGGACAGCCTGGTACGGCCACCGGCGCTACAGGGCCAAGGGGTACCAAGCACTGGGAAAAGGTGACAGCCCGGTCCCTGCCAGTCCTGAGCACAGCACAGTGCTGAGCGTGGACGAGGGGTACCAGCAAGAGGGAACGGAGGGGACGGTGCCCTGAGCCCCCCAAATCCCCAAACCCAGAGAAGGAGGGAGCGGAGGGGCCCCGGGGAGGGTTATCTCCCAAATCCTGCATGCTGCAAGCTGCAATCCCCGTCTCCATGTATATCTATCGGGATAGATATACACACGCATGCAGAGAGGCACGGAGTAGTTTTATTTCAGCCAGCAACTTGTCGTGTATTCAACAGAGCATTAAAAAAAAAAAAAAGGAACAAAAAGTCACGTTGTGGAAAGACTTACTCACAGTAAGAGCCATCGGGCTGGCACCGCGGAGGATGGGGGACCTTCCCCCTTCTCGCCCAGAGGGTTTTGCATAGCTCCAGACAGGCTTTGTCTGCACCGGGGAAAACCCAGGGCGTGCGTGGAGAAATCGAACCGCTGAGAGCCACCCAAAACCAGGGGCGTGTGCCTGGGGAAAGAGGGTTTCTCCCTTGAGGTAGAAGATAACAACCCACGCTGAGGGCGGCTGGGCACAGATCCGTGCAAAGGGACATCGGGGAGACTCGGGGTGCCCGGCCCTGCCCACAGTGCCCCTGGCTCGCCTGCCCACACAGATGACTGACAGAAGACAAACGGAGAGGCCAGGCCGTGCAGGGACCGCCAGAGTCCCCTGCCATCCGCTTTATTGACCCCCAGCCCCTCCGCGGGGTGGCCGTGGGGGTGACGGACCCTCCAGGCCACCAAGAGGAAAAACAGCAACGACAACAGAACGATGCACAGCAGGATGGGCCCCACCTCCCACCAGCACAGAGGGGCAGGGACTCCCCAGCACCCGGCACAGGTGGCTCCGAGAGGCCCCATGAATCCCTACTTGGGATGGAAGGGATCCCAGAGACTCTCTCACTCCTAACCCCTGCCCTTGGCATGGACACCTTCCACCAGCCCAGTGCTCTCTGAGGCCCAGTCACCCCAGGGGGCTGACAGGGACCCCCAGAGCCTTGGAACACACCTCCCCCACCCCCATCACCCACACTCTCCTACCCACACCACCCACCTGGCCCAGCCCGTGCCAACCCCTCAGCAGCCACCTTCCCCTCCAGCTCTCCCCCAAGGCCTTTCCGTGGGCAGGAAGGGGGACACTTCTCACCCCACCTGCACCTGGCCCCATGGGGACCCACAAGTGACAGCCCTCCTGTGGGGCAGAGCCCTGTCGGGGTGGGGGGGCCCCACAGCCCCCATCCCAACCCCAAGCACTGCTGTGCCCAGCCCCAGCCTGGCTGCAGCACCACGTTCTCCCAGGCTGTCTCCCAAAATGCCCCCCCTATATGTACATATATACGACAAAACCCCAAAACACGAGGTATATAGAAATTCCAATGTGGGGACGCCCCCATACGAACAGTTCAAGGAACCCACTGCAGGGGTGGGATGTCATTGTCCCCCCCCCCACACACACACTTCCTACCACCCACCAGCCCCTCCCTGGCATGCAGAGGCAGGGGCAGCCCAGACAAGGGGACCCTGCAGGGCACAGCTCAGACACAGCCAAGAGGAAAAGGGGGTGCAGGGCTGGGGGGTAGCTGAGGCAGCCCAGGGCCCCCCAACCTCCACAGACACAGGAGACCAGTGGGGAGGTACCGACAGAACGAACAAACAAACAAACGTCAGAGGGACGAGGCAGAGCAAGGGGGAGTCCCATGGCCCCAGCTCCCACCCCAAGCCAGGTCCCAGCTACAGGTGCGTGGCAGGGGTGTTGGGTCAGGCTGGGACTGGCACAGATGAGGAGAGAGAGGAGCCTGGCACCCCCCAGGTCCTCAGCACAGTGGCAGAGAGGACAGGACACCACCCAGAGGGGTGGCCAAGCCAGCCTGAAGCCCTACAGCTGTGTGTGGGGACGTTCCCGCCCTGCAGGAGTGAAGGAGATGGCCAAAAGGACCTTCTCCCACATTCCCAGCCAGCCTGGGGCACTGCTTGGCTGCCACTGGAAGCAGGGGGCTCCAGGTGTGCCCTGAGAAGCCCAGGCAGGTATCTCCAGCAGCTTTATCCTGGTGGGTGCCGGCACAGGGAACCCTTTCCTTGCCTTCTCGCCACAGTCTCAGTCCTTCTCTTGTGCCAGGCTCTCCTCCGTGATGCCCTGGGCTGCCAGCTCAGCCAGGACATTGTCCAGGTAGTTGATGTCGGGGTAGCCGTGGCCAGTGAGGTTGGAGCCAAACTCTGTCTTGTGGTGGATCTCGTTCCAGATCACCGTGTCCGACTCGCCTGTGGTGCTGGAGGTTCCGATGGCGAAGATCAGGCGCCGGTCCCAAGCCACCAGCAGCAACTTCAGTACCTGTGGAGGCCAGCAATGGGGCAGGCAGCAAAGCAACCACAGCAATGTGGGCAGCCCACAGGCAAGCCCTTCTGGAGCACCCAAGCACAACCTCCTGCCCCAGCCAAAACAGAGGGACCAGGCTGCCAAGCCCACGTTGGGAAGGTCACAGGGCTCCTGCAGAGCCTGCTGGATGGGCTGTGAGGGAAACCTCCACCCACATTCCCCTGCTTAAGCCATGTTTGCTTTTCCCACCCTGGCACGCCTCAGCCAGCTCACCTTCCTGCCCTTCTCGCTGTCTGGCAGGTAGCAGTGCCGGGGGAAGCCACGGGCCGTGAAGCTCTTCCCAGGGTTTGGATGCTCTGGTCCCTGCAATGTGGGAAGTGGGAGAAGAAAACCCATTTGGAGTTCAAAAGGATGCTCTGGACACAGGGCCAGCACCCCAAGTCTTGATGGCACTAATGGCCACCGTCCCCCCACCACCAAGCAGACAGGGACAGCACTTCAATGCAGATACATCCCAGACTTCCCACAACATCCTTATGGACAAGCAGCTCCTGAGTCAAGGCACGAGCTGCAGCGGGGCCTAGGGGTGATACAGAGGTGACAAGGGCTGCCAGCCCCCCCAGGTGGCCCTCCCAGACCCACCTGCACCCCTGGGGGGATGTTGTAGATGATGCGGATGGTTTTGCAGTCGGCGTGGCCGGGCAGCGCGTGGGGGATGATGTGATATTCCATCTTCCCGGGAGGCTGCGTCCCCGTCTTCACCCCATAGATGGTTTTGCAGGTGGGACACTGCAGACTCCCATCCTGAGAGTGGAAAAAGGGGGACACAGTGAAAGCAGTATCTCCAGCACCGAGCCATGCTAGCAGTGTAAGTCCCTGAGCAGCACTGAACGCTATTTTAATTGGGAAAAACAACATTTCAAAAACTCTCAGGAACCTGGGACAGGGCCAGGAGATTTCACTACCCAACTTCAACCAAAAACCTGAGGTCTGCCTTTCTCTTCCCCAGCAGTTTTCCAGTCCTCATCGCTTTCCCTAGCTCTGAATTGGTGGTTTGTTTTGCTTTGTTCTTTCAAAGAGGGAAATACAATAAATATTGAAAATCTCTAAACAATGCATTTTCCAGGGAATGGCAAGCACTAAGGTTATTTGCAAAAACCCTCCCGTGGCTGTTGAACCACTGCCTGGCACCAAATTCCAGGTAGCTCTGCTCAAACACACAGGGACCAAAGTCCACCCTGGCAAGGAAAACAAGCACATAAAACCAGGGATGGTGTGGGGAAACACACCCACACAACCCTGAGTTCTGATTTAGCAGTCCCCAACTGCTTGCTGCTGATAAAAATGAAACTCTGAGTTAGGGTGCGAGCTCAGAGTCCTCCAGGACAGCCAGGCTGAAGCTCTGTCCCATGGAGAGCTTGTGGAGCTCAGCAGAGGTGGCCGAGCTGGGGATCCCCCAGGGCTGCAGCCTCTCACCTTGTTGCCGTTGTTGTACATGGCCACCAGGCAGTGGAGGTGGAAGACGTGGCTGCACTTGACCAGCTTCCCCACGAGGTCAGGCTTGACGGTTGGCTGGGGCCCCTTGTAGCCAGAGGGGGCAGAGAGCCGCTCCATGCAGATGGTGCAGTCCTGTGCCAGAGGGAAGGACAGGGATCAGAGGGATGCGTGCTGCTGGGCTGGCCTGCTCTCACCCAGGGACCGGCACCCAGCCCTGGGCCAGGCTGTCACCCTGCAGGGGCCGTGCATGCAGCACACAGCCCCTCTTTGGGGACAGGGCAGAGCCACACAGGGTGGTGGGATATCCCTGCACACGGCACTGCGTGTGCCCTGCTCATCCCAGGGCAAAGCTCCCCGGGACTCCCTGGTGCAGCCCTGCCACTCGCACCTCATCCGGCGGATGCCGCACCTTCTGCAGGTATTTCTTCAGCACCTCCTCTGGGGTTTTACCTGCAGGAGAGCGAGAGTCAAAGGATGGGAGAAACCCACTGCCAGGGGCAGCAGAAGGGATGGGGGGCACAGGGGAACCAGGAAGGGCAGGAGGGACAGTCTCTCTTACCCTTCTTGGCCTGTTTCTTGGTGGTCTTGCGGCAGGAGTGGGAGATGCCGGGGATGGACTGGATCTCGCTCTTGCTGACGGGTGGGGGGTGCAGCACCAGCTTGGGGGGCCGGGTCAGGCACACAGGCAGCCCGGCCGCGCTCATGAGGATCCCTGTGATCCCTGCGAGAGGAGGTAACAAACGGCACTGAGGAAAACCAGCAACACCCCAAACCCCAGATGTACCCCCAAAACTGGGGCTGTTTGCCCCCCACCCCAGGGGAGCCAGCACCCACTGCAGCCCCATCCTCACCTGCCAGCGCTGGGTTGACAGGGCTGGAGCCAGTGAGGTTCTTCACAGGGACGGTGGGGACCCTGAGGGGAGTCAGCAGCAACCACGTCAGGAGGCACCCACGTCCCCACAGGGCCCAGGGGCCACACAACAGTTGCCTGAGCAACTGCACAGGTCCTGGCTGGAAACAGAGAAACCCCCGATGGGGCAACGTGCCCCTCCCTGCCCCACCACCGCCTTTTCTCTGGCGCTTTAGAAACCCTGACTGCATCTCCATTCATGGCCCCTTTTTGTCACAGCTCCCCAGGCCACTCTGTTGTTTCTTTTCCTCTTTTCTCCTACGGCCACGTCACTGCCGCAGCTCTTTTCCCCCTCCCCTTGGGGCTCTCTTCCATGGGAAAGTTTCCCTGCAGGTCAGGAGCGAAGGGAAGGGGGAGGATGAAGAGGGAGAGAGGAAAGGGGCCAGGCTGCGACAGAAGGCTGATGGCAGAGCCAGACAAAGGGGAGAAACAGGCCCATTAAATGTCCACTCCATCACAAAATAATGTCTTTGGAGGGTGGGGGTCTGGAGGGACCCCTTCTCATGGGGCCTGAATGGCTTTTCTTTGGGCCTTTCGCAGTCCCCCACCCAACCCCTGACTTCAAGAGAAAGAGCAGCCTCAGCCTCTTCATTGAGATGCAGGAGCCACCCCATCCCTGCTCTGGGCCGCAGGCACCTGCGGGGAAGGCGAGGGGCCCAGCAGAACCCACCACCCTCCACGAGAGCCTGGGGACCACCGAGGTGTCTCCAACCACGCTCAGGGTTGACAGACCCTGTGCCCTGTGGAGGGGGAACACTCTGTGCTGTCCCTCTCTCCGCTCAGGCCACCCGTGGGACTCACCCGGAGGCGATGAGCACGCGGGACTGGGCGATGGCCAGGCGCTGCAGGTGGCTCCGGTTCAGGGTGCCGAGGCTGGGCCGGGAGCCTTTGCCGCTGCCCACGCCAGGGGGGCTGCTGGAAGCGCCGGCCGAGCTCAGGGCAGGTGCGCTGGCCGCCTGCCTTCGGCCCCCCTGCGCCGCCAGCGGCTTCAGCGAGCCGCGCACCGCGGCCACGCCGTCCGGCGCCTTCGGCCCTGCCGCGGGCAGCGGGGGCTTGGGAGCGGCCGGCGGCGCGGGGGCAGCTTTGCGGGGCTGCAGGGTGGAGGTGCCGGGGCCGGCGGCCGCTTTGACGCTCATGACCAGGAGGCACTGGGGACAGGTGCAGGCAGGGACCGGCGGGGCCGCCGCCGCCCCGGGGCTGGCTGGCCACGACTGCGACTTGGGCAGGGTGCCCGACACCAGCGGGTAGACCATGTCGAGGCGGCGGCGGACGCGGCGCTTGCGCTGGGTCTGCCGGTTGATCTGGCCCATGGTGGCGAAGTCGATGACGTAGCAGAAGCCGATGGCGCTCAGGTCCACCCAGGGGTGCTGCTTCTCGTAGGCGCGCTGGATGGTGATGCCCACGTCCATGTCGTAGGGCGTCCACGTCCCGCTGTCATTCTCCCACTCCCAGACGACTCCCTTGCCCGGCGCCGAGGATGGGTCGTAGTAGCTGCGCCGGACGGGCCGGATGGTGCCTGAGGGAAGGGGACAGATGCTGTCAGACCCTGGCGCCAGCACCTACCCGTGGGCAGGCAGCGGAACCACCCCAACCTGCCCCGCCGGTGCCGTTCCACGCGGGGACAGCATGGCTTTCTGGCTCTGCGGCTGTCCCCACCCTGCCAGGGGACTGACTGGTGTGCCTCAGTTTCTCCAGAGAGCAGGGAGCCTCACAGCCTGGGGGTGCAACTGGACTGAAGGGAAGGGCAGATTTCACTCACGCTGGCCCACAGGCCCAGCATGGAGCAACTCAGCCCAGATGGGGAAACACAGAACCACAAGCTTGGCTGCTCCAGCCTGCTCCCAGGGACTTCCCCCAGGAGCCTGATGAAACCAGGCATTAGGGCACCCAAGTCCTGCTGTGCCTGTCTCCCTCCCAGCTCTGGGATGGAACAGGCGAATAAAAGTTCTAAGGGACAGCTCCAAGGCCCCAGCAGTGAGACACACAGGCCCTCATCGCACACAGGGGAGCGGGGTTCGTGCCAGCCCCACCATCTGCAGCTGCCAAACCAGCCCGTGACGAAAACCCCAACTGTGGCACAGGGAAAATCCCTGTGAGGCCAAGCTAAGGAGTCTGAGTGGGGCCCTGTGCCCAGCTCCCGCTGCCCCATCAGCAAACATTAGGAGTGGGATGAGAGCACAAAGCACCAAGGCTTTGTGCCTAGCATCCTTATTTTGGCTAAGCATTTCCTTTCCCACCACTCCCAGTCAACTAGGATGCATAGACAAAGATTTTGGAAATTCCTACAGAAAAGGAGATTCCTATAGAGAGGAGAAAGCCTTCCTCTTTGGGATGTCTCACAGCAAAGCAGGGCTGGCTGTTCATGGCTGGGCTTGGTCCTGGGATCTCATCCTAATACCCAGAGGTGTCTGCTAACAGGTGGGATGAGCACCACTGCCCTCAGGTCCTTCTGCAGCTCCCCATGGCTCAGCCCAGGGTGAGGAACAAGAAAGCACTCAAAGAGAAGCAATAACAAGTCTGCTGCTTCGGCTTTTCACCACGTGTCCTGCAAAGCCTCCAAGAATTTCAGTCCCTTCTCACCCCCACCTCTCCGCGGAGAGCAGCCGCCACCGCAGGTCCCGCAGGGACATGAGTGGGATAAGAAGGAAAAGGTGTTTATCAGCACCCTGCTAAAGGGGCACGGGGTGCTACACCCCAGCCAAGCCAAGCCAAGCCACCCTGTCCTGCCAAGGGGCACCCGGGGCAGAAAAGCCGAGGGGAGCGGGCAATGATTTATCCTAATCCGGCGGCATGCGGCATCTGGCGGTCCCCAGGCAGCAGTGTGGGAATGCTGTGTGTTCCCCCAGCCCCGCGCCGCCAGCCGGCCTCCCATTCAACAGGGGAAGAAAGGGAACAATAGCTATTCAGGGCCTGCCAGGGTCGCGACCCCCCCAAATCAGAGCTGTTTAATGACCCAAAATACCAACATCCCCAGCAACCCAGGGAGAGGCAGAACAATCTCCCTTTCAGTCCTCCACCCTGGGCAACAATAGTCTTCAGAAGCTGGCCCCCAGCCACCCTGCTCGCAGAGGTCCCTTGTCCCCACACCCACGGGCAGGGGAGGGTCGCCGCCAGCCCCCAGGGCTGCTGGGGAAAGAGGGACAAAGGAGGGGTGTCTGGCACTCTGCTGCACCCCAGGGACAAAGCACACTGGCCATCACGGGGGTGCTGGGGGGCCACAACCCCTCTTGCCAATGCCCTGCCACGGGTGCCTGTGCCTCACGACCCAGACAACCCCAGGAGGTGGGGGACAGACAACCCCATCACGCTAGGGACCCACCCACCTGCCCGTGCCCTCCCTGAGCATCCCTCCACCTGCTTGTGTCCCTGCCCTGGGGCTGCCATGCCCCAGGGCAGCATCTGTCACCCGAGCGCCATTCAGCTCTAGGTCGATGGCGGCTCAGAGCTAGCACAGAGGGAGCACGGCCCCGGGAAAGCTGTGCAGGGGTCTCCTCAAGGGAGAAGGAAAGGCCACGGGGTGGGTACAACAGACCCCGGGGCGCTGCAGCAGCGAGGAGAGCGGGCAGCGCGACCCCCGGGGTGGGGGGGGGGGGGGGGGGGGGTGGAATCAGGGATGCGTGGGCAGCACTGGGCAGCGAGGGCAGGGCTGGGGATCGGGTGGGAGGACACCGGGCGAGCCGGCATCGCGGCCGGGCGGTGCACGGCGGGGCACGGCAGCGGTGCTCGGTGCAGCCCCGCACGGCCCCGGAGCGGGGAACACCGGGAGGAGCCCCCCGGGCACGGGCGGGCGCGGGCGGCGGGGCCGACTCACCGGTGTCCTGGCGGAACTGGTGCATGGACTGCAGGTCGATGATGTAGGGCGCCAGGCGGCTGTCGGCCTGGCCCAACACCACGCTGCCGCCCGCCCGCGGCCCGGCGCGGGCCACAGCCTCGATGTGGTGGCTGACGGCCGGGCTGTAGGGCCGCCATCGCCCGTGCTCGTTCAGCCATTCCCACACCACCACGGCCGAGGCCAGCAGCATGGCTCCGCCGCCCCGGCCCCGGCCCCGGCCCCGGCTGGCTGCGCCGCTGCCGCCCGCCCCGGCGGCTCTCGCATGCTCGGCGCGGCGCAGGGCTCTGCCCGCCCCCGCCCGGGGCCGGAGCCGCGCACGGCCGGGCCGCCCCTCGCCCCTGCGCGCACCCGCGGCGTCGCTCCCGGCCCCTCCGCCCGCACCGAGCGCCCCGGGCCGGGGGCGGGACCCACACACGTCACCGAGTCCCGTCCCGCCCCGGCGGCACCGAGCGACCCGCGGGGGAAAGAGAGACCCGTCCCGCCTCGGTCCCTGGAGCGCTGTCCTGCACCCCGGGTCCCCGCTGTGCCCGTACCCCCTGTGCCCCCACCCTGTCCCCTGGGACCCCTCCCAATGTCCCTGTACCCCCACCCTGCACCCGAAGACCCCCAACCAGGTGTAACAGCCCAGGGAGCCCCGGCCGTGTGCCCGTCCTTGTGGGGACCACCCCAGTCCCTGCCTGCCAGCGATGGGACTCGGGGTGCTGGTGGGTCTCAGGGATGTGCTGTGACAGGGAAATGTGGTCCAAGAGCTTCTTCCAGAAGCGGCGCCCTGAGCTCCCCTTGCCTGTGGCCCATGACACACAAAAATGGTTTCAAAGCCCAAAATTGCCTCATGTCTGAGGGGCACGTGGGCTGTAACCCTTGCCCTTGCAGCCCCGCTCGCCCAGCTGCCTGCCTGGCTGCCCCTGCTGTGATGTAGCACCCCTGTGCTATGGCAACCCTCCGACGGGAGCAGCCAGTGCTGGCCCTTCCTTTCAGGCCAGAAAAACATTCCTGAGCTCGTTCTTCCACAGAGCCCCATAAGCAGCTTCCCAGAATGGCAGGATATTGGTGACAGACTGGTCTCAACTCCTTTTGTGCTCCCGTGCTCACACACACCTAACACTGATTTCCCTGTATATGAAATACCTGAACTTTCCTGGTTTGGGAGAACTGTACAAATTGCCCCTGTGTCCCAGGTTTAGCAGCACAAGAAATCCCCCACTCCACAGTCCACCTCGGCTTGGAGGCAACTCATCCCCAGGCAGGTGGTGAAGCTCCTCTCCTGACAAACCTGTTTCCCAGGCACTGCCCATCCTGCTGAGCGCCTGCCAGTGGTGCTTGTGGTGAGAAACCATTAGACAAGATCCAAAGGAGAGGAAAAAACGAAGGGAAGAAAAAGGGGGAATGAACAGGTGGGGACTAACTGCAGAGATGCCAGCTGGCAGGCGCTGTGGTGAGGGAGGATGAGGTGAACCACAAAAGTTCTCCTTTTTTCCAGCTCACACTTGGAGACACACGCAGGGCTATGCTTCAGGCACATTTTCCTGCAAGAAGGGAGGGCTCCTGACCCTTCCCAGGAAAGCAGCACAGCCGCAGAGAACCACTCCCCTGGGGTTTCCACCTGTTCCTTTGAGGCAGACAAGCGCAGCCAAGGCTACGAGGGGGGAAACCCAGGGAAATCCTTTCCACTGACTCAGACGGGAGGAAAAGGCTTTCCTGCTATTAAAAAAGGAAAGTGTTGGTGAACATCCACCCACCCCAGCTCCAGCTCAGGATCAAGAAGTCAGAAGCCAGCACTGCAATGCTGGGACTGTGGGTGAAGCAGTGGGACCAGCACGGCTGAATCCCACTGGCCTCTGGTGCCCTGTGGGCAAGGAGCAAATCCATTCCCACACAGCACCAAGGCCTGAGAGCAGGGAGCAGCCTCAGTCAGCTCAAAACCTTTGCAACCCCACAAAGTGTGCCCAGCCACACATTAAGCCCTAAAAAACATTTATTAATTTGAAATTAAACACATCCATGGGCTGCTTTTGGTGGTTCCATCCCTGCTACAATTTGGGAGTGCAGCCCTCCCTCCCTCCAAAGCCCCCCCCCTTCCCTGTTCCCACCAGCACTGCAAATCTCTTGTCTCTTCCCAAAGCTGGATGGTTTTGGTGGGTTCTCAGTTTGCAGGAGGCCATTGCAGGGGTCCTCAGCAGCATCAGCCGCACAGGTACAGCTGTCCTCCCCTCAAACTCCTAATTTCTGATTCCAAAATGAGCAGCATCATTTGCCTTCAGCCAGCCAGATCAACTTCAATCCGTGGCAAAGCAAATCCAAGGGCCTCCTGGCACCACGGGAGCTCAGCTGTTGGGCGCCCCTGTCCTCGCCAAATCATTTCACTGGTGATTCCCTCAGGGCTGCAGCTGGAAAACAGCATTAAATCCCAGCCAGCTCAGATGTCACCGCCTCTGCACGGCATGGTGGGGGCTGGCTGGCAGGGAAAGGCCGGGAGCCGGAGCCTCTTGCTCAGCCAAAGCGTGGAGGTTTGGATTAATGGACTGCTTTTTCCCATTGTTTCTGGTCAGGGTGGCAATTCCCAAGCGTGGTGGCTGCTCCACAAATGCAGGTGTACCCAGCTGGCAAAGGTAACAGGGAAGGAGGAAGGAAGGTTGCAAAAGCCCGGGGAAATCCCTGGGGCAACACCATCATCCACCTTGGGTCTCCATTGCTGCTTTCACCCTGGAGTGCAAGTGCAGCACCCAGCTCAGCTCTCTGCCAGCAGCTGATGTGGGAGGATCGGGTTGCAGCCTTGGCCGGCTCCCTGGATCTGAAGGTCACCTCCTACCCGGCCTGTGCTGCCGGAGAAAAGAGGTCTGTTCCCACCTGGTCTGGTGGTGAGGTTCAAGGACATATTCCAAATGTCCCTGCCCACCCCTGGGAAGGTGAGGAGGGTGTGAGCACCCGACCACTGCTGAGCTGGAGGATGTAAAGGGAGAAGAGCAAGGTGGCTTCAAGCACACAGCAGCGAGCAAGAAAAATACTTGTCAGAAAATAGACTTGCTTTGATTAATCCTGAAAAAAATATAATGGCCATAAATTGTTATTCCCGAGTGCAGGGAAGCATAAAGATTGAAATAATCCAGCCTGAGCTGCAAAGCTTAGGGCAGGCAGTTAAGTGGCGATGAAGAAGGTGCACATTCTTCCTCTCAGGCATCACCCAAAAAAAAAAAAACAAAAAAACAAAACCAGATTGCATCAAACCACCCTTGCCCCAACCCTGCAGCCTGGTGTCGTCGTGGGGTGGGCAGGATGGCACTGGGGGCTCAGCCTCGGGCTGCTCTTTGTGCTTGCAGAGCCCCCGTGCCTGTGCAGACGCTGTTGGTTCTGAGGCAGGCGCTATGCCCGCTGCTGCCCCAACCTGCCACCACAAAGCCACTTTGTGTAGAGCCAGCCAGGCACGTCCCCAGCCTCCTCTCTGCTCTGTGGGCCCAGCCTCCCTCCGTACTGCCTGTCCTCTCACAGAGAAGGCAGGGCCTCACCAGGATAGGGCACAAGCCCTGTCACCCACCACCTCCTCCTTCTCCTCCCACCATCTCCTTAATCCCCGGCTCCTTCATCATCCCCATGACCTCCCAGCTGGTTGCATCCCCCTCAAACCTCTTACTCCACTGGGAAAGACCCTTCCCTGGAGTGAGAACTGGGCAGCTCAGGCTTTTTGGTGAGGTTGACTGCCCCAGCTCCCCCAAGAAGGACATCACCCTGGTAGATCTCCCAGCCCTTTTATTCACTCAGCAGCTAGCAGCCATCACATCCAGTCGGCAGGAGAACCGTGGCCCAGGAAGCCGTGAAACATCCCAGCAGTTCACAGGGTGAAGGATGTGGTTGGGGCTGTTAAGATTCTCCCATGCCATTCCCAGTCCTAAAATAAGCCCTGCAGGCACTAACCTCCTTGCAGAGGGGCTTCCGAATCACAGCTAAAAGATCCCCTTTCAGTTAAAAAATCCTCTGCATTATCATGTCCAAGCAGTTAAGAATTCCACTCCTGATTGCTTCCCTCCCTCCCCAAAAAGCCCCCAAGCAGTTAGAGCAGAAATTCAATGAGCAGCTAGCCAAGCTGGGCAGAAGGAAAAGAGTCCACGTGCAGGAAGCCAAGCCTTGTGCCTTGCAGCTGGGTGGGACAGGTCCCAAGACTCCTTTCACTAGGTGATGCTTTTCTGTCCCTTCGATCCTGCCCTGCCATCTGCAAGAGCCCCAAGGCAGCATCTGCCAGCCATAGGTCCAAATTCCAAAGACAAGGGCAGTGCCGCTGGTCATGCCTCTAGGCCCTGGGACGAGCAGCAGAGCTGCTTCCTGGGGGATAATTCAACTGCCCAGCAGGAA
Organism: Cinclus cinclus; assembly: GCF_963662255.1. Taxonomy (NCBI): domain Eukaryota; kingdom Metazoa; phylum Chordata; class Aves; order Passeriformes; family Cinclidae; genus Cinclus; species Cinclus cinclus. The sequence continues at coordinate 10,026,956 of NC_085051.1, read as the reverse complement.
GAGCCCAAGGACACCTGAAGATGGACAGACTGCAGCCCGTGCCTCAGTTTCCCCATTGGGAGCAGCACTAAAAGCAGGGGCATTAATGACCTGGTCCCTCCCCTCCACGTTCTCCTCCTTCGCTGTCAGCTGTCCTCCGAGAGGGTGAACAAGGAGCCCCAGCGGCACCCAAGACCCCCCCACCCCGTGCCCGCCTTCAGGGGCTCTCGGCCAGGCCAGGGGCCGTGCCGGTGGCCGGGCTGGGCTTGGCGAGCTGTCTCAGGTCCCGCACGGACCTCACGGCCCACTGGGCCAGCTCCCGCAGCACGCCCAGGCCCCGCAGCTTCTGCTCGAAGAGGCTGAGGCGCGGCGGGGGCGGCGGCCCGTCCCCCTCCTCGCCGGGGATCCCGCGGCTCTCCAGCCGCAGCAGCTCCTCGAGGTGGTAGGCAAAGGCCGAGACCTGGAGCAGGACGGCCGCCAGCGCCCGGCCCAGGCCCGCGTCCGCCTCGCCCAGCTGCTCCCGCTGCTCCTCCAGCATCTGGGCCAGCAGGGCGCGGAAGGCCCGGTAGGCTGCCAGGTTCTCCAGCAGCCGCTGAGTGCCCGTCTGCTCGTCCCAGCGCTCCACTGCCGCCAGCGGCACCCCCTCCACTGCTGCCACGCTGGCCGAGGCGTCCAAGCCCTGCTGCTCCACCTGCAGGGTGAGACCCGTCGGGGATCAGTGGAGGCAGGACAAGCGTGGGGGGATCCCCAGCGCCGAGCCCTGCAGGTGTCGGGGCAGCGCAAGCAGAGTCTTGCCCAGGTGCCAGATCCAGCAGGACTCCCCGTGCCCCGTCCCTGCCACGGGTCGGAGTCCTCGCACCCCCAGCACGGCTGCCCAGATCCCGCCAGTGATCCCAGAAGGAGCAGGGCAAACTCACGTAGGCGTCCAGGAGGTCAACGACATCTGCGCGCATCTTGCCGGCCAGGCGGATGCCGCGGCTGCAGAGGTCGCGGCGCCGGAGGGCAGCAGAGGGGCTCTCTGCGGCTGCCATGGTCCGGGCAGCTGTCACGGCCACCAGGCTCCGGGCGCAGCACCCGTCCGGCCTGGCGAGGACAATCCCTTGCTGAGCTGGTGCATTCCAGCCGGGAGCTCCGCTCACACGTCCGCTGGCCTGGCTCTCCCCCTCTTCCGTGCCTGGGGCCTGGCACCACGCTGCAAATTCCCGCCTCTGGGATCAACAGCGACAGATTATTTCCCTAATTCCCCCACGCATCGCTACTCCAAGTGCCTTGCCCAGAACTGTCTGGCCCGGCAGCAACAGGCTCCCAGCCCCGGCTGACCCACTCCTCCCTCCCAGCTACACAGTGAGATTAGCAGCACGCTAAGCCCTCGGCTCATTCCCTCATTCCAGAGCGCGGGAAACCTCTGCCGGGAAGAGGTGAGCAAAGCCCGGACATTGCTCAACACCTCAGCCCGGCCAGCCGGCTGGAGCCTGAGCAGGGCCAGGCAATGCTCGAGGGCTGCCCCCAGGCTGGAGATCCTGCAGCAGCCCCAAGCCGAACTGCAACCCAAACCATGGCAGAAGGATCTGTGCCAGGTGTTTCTAACCCTCTCATGCCCAGAGGGGCCCTGCCCTAAAGAGGGGCTGCAGACAGGGAAAGGTATCCCAGCCAGCCCACAACAACACCGGCCACCCCACAGGTGAGCTGCACACACCAAGACAAAAACAGCCCTTTGGGTTGGGTTGGTTTTTCCTCAGTATGTTTATTTTGGTTATGCATTACCCAGATCAAGAGTGAGAAAAACCCCAGGAGTTGAAAAGCAGCTTCCCATGAATACTACAGTGTGCCTGCCTCGGGGTCCCCATATGCCCAGCAGCTTCCTTGCCACCCCGTGGCTACTGCAGAAGCTGCTGAGCTTGGGGGGCCCCTAGCCCCAGCCCAGTAGCCAAGAGCCCCCAAAGTGCTGCCCGTGTCAAAGGGCCTTGTGCCCCCTCCGATCCCTCCCCAGGGAGAAAAAAAAAATAAATACAGGGGAAAAAAATACAAAAAAGTTTATTGCAAACTACTACAATAATTTATTGAAGCAAACTGCATGCGAGTGAAGGAGAGACATCGAGGGGAGGAGGAGCTGCAGGAGGGCTGTCAGTTTTAGGGCTTCAGAAGGGTGTGGAAAGGGAGCTACACATGTCTCCTGCATCAGGGGCGAGCAGGCTGTGGTTAGAAGACAGACAGGCACCTGGCCACGGCCAGAAAATGAAAAGGGAGAGCTACAAGAGGTGTAATGGAAGGACAAGGCAGGGAGCGGCAGGGATCAGAGGTGTCCAGACTGGGAAGCAAAGGAAATGTTTGATTTTGCATCCCAGAAGTGCAGCCAGGGGCAAACCCTGTTCCACTGGGGCAGACGTGGGACGAGCAAGTCTCCCCCAGCCCGGTGCCAAGTGCTGGGTCACCAGAGGTGAGCAAGCCCTTGGCCCAAAGAAAAGCCTTTTAGTGCCATCCCTTGACCAACATACCCCCGAGCTCTCCTTTAGTGTTCTGTGCAAGGTTCTGCCCACCCTGCACCTCCCACAGGCACAGGGGCCAGCAGCAACAGGTAGGAAGGACATAGCCAACCTGCCCTGAGGGCCACCAAGTGTCCCCAGAGAGAAGCCTCACATTGCTGGGGGTGAAACCATCAGAGCTGGGCTAACTGCTGGCCTCAGTGTACTGCCCCTCTCTAGCCTGCAAGGGGAGGGGACCAGCTGCCACCCAGAAAGTTTCCTGCTGCAAACCACAGTAAAGCAATCCAAGAAAGACACTGGATCATCTCAACCGAAGGAACTGGTTTAGTTTAAGACCATTCCACAGACCTGCCACCAGGTGTGCTGGGCCCCCACGTGAGCCAGGCTGCTGCCACAGCATGAGGACGTGGGATGCCCACACCCAGGGCACAGGACACCCAACTGCTCAGCCTCGATCCGCCCCAACACCAGGAAGTGCTTCGGCTTGCTCTGACAAAGGTATCAGTGTAAGGGGGGAGGATGAAGGGAGGGAAGGGGGCAAACCAGGACAAACAGCCTGAGAAAAGCCAGCATGTTTGGGCCACAGCTGGATTTCCAGGCATCACAGGGGACAGAGTGGGTGTTCAGAGTCAGTTTCCTGTTAATCCAATTAAATTTCACATTTTATTGCAGTTTTCCAGACCCCAGGTACCCGATTTCATCAATCTGCTGTGTGCTACAGACCAGCTCAGCTGATCTTGTGCTCAGACAAGCTCAGCTCAGCTCTGCTCCCAACCGCAGCAACTCAACCAAAAAACCAAGCAAACAAACAAAAAAAACAGGTTATTCTTCACCTCTTCCAAAACTGCTACGAATTCAAGGCCACTGAATCTCCACACAAAGTTTCAGAGAAGAGCAAAAAAAATCCAAGTCTCCATAGCAGACACATCTTATCCTATGTAAACTTTTTCAAGGGCTCAAAGTTGCCCTAACTACACCAGCAGGCAACACCTGACCCACCATGTTTCAGGGAAAGCTGGAGTGTCTGTGCAGAAAAGAGAAGCTTTCAGAACACGGCTACACAATCCACCCCCAAAAATGAGGGCAGGGAGAAATGCAGACAGCCCCTTAGTCCCACATCAATCTATTGCCTTCGATAAACAAGCCTGAGAAAACCATATCCAGTCCCTGCTGCGTCTTTGTCTAGACCTGGAAAGGAGAGGCAGAGTTGGATGAGGAGCACCACATCCCCCAGCAGCAAGTAGCTCACGGCTGTCCCGAGTCACAAGAACAAGTTCCTGGCTAACAACGTCCTTCCCCCAAAGGCTGGAGGCAGAACAGGCATTTAATGCAAAGGAGCTCACCCGGAGCTGGGAGGGAGGGAGACACAGCCCATCACTCACCTCATCCTCCTGCTAACACGCTGCTGCAGAGACTCCCACTGCACACAGGCTCTTCTCCAGGGGCTCTCCCTCTACTCTGGAAAAGCTTCGAGACACATCTGACTCCAGAGTGCTGCCTTCACCTCAGCTCTCCCGGCTGCTGGCACGATGGCACTGGAGCTCCCTGCACTGGAGCCTACTGGAAAACAGCCTGAACCCCTTCCACCCCCGCCCCCTAAGAACAGAACTAAAAAATACCGACCCTTTTTTAAACAATAAATAAGGAATCTTGTTACCACAACACAAAAACGAAGCATGTTCAAAGTGCAAATTACTGTCGTCAAACTGGGATGCTCCTCCTTGCCTCTCCCACGCAGGGCTCCTGTAGCCCCCGGGCCTCTCCAAGCAAACACGATCTACGAGCCAAGGCGTTCCCTCCCTTCACTTCCTGCTAGGGCTGGAGCAGGGGAGCGCGGTGGGAGCTGGACATGCACTGCTGCTTCACAGCTCACCCTGCCGAGGGGCTAAAGTGCCAAACTCCTAGCCCCGGCAAGGAAGGAGGAGACTGCAAGGACCAGAGTGCAGTGGTGCATAGAAGTCGGGACCAGGGGAGAGGGAGTCCTAAGGAACTTCTCCAGAGCATGTCCAACGCTTTTTAGTTTGCCAGTGGGGCCACGCCAAGGAGCCAGAAAGGCAACTGCTTTGGGGTAGAGCGAAGGGTTTTGGCAGTGCCCCCTCCCTTGGAGAAATCCGCCGATCAATCCAACTTGCTCTGGCAATGGCAGCATGTGCCCCTTTCCACAAAGGGGCCGTGGGAGAGAGAGAAGTGGTTGGGAGAAAGAGGATGTGCTGTGATCTGCGCTGGAGGGGAGCAGACCCTTCAGTTATTTACTAGTATTGTAAGTTTTGTTTAACTTTCCTCTCTTTCTGTAAGTGCCTCCTCCCTTTTTTTTTCTTTTTTTTGTTTTTTTTTTCCTTTTCCTTTTAAATACAGAGTCCCAACTGTCCCAGCACCCAGGTGCTCCCCTGCCACTAGGGTCCAGTGGAGTCTGAATCTTCAATGAGCACCTCTGTACTGGCTTCCAGCATCTCTGTGTTCATGACCAGCCCCTCTGGGTTCGCGCTGCTGCCGCTGCCCACGAAGAGCTTGCCGTCAGCCACCAGGCTCACGCGCTCTGCCCCGCCACAGTAGGGCTTTGGCATCCCCTCTGGGCTCAGCAGCAGGCAATCTGCTGGGGGAGCACTGCCCAGGGGATCAGGGAGCAGTGGGAGGCCCTGGCCATCTGTCGGTGGCACAATGGCCTCGGGATTAGTGCCCAGGATATCGGTGCTGGTGATCAGGGCACCTGCGTTGGCAGCCAGTGCTTCAGCAATGAGCACCTCGGGGTGACTCTTGGCTTTGTGGGCCACGACGCTGTCCTTCTTCTCGAATTTCTTGCCACAAATATTGCAGGAGAACTGGTAGAAGGAGTCTGCATCGTGCTTCTTCATGTGCCAGTTGAGGGAAGCCTTCTGCCGGCACGTGAATCCGCAGATCTCACACCTGGGAGGGGACAACGAGGAGGTCACAACAAAGGGACATCCACACACGCTCACAGGGACACTAGTGGTGAGGTGGCAGCCCAGGAAAACAGCAGGGGCTCGCTATTGTCACTGCAGCTCCAGCTCTGAATTTATTTACTGAGGGCTTACACTCCCCAGATCCGCACCAAGACACTGCCCTGAGGAGCAGGTGACACAAGCACGTGTTCAAAGAGAGCCAGGACACCAGGAACAGGCTCCAGCCCCGACTTCAGAGCTGCTCTGAAATGGGTGTCTTGGGGAGCAGCAGGGCAAGGCACAGGCAGAGTTACTCACTGCAAGGGCTTCTCGCCCGTGTGGATCATCCGGTGCACTGCCAAGTTGTGGGAGCTCTTGAAGGCCCGGGCGCAGTACTCGCAGATGTAATCCCTTTGATCTGAAAGACAACAGCAGTTGCAGCATTGCTCTCCCACAGACCTGCTCCCTTTCCCAACTCTCAGACAGTGCAGGTAAAGCTGCCCAAGGAGAACTACCAAGTTCTGGGAGGAGGTGTCCCACAACACACCACAGCCGCTGATCTGGAGAGGTGAAGCATGATTAAGACTCCCCTAAGAGCTAATTATCCACTCTGACCAACACTCAAAGGCTGGCAAATTGGGATAAATCAGACTTTATCTGTAGAGGTTTATTCCTCTACAGAGCCCCTGAGTGATGCTTGCCAGAAGGAGAATAAAACCTCTATAGTCTAAAATAAAAGATGGTAATCCAGAAGACAGTAATACCCTGCCACTGCTGCTGCAAATCTGTGCCACCTGACTTGGCTTCACTCTCCCCAGAAGTCCCAGAGGCTTTTCCCTTTTCCCACTGTCTGTTCACTGACCTGAAGAGGAGTTTGTATCTATTTCCCATCCCCCTGTACCTGTGTGATGTTTGGCATGCCGCAGGAGCTGCTTCTGGAGCCGGAAAAGCCGACCGCAGGAGGGGTGAGGACACACGTATTTCTTCTTCAGTAAGTGCTGATATTTTATGTGATGCTGGAAAGAAAGAGTGGAAATTTGCAGCGGAGTGAACAGCTGAGGTTCACTCAAGTTTAGATTTCCACTGGAAAATAAAACACACATGACATCCAGCAACCTGACAAACACTCACACACGCGGCTACAACTGGCCACAATGAAATCTTCCAAAATGACAGCATCAGAAAGGGGTGTGAGTGCCAGTGGAAGTTTAGCTGCCTGCTCCAAGCACTCCTTCCCTGCCCTCCCACATGCCACAGAGGAAGTGAACACCTCCACCAACCTGCAGGTACCGCGGGTGGGCCAGGACCGTTCCGCAGCCTTCCATCTCACAGCGGACATACTGGATCGGAGGCTTCTTCCTGGGAAATCAGCAACAAGAGGGGCAGAGTGCTTGGCTGCTTCTATGATCAAGTGATTCTACAGATAAAGATTCTATATATGTCCTACTTAGAATCACAATTCTCTGTGTCTGTGAGTGGCTTACGTGTCTCATGCCACAAATAAGTGCAAGCACAGCAAAGCACGATTGCTCCAAAACCCCTGCCTGGGCTGTGACACAGTTGCTGTCCAAGAGCCACCTTTTCTCCTGCCACTATTTGAGGGCTCTTCCTAGAGCTGGGAAAACCTCAGGAAACCCAGAATTGTCAGAGCCTTACTGCTGGGCAATGCCATGGGAGGATCAACTGAGAAGTGGGGAGGGGGCTGGTTCACTTGGAAGAAATCATACCAACACCTACAGAAGAGGGAAGACAAGGTATGCTGATATTTTTGGGTTTTATTCCCTTTAAGGCATAGAAATGGCTTTGGGACAATCCATGTCTACATGTAGGACACAAGGGAAGCAACTATGCAGAAAAGAACTGGGCTGAGAGGATCAATTACCTTCTCTTGGGCAGCCTTGGGCTCTTGTCATCCTTTCTCCTCCTTCCCCTCCTGTAACAGGGAATACAGAAAGAGAGCTGAGAGAAGCTTCTTTGCATTAGCAGTGGGCAGAGACTTTGACGTGTATGCTGTACTGCCTCATTAACTGCATGAAATAAATGGTCTAGAAAAAAAAAACCACAAAAACTGAGTGCAAGTTGGAGACAGATTCAAAATATGAAGAATTCCAGAGAAATAAATGCTTCACGTGGTTTGCTCTCTCAATACTTCCCATTTCCTAATGCATTTTTCATAAACATATAGTTTTGCCAACACAGTCTAGAACTGACAGTGCACCCGATTTCCTCTGCTCTGCTGGGGAACATTCCTCACCATGGGAAAGCATCCACCTGCCTGATCAGGAAGAATGGGATTAATGATCCAGCAGCTATTTTACAGGCCTCTCAATTAGCTACAGCAGCTTCTGTACCTGTCAAGACAAAAATCTAGGCTCTGTCTGAGCAGACCTGTGCTCACATGTAAACTGCAGCCTCCCAGGCCACAGCTCTGCCCAGCTCTGCCTTCCTGATCCCATTGCTGCAGAGACACGTGGAGTAGATTGATGGAAGTATTTTCTAGACTCTACTGAGACATGTCTATTGATGGCAAGCCAGGAACATACTGAACACACACTCAGCATTCAAGCCAAGCCCTCAGAAGAGCCACAGGTTTTATTACGCATAAAAAGCAGTGTCTGATTCAAACAACAAAACCTCAAGCCTCAGAAAGCACTCTCCAACAGACAAAAATGTTCTCAAAACTTCAGCCTCCTCACTCCTCTCCACTGTTAAACAGCAGAAGCTCAGGAATAGCAAGGGAAATTACACTAGCAGTGTGCAGCAGGTCAGCAGAGGGAGCCCGGGCCATTCCAACCACTCAGAGAAGAGCTGAGGTACAAAACCAGCTCCTTTTTCTCCCCCCCCCCCCCCCCCATATTATCCCAAAGAAAGGCTTTGGTAGTCACATAAACCAATCTCCCTCTGTTACCAGGAGAAATGCTTCAGCCATGAGTTCCAGTCACAGCACACCCGAAGCTGTCAGGCCACTGGTGACTGTGTGGCAAAAGTTTGTTGTTTTACTTATCAAAAGCCAGGGGAAAACAGCTGATTTTTCTGAGCTCTGGTAAAGAAAGTCACAAATGTAAAAGGACACTTACCACACACATAAGGTATTCCAGTGACAAGATATCCCAGTGTCTGCCCCCAGCACACAGCAGGAATGCTGCCCTCTCCCACTGGCTTTCAGGATCCACTCGAGGCATCACAAGGAACCCATTGTAAGGACACCCCAAAGTATTTCCCACTGTGTGGTCACACCCATGGAGGCTGACTAACCACAGGATGATGAAAAAACCCTCCACTTAAGCTAAAGTCTGATTTTTTTGTGGCTGCACACAGGCAAGATGTGAGGGCACAGGATAAACAGTGCTGCCCTGTCAGCTCTCATGCCCAGAGGAGGAGGAGGAGGGGGATGGGGGGAACCAGCAACAATTAAACACTGTTGTACACCAGTAAGAATGCAAAACACACAGCACACACTGGCATGTGTAACTGCAGAGTTTACTCACTTCCTCGGTGGTTCTTCATCCTCCTGAAACTCGTTCTCTTCTTTCACTTCCACTTTAATCTCTTTCTGCCTTTCTTTTTCCTCCTTCCCCTTGCTAGCTTTTCTCCTTTGCTTTGGTGCTTCCCTACAAAGACACAAATGCAACATATTATTGCAATACTCTTCCCACTGCCTGCTTTTTGCAAAGATTTAAAAAAAGAAATGGACCCCAGTTCAGGTCTATTCTTCAAGTCCCACTTTCAAGCAGAAGTGGGAACCAGGCTTAGGGAAGCATCCAGCAGCCAGCAAGGCTCTAAAGAATTCAATTCCTGAGGGAAGAACAGTTCTGGCCAATGCAGGCAGTGTTTAGAACCATTCCACCAAATCAACTAGCACAGGTGCTTTGGGGCATATTAAGGTAATTCAGGTAACATGCCCAGATTTCTTGGTCAAAACCCTCAGTAAGTACATAATCCAATATACTTCTCTAGGTGGGGCTTGTAGGTCTCATCTCTGGGATCATCTTTGAAGGGAACTTCTTCCTCACTGATGAGCATCTCCTCATCATCATCGCTGCTGGGAGAAAAGGAGAAGAGAGGACTTTGGCAGCAACTGCTTGGCCCCTACTGCAAGAATATCCGTGCACCACCCCCCAGCATGGAAAGGACACTATTACATAGCAGTTCCTCATCCAGCAGGACTGGGGAAAGGTAACATCCTGCACTGACCAAGGAGCACAGCAACAACCAAAACAGGCCAGGCAGAACTGTGTCCTCTCCTGAACCTACCCACCCACAGCAACAAAGCTACCAGGTGGAATGCCCAGATTACATCTTACTATCAATTTCACCACAGTATCTCTGCACATCTGCGCGCACTGGAACTGCAAAGGCAAGGGACCAAAGGAGACAGAGCGTGTGGGTCCCATGGAACACCTCACGCAAGCGTTTGTTTTCGAGCAACTCAGGCCCACCTTGAGACACTGAATAGGAAGAACCACCACAAAACGACATGTCCTACCTGACTCCATCTGGAGGTTGATGCTCTTCTGTGACCACTGAAAGGAAAAGTCACCATTAGGTTTCAAAGTGTGTTCGCTGCAGTGAGCTCATCTGTCTCACGGTACCTCCGTCGACATTCAGAGCCGGGAGTGCTGGTGGCAGAAGGTACCCGTGACAAGCAGCACCACGCCAGCACCAGCCGCACGCCCAGAGTGACACCCACAGCCGGCTCCCTGACCGTCCCCAGGCCTCCCATGCCCCACGTACCGTACTCCAGCTGGTCGGCGTTGGGCTCTGACTTGCAGATGAGCTGCAGCGAGCCTGCCTTGGATCTGGAGGTGCGGGAATTCTCGGAGTCGCGCTGCCGAGCGGCGGCCGCCGTCCGGCTGCTGCGCCAGCTCCGGCTGGGCCGGGCCGTGCCCACGGGAGAGCCATGGCTCAGCACGCTGGACACTTCCTCTTCTTCCTTCTCTTCTTTGGGAGCTAAAACAGGCGTTGCAGGCTCTTTCATCATAGTACAAAACCCCTGAATCCCATAGTTAATCACACCTTAAACCCCTGCCTGCTGTGGGAACCTACTCAGCCCTCTCTGCTGAGCCCAGACACTCCCCAGGTCCTCATCTCAGCAAACCTTCTCTTAAAACTCTCCTCACATTGTCCCTAAGGAAAGACACTAATATTTAAAAGCAGATTACATTTCCCTTGGATAATGACTTCTACGACGATGATTTGCTGGCTCTAAGCACAACAAAAGAGACACTTGTAAAGCTCAGCAAGTGCTTTATGAAAGGCTGGCTTCAAAGTTGGGCCATGTGGAAAGTCATGTTTAGAGAATCCCCCAAACATATACTTCACTGGAATTGTACACCTGGCAATATCCCTGAGGGATCTGAGCTGGATGTTTCTAGTGCTGTGCTAGAGCAAAAAGCATTACAAATGCTGTTAGCCCGAGGTCTCCATGCTTATTTACAGCTTGTACAGGTGGTTTCCTTTTGGCTCATGGCTGGTCTCCAAACATGCTTTGGCAAGATAACAACTGGCTGAAATGTCTTGCGAACAAGTTAATCCCTTAAAAACTAAAATTCCCAAGTACAGTTCATGTGATCTCACTTTTTGGTGCTTGCTGTGACACTGGGCCTTCAGGAACTCAAAGCCTTTTTAAATGTGACAGATGATCACAGAAAGATTTGGGTTGGAAGGGACCTTAAATCTCATCTCATTCCAACCCCTGCCATGGGTAGCAACACCTTCCACTAGCTCAGGCTGCTCCAAGCCCTGTCCAACCTGGCCTTGGATATTTCCAGGAATGAGGAATCCACAACTTCTCCAATTCCTCCCAGCCTTCCATCTCCAGTTTTGCATCAGGCCTTCTGAACCAAATGATCCCTTTTCTCCTAGCACGCAGTTTGCTTTGCATTACTCACTGTCTGCTCTTTGATTAGCAGGGTGGGAATAAGCAACATTTGGCTGGAAAAGCCTGACTGGAATCCCGGATGTGAGACATCACATTGTGTTGTAAACCATCAAGCTGCTGTCTTGCATGTATAAACTTCACCATCAGAGCATGTACTGCACCTTCTTGGCTTTCTTTAGCAGATCTCAAGGCGACTGCTGCACCTTCTCAGTCTTCATGGCGAACATCTCAGGTTTTTGAATGCTAAATCAAACCCAAAGACACTTGAAACCATCCTCTAGAAATTCCCCCGTGAACCACTACCGTGTTGCCAAGGATAGCACACACTGCTGCTCTGGAAGAGCTGTATTCCCTTGGAAGATCGGGCATTCAGCTGATTGCTTATCATTTTAAAAATCAGGCTCACAGAACTGAAGCAGACCTGCCTGAGAACACACCTGGACAGAGCACAACCCTCACCCAGCAGCTTTGCTTCCTTCCTCTAAAGTGAAAGTCTTTGATAAGCCTTTTCCCAGGATTTCTCCTTCCTACTTCCTCTGCTTCAGCAAGGCTGTCTAACAGATTCAGGGCATTTTTACTTGCTGAGAATACCCAGGTACCTCCCAAACACCATCCTCAGGAGATGTATCAAGTATTTATTTTGCCACAGAACTCACAGTGATACAGAGATATGAGCTGAAAAACCTTCTCATTCTAGATCCTCCCAACATGGTCCCTGGTCCCTATCCAAGGGTCAGGGCTGCACCAGGAAACTTCTGTCTGTCAAGTGTTCAGATGCAGGAACAGCTGGCATCAGCAAACTCCAAGGCCTTTCCCAAAATATGGGAAGTTCTAGATTTGGAATAAATTTTTGTCTCTTTTTCCTTCACAAAAAATAGATTAAAAATTGTGAGCGAATGTCAGTCTCTGGGAGAAGAGACAAGAAAAGGGAACCTGGAAGGACACTCACAGTGAAGCTGTGGCTTCATTTAGACAACCAAAAGACAAGGCTCTGAGCACTGCTCTGCTTTTCAACAGAACAGACTTTGATTTATAAAGCATTTAAAAGCTTCTTACTGACCCTGCAGATAATTTCAGAAAATACATGTGTGCAATTAAGTGAAAGGAAAGTAAACTATTAATTGCTAAGTTAAAAAGCTGTCATAAAAATAAATGCACCACAACATATGCACACCTCTGAGATTTAAGGCAGCAACCAGACAACAGATAAGGCACCAGACACCTGGGTTTATAATGGCATGGACAAAAATGAAACTCAAGAAAAATATCCAAGTGCAAAGCTCCATTCAAAGGGCTCTCCCCTACCAGAGCACTGTGGAACTGTACAGATGGGACACAGGAAAATCCTTGGATGGTTTGGGCAGTCTGAACTATTTAAATTCAGTGCATTTTTATAAAGTTTGGTTTTAAGTAATGACATTTCTCTCTCCAAACAGTGACAAAGCCTTAAGGGAAAGCAGTCAGTCCCAAAAGGAGCATGAAGCATTAAGATTAAAACTCTTAGGTATAATGTGAGTACATGTGAGTACTCTCTGTACAAACCCATTTGGTACTACCTGAGCCTCAAAATTTTCTATCTTTTTTTAAATCTGCCAAACCTGACTGTTTTCTTAGCAAAAGCCCTGGATTTGAGAACAGGCTTCCAGGGAAGTGACTCTCTTGATTAAAATGAAAATTATTCCCACAACGATACAGAGTGCTGTGGGAAGCCAGACGTGAACTCTGCTACACAGCCACTGCAGCTACACAAATTCATTTGTAAACTGAGATTAAACATTCTACTTATGCATCCAATACTCCTGCAGGCACAAGTTGGGAAATCCTGCGACGGCATGACTAAGCAGGCAACAGGGAATAGCCAGGGAACACAGGCTGACACTGCAGCTGCCCCCATGCACGCCGCTGCAGTGACAGTCACACTCAGGTACACACCTTTGGCTCATCTCCCCTCTAAATTCCCATCAGACCTGCACAGCCAGAACTCCCAAGGAGATGCTGGAGAAGCCTGATCCCATGGCTCTGTACCACAGCTCCCAGGGAATATTCCAAACTGGATCTAGCAGTTGACAGTAAAGGCTAATACTGCAATGCAATGCAATGCAATGCAATAACAAAACAAAACAAAAAAAAAAAAAAAAAAAAAAAAAAATAAACTTCTGCTAAAGCCCAACAGGAGAAGGAGGAGGAGGAGGAGGGAGAAGCCTCTCTCCTTCTTCTGCACAACCTGTCTAAGGAAGACACTCCTCAGCCTGTTTCCAGGTCCTCTGCAACCAGCACAAGGTGCAAAAGGGCTTCATCCAGCGTGCAGCCAAGACACAGGAGTGCAGCTTCCTCACTTCTGTAGACTAAAAAACAAACCAGAAACAAACAACCCCCGCCCCCCATGGCACAGATTTCCTCTGGCCCAGAAGTCAGCTCTTCCCAGTGCCAATTTCCATGCAACTATTCCCTACCATCATTCTGGCTGCAAATCTAATCAGGAAAAGAATAGAGCCCCAGAAGTTTAACTAGCACTTTTTCCACTCTCACCTTCAAGCACAGCTGAAACTCTCAGAGCACAAGTTAAAAGCTAAAATGGCTCGAGTGCAGATGGCCCCCAAACCTGGGAATTTCAGTTTGACAGCTTTCACTTCCTGGGGTAAAAATGGGAATAATCTGCCCGTTTTCCACCACTACCACTAAGTGTTTCTCCTTAAACCAGAAATACCAAGCATGACCATTAAAGTCTTAACTCTATACACATATGAAGCTAAACTTTTTTAGACATTTTAGCAACTGTGCTTTGATGTAAAAGGTTGAAGCTCTGACATAATCTTCCTGCCTACCCTTTACACAGTGAGGGGTAAATACACACGAGCAAGGTTTGGGATCAACAAACAGCGGTTAATTCTGCTTCAGTCTGTAAAAACACACCTTGCCAGCTGGAACTGGGATGGATTTCTACACCCAAATGGAATAAAGACTTGTAGGAAGAAAGCTAAAGAGTTACCAAAACACAAGAATAACAGCAGCTTCCGAGACACAACTGCTGGCAAACAAACCGAGACAGCTCCAGGAGAAAGGGGAATTCATCTGCACAGGTGTGTGACCTCCTTTCCTCAATGCTTCATTCTGCCACAATTCTCTGGTGCCAGATCAAAAACAACACTACACAAAGCTCTTTACTTGGACCCGTTTCAGAAGTCATCACCAGGTGAGGAGAAAAGCCCTCTAACTTTGGGATTTTTCTTTTTGCTTTTTAGGTTGGGTTTTGTTCCTTTTTTTTTTTAACAATAAATTGTTAAATAGGTGCTCAAAGTTCACAGTGTGCACTGGAAAACTAAAGTTCTGCTCCAGCTCACAGATCCCCACAGGTGGGGCTTTTGTCTTCTGACCCTACTCACACCACCAGTTCTGAATAATTTTCACTTCCACCCCTGAAGACATCAGCCTAAATAAAACCATAATCCACTAAAGGCAGAAAAGAACAAGTGTGAATGTCTGAACACACCAATTTCCACACAACCTTCCCAGGTCTCTCCAGGATCTACTCCTGTATTTCTAAGCACCGAAGAGAAGTGAACCCAGGATTTGCCAGCTACTTGGGACTGGTGTGCAACAAGAACTGTCAAACCATGGAGCAGCCCAGCCTCACACTCCCAACAGCCATGGAAAGCCCGAGTACTTTTTGGGACAGTAAGATTTTGCAGGTTGGGTACATGCCAACACCAGCAGCAACTTATCACCGTTCCACAGTCTTGAGACTCAGAAAAAATCCTGCTCATCACCCAGCACTAAAACATTCTTTAAAAGGAACATCCAAAAGGAGTGAGCTAAGCCATAGGATTTTCTAGATGGAACACAACACCAGGAGTGAGTAATTCAGCTCTTACCTTTACCAGCAACTTTATCTGTGCACCTGAAAGAAACATAAAAGCTAGTGTAAGAGCCAGACGCTATGGGATGGGGGCAGCAACAAGGAACTGAATGGAGATGTGCCCAGATTCCTCAAAGTCCCGGTGCCTCTCTATTGGATTATTTTTCAACCCCTCATGCCAAGGTGGATTGTTTCAGCTGCAGGAAGCTGAAGGCAACTAGAGGAATATCCAACAGCAAAGGCCCAGCCATGCCCAGGAGAGTTATCGGGGATCCCAGGGGGATCTCGTGCTTAGAACAGGGCAGAACAGCTGCACTTCCAAAGGCTCCGGTGTCCTGCTCATGATCGGTGCAGCGAATGCAGCATCTCCTGCCGGGAGCGCAGACCCCACCGTCTCCCTCACCCAGACCTTTGGTAGACGCGGCCAGACCACGCTGGCGCCGCGGGGCACCGGGACAGCGGCCGCTGCCCGAGGGCACTGCGCAGCCAGCGATTCCCGGGACACTGCCCTTCCTGGGAAGGGACCCGCGGGGCCGGCGCAGCCCGGCCGGAACAAAGGGGCGGTGGCGCGGGACACCCCGCGGCCGGAGGGGGCCCCAGGGCCTGGGCCCGTTCGCGCGGGTCAGACAGAGGCCGCCCGCAGGTCCCCGGCCGCGATCCCCGGAAGGCGCGGGCGGAGTCCGGCGCTGGAGGGACTCACCCGGCCCGGGGGGCCTTCCTGGCCGCGGGCGGCGTCTCGGCGGCGGGCTGCTCGGCGGCGGGCCGCGCCCCGGGGCTGCTCCGCCGACGTCGGGGATACTCGGCCTTCCGGCGGCGGGATGCGGCGGCGGCAGCTCCCCCCGCGGCCGAAGCGGCGCGGCCGCGGTCCCGGCCGCCCCTCAGCACCCGGCTGCCGCCGGACTCCTCCCCCTGATCAGCGGCGGGTGGCGGCGGTGGACGGCGGCGGCCCGAAGCCGGCGGTCTGTCTGCGGCGGGCGGCGGTCCCGGGGAGGGCGGCGGCTCGGCGGCGGCGCCTCCCGGCTGCTCGGTGCCCGCCGGCATCGGGGCGGCAGCGGCGGCGGCGGGGCCGGGACGGCCGCGCTCCACCCTCGGTCGGGCACGCCCGCCCCCGCCGCCCGCGGCCAATCAGCGACCGCCGCCCGCCTCCACGCGCGGCCCCTGCGCCCCGCCCCCCCTCCGCGATCACCAATCCACGGGCGGGACGCGAGAAACGGCCCTGCCTCCCAGGCCCGAGTCCCCCCCGCCCGCCGCGCTCACGCCGCTCGCGCGCCGCCTGACCAATAGGCGGCCCGGCCGGGGCGGGACCCGCCCCCCCACTTCCGATCGGCCAATCAGCGCGCTGCTCCCGCGCGCGCCCCGGACTCGCGCCGCCTCTCGCGCAGGCGCTGCCGCGGCCGCTGCTCTCGAGCTCCCGCTCCCCACCCCCCCCCCCCCCCCCCCCCCGGCCGGCCCCGCTCAGCGCCCACTCGAGCGCGGCCCCCGCGGCCGCCGCCCCGCAGGCCCCGCCGCCCGGACCGCCCGTCCGCCGCGCGGCCGCCGCCCGGCCCCCGGCACCGCCGGGCTCCCTACCGCCGCCGCTGCCTGTGCCCCTCCGCCTGCCCCCGGGCCCCTTTGCCCCTCGGGCGAGGCCCGGCAGGGGAAGCCGTTCGCCGCCCTGCCCCACGCGGCCGCTCCGTGCCGCGGGGCTGCGACGCCGCCCGTGGTACCGGCGGGACCTGGCGGCCGGGCCGCTTTTGGCTACCGCTTCTCCTTTAAGAAAAAAAAAAAACGCCCCGTCGGGCGGCGGGTGAAAGTCGGTGACAAAATGGTGGCCGGCTCAAGGGGGGCGGGGCAAACAGCCCTAGCCCCGCCCGCTTCCGTCCCGCGGCCGCGCATGTGCGGTGCTTGTCGGGAGTTGTAGTTCACCGGAGCCGAGGCAGCGTCGGTTCCGCGTTCCCGGCTGTGTCCCCGTCCCCAGCGGCGCTCCTGGGCAGGAACCCCGGGAGCGGCTGTGCGGAAGGACCCGCCCTTGTGTCCTCCAACGCCGGAGTCCCTCCCCAAAACAACCCCAGCAGCGCCTGATTCTCTCACAGGAGCTGCATTAATACATTAAACCCACACAAAACCTCAAAACTTCAACCCCACAGATGCTGAAAGCACCACCCGGGAGCGGGTTTCGTCACGGTCTCCCCTCTGTCCCATTCCCTGCTGTCCCTGCGGCCTCGGTGTGCAGACTCTTGAACCTGGACTGATCCTGGCACAATATTCCTTGCCTTGGCGGCAGCGGGATGTAACACCAGGCCAGGATCAAGGGCTTGGATTGGGGAAGACGACAGGGGTGTGCTTGCTCTGCAGCGGAGGGTTTGGCTGATCTTACCCACCGAGAACAAAGGGTAGCACTTGCCCAGAGCAAGGTGCTCCTCATCCCCCCTGGGGAGACAGCAAAAAATCTCAGGGGTTCAAAGAGCCGGCAGCGTTCAGCT